>NC_062561.1:117203009-117515894 GCF_022837055.1 Prionailurus viverrinus
AACTGAAGTAACATTAATACTGACATATGCAGGAAGTCCTGTGGTCCATACTTAATGGGGTAGGTGGTAATGCTGATTTTGAGGAAGTCAGAAGAGAAGTGGATCAAATCAAGATTTTCTGTGGTGTTTATTTAATTTTGAGAGTGTGTGTGCTAGCAGGAGAGGGGCAGACAGAATTCAAAGCAGGCTCCACATTATTAGCACAGAGCCCAATGTGGGGCTGCAACTCACTAACCATGAGATCATGACCTGAGCGAAAGTCAGACGCTCAACCAACTGAGGTGCCCCAAATCAAGATTTTTAGTATATGTAGGTACTAGGCTTAGTACTTACTCTTCCACCACCTCTCTCCCGCCTCCTTTCATATCACTGTGCCTACATCAAAAAATCTTCTAAGGCCAGCCTCTCTGATCTTCCTTTCTAGAGGGCTAAAGACAAAGCTCTTCTCACCAGCCCCCTGCCCTTTTTTAGTTTCCTGAGGTTAGCTGTGGCAGCGAGATGAAAGGACAGGCCTCTGACAGTTACACATCCTTTAATCAGTCGAGGTATCACTTCTTCCAAAAAGCCCACTCTCCCTCCCTGACCTTTCCCTTCTTGCTGTGCACCAGACCATGGGGCCACTTTTGACCCTATATACCGTAGTTGACTGATGGGAGGCAGTGACCAGCTGTGAAGGACACAGGCTCTGGAATCAGATACGCTCAGGTCTGAAACCCAGCTCCCCCTCCCACAAGATAGGACTCGGAACCAGGGACTTAACCACCCTGGGCTTTAGTTTCCTCACCTGTAAAATGTGGCTAATAATAGTGCTTTACTGTCTAAAACTGTTGAGAGGAATGGATGAATTAACACATGGCAGTAATGTGTGCCATACCTTACTGGTCCCGGCGCCCAGCTCAAACCGTAAATAGTAAACAGCTGAGTGGCTGCAGCAGCGTCAGGCCCGCCAATGATGCGCTGGGAGGAAATGAAGGCTTGTGCCTGGGGTTTGAGGCTCTCCAGCTTTCTCCGCGTCGGGTTTGCGCTCTCCCGGGTGGGGCGGGACCCTCGGATTGAGTGACGGCTGGTGGCCCGCCCCGGGCGTGACGTCGTCCTGGTGTTGTTGCTGAGGCCGCACGTGGTCCGCTGAGTCCGCTTCAGACTTAGCTGCGCTCCGCGTCCTCTGCACGATCCGATTGCCTTCCTGCTTGTCCCGTTCGCTATGTCCACATCCACGAGCTGCCCGATTCCCGGGGGCAGGGACCGGCTGCCCGACTGCTACAGCACCACGCCTGGGGGCACGCTATACGCCACTACCCCAGGAGGTCAGCGGGCCGGGCTGGGGGGTCCGGGGGCTTTGGGCAGGCCAGCGCGTGCGTGCGACTCGAGGGAGGGCCGGAGGTGCAGGTCTTGGACTCCATTCGCAGGCCCCTCTGCACGTTGTAGCTTCCGCAGGGGCTGAGAGAGGTTTGAAACTGAAGCCCAGTACCCTGAAACCTCACAGTGATGCAACATGGCCTTGAGCCTAGCTTCCGGGTGACTCTGTGCCTGGCTCACCCGCACCTCCCAACTTTGCCGCCGGGGAGTAGGAGCCGAAGCCCCAGCTGAGCGTGGCCTCAGCAGGAAGCACCAGGTCTTGCAAAGCAGCTACAGCCGGGCTCAACTGGGCTCAGGCAGTTGGGGCCAGGATCTTCGGGCTGGCTGCCTGGGATCTTGAGCTGCTGGGCTCCCGACCCAGGGTTTCCTGCCACGTGGAGGCTGAGGGGAGGGAGGGGCAAGAACAGGGTAAGGCCCTTTGAGGACAGAATTGGGGCCAAGTTCCTCTAGGCTGGGACAGGGCCTGATAGGACTTGGGAGGGGTCAGGATAAGAACAGTATGTCCCTGTGTCTCATGGGGAAACCAGCTGTCCAGAGGAACACAGCCTTTCCCTGCACGTTATCAGAACCCAGGTGGTAGCAGGGGTGAAACGCCTTTTTATATTGTTATTTGGCTTCCTGATCCAACTGCGTGAAGGGATAAGGCCCCCACCCCCACCGAAGCCCTGAACTTCCAGAGCCAGCAGAGCCAGACAGGAACAGCCTGAACCACCTGAAGTCTCCCAGGTTTTGTGCTCCTCTTAGAACTGTGACCTGAACCTATCCTAAACCAAAAGCCCCTGGGCATCCCACTTGCCTTATGGCACTTAACCACATCTTGGTTAGACCTGGAAGTCTTAAAGTGCTGTGATGGCTACTCAGCTAAGACCCTGGCTGGGCTGCAGAGTACTATCCCTTTAGTACATGGGGTAATATGACTCCCAGTTTCCTAAAAGTCTTGTGTGTGGCACCCCAGACAGCTCCATACCCAAGCTCTGGCCTCTTATCTAGTCCCTACCCCTCAACAGGCACCAGGATCATCTACGACCGAAAGTTCCTGCTGGAGTGCAAGAACTCACCCATTGCCCGGACACCCCCCTGCTGCCTCCCTCAGATTCCCGGGGTCACAACTCCTCCAACAGCCCCACCCTCCAAGCTGGAGGAGCTGAAGGAGCAGAAGGAGACAGAGGAAGAGATACCCGGTAAGGAAAGCAGGGCCTAAAATTAAGAAATGCCTGGAGTCCAGATGCCCCTGTGAAGTAGAGTGGGAGGTTAATGCTGAGAGGGGCTTCTGCACTGATGCTGAGCTTGTAGCCCAGGAACCATTCCGACTGCCTTCTCTTTCTCCAGATGACGCACAATTTGAAATGGACATCTGATCCAGTGCAGACGATCCCGTGTGGAGTTAGAGGAATCCCTCTTGACGCTGCTGCCATCACCTCTTCCTGGGGTATTCCAAACGCCAGTTGGCCTCATCTAATTTGGAAGGGAGTGACTTGTTGGTTTCAGGCCTCCCTTAATTCTGAAGCAGCTAGACCAGGGATAGGAGTGGGCAACTTGCCAAGCCCTTAGCTCTACTTTCCCTTTGGTCTGTAGGTACTCCTCCCAGCTCCCAGCCCTCCGTCATCAGGGACTGAGGCTGGGACTGAGGGATGGAGTATGTCACTGTCTGACTGCTTAGTAAACATTCAAAGAAATGCCTTGACTCCAGTGTTCTCCTCATCACTGACCTTGCCATGTCAGCCACACAGCTGAGCGCCCCAGCAGACCTGGTTAGTATCAGCAGCCCCTTCCCAGCTGTCACTGGGCCCACTTCCAGAGCCTGAGGCAGGCAATGGGGGCAGGCTACAGGAGCCGCCCAACAGCAATTGCCTGACCCCAGCCAAGGGCTGTTCCAGCCTTTCCAGGAAGCAGCCTTCCTGTAATTGGGCCTCTCCAGCAGTCTCTCCCTATCTATTCCAAAGCGGGGAAAAAAGAGGCACTACCCCAGGGTTTCACCTTCTCCAGTCACTCCCCATGCCTTTTCTGCCTCCCACCTCTGAAGATCAGCCCCCTATTACAACACTGAAAACCTGTATCTTCCCTTCCCAGCATGATTTGAACCTCTGTAGCCCCTTCACACGGCTCTATTGTCCTCAGAGGGTTAGAAGATACTTTCAAGCCCAAATTGAGGCCCCAAAAGTCACAGTCCATGATCCCCTATCTCAGCAATCTGCTCTTTTTCTCCTTCATTGTATGCAGCTACGTTCCAATCTCTGTAGCACTATCTCAAGGGTGACAGAGTACAAATAAGGCAGTCTCCTTTCCTTGAGGGAAAAATCTCCCCTGCTATGGAGCCTCTGTTCTCATACTGAAATGAAGTCATCCAAAAAGGGATACTCAGCCCAGCAAGGAATGTGTGTTTCAGTCTATTTTGGGGGGAAATGGCAGGCAGCAAGTGATCATGCCTAGCAAGGCCATTCATGATGAAAGAAGGAAGAACAGAGGTCCACAGTGTATACAAGGAGCAGGGCAGTCAAGGACACCATAGGGGACCAGTTTGGCACAAAAAGGGCTCATCTCTCCTACCCTGGCCCACTACGGAGATGTTTTTATTGAAATGTATGTTATGGGTAACAAGTGACTTCCCTGTGGCCCAGGTGGCACCTCTTCCCCCAGAGGTAGGTGCATCAGGCCAAGGATCCCAAGGGGGCAGTCTCCCAAGTGGTTAAGAGGGAGCCAAGAGAGAGCAGGCCTCTCTGCCAAGGCATAGGAAATGATGTGAGTCTAGGGATCCCATAAGATTATGGAACCTCTTAGACACCTGGTACCATCTGGTTCTCCTCAGCTGTGTCTGTAGATTTTTCTTCATTGGCCTCTTCTTCTGAAGACAGATTCCTCTTTTCCGCAATTAATCTTTTAACTCCCACCATCCACTGACTGACCTCAGTCACATGGTCAACCATGAGTGAGCGGTGGATGTCATCTGCTGCTTCCCACTGGTGACCTGAAAGCTCTGAGGAAAGAAAAGGGCTAAACAAGCAGCTTGGGGCAAAAGAACTAGCTCCCACTCCTCTCCTCCCAACTAGTCAGAACCTCAGCATCTATTCCAGCTCAGCCATCCACAACAAATTGGGGGTTCTCTAGGCCATACCAAGTGACCTACCCGTACCTTGCACCAGCAGAGCCATCCTCTTCTTCACAGGTACTGACAGCTTCCCTCCAGCCCATTGTTCCTGCAGTAGAGCCAGCCGTCGGCTGATGTCATCACATACCTGCTTCTGAGAGACAGAAGCCCCCTCCAAGTCAGTGCTGCCAGCCCAACAGGGGCAGGGGAAAGGCAACACCAGATAGGAAGCACCTGCTTTCTCAGGCCCCGGGGAACTTCACACTTAATCTGGTTAGAAGCCCCATTGAGATTCTCATAAAACTTAGGGATCTCCTCCGAAGAGAAATGCATGTATGGCTAGAATTTTTAAATTTCCGGAGTTTCTCAGATCCTCAGAAACTGATTCTGTAGTACAACTTTACAAATAAGAAAACTAAGCACCAAAGAGGTAAAACTTACTATGTTACTTTCCTTTTAGACTCCTCAGATCCCTTGCCTCCAGAGAACAAAGAAAATACCATAGATCCAAAAAGAGGGTTTCCCTCTCCCTCCCTGAGCACAGAATCAGCAGGGTCTCTGAATGGCCTAGAGGTAGGAAAATCAAGTTATCATCACTAATGGGAGATGAATTTAATTCTTGTTCCTATCAGCCTCGTAACTGTCCTTTGGAAATCCTGTGAACCCACCTGAAATTCTGTGTTCATTTTTCTGGTAAGTCCTTAGCAGATTCTGATGGGAGTCCATAACTCAGAACTGGGTAAAAGCCAATGCTGATAGGATTAGAGGGTCTACCCTTGGGAGCCACACTGCATCTGGCTGTCGATGGCAGTCCTTCTATCACCCACTAGTGTGTCAAGGCTTATTACCTTTGTGTGACCGCGGCAATCCTCCAGTGCCTCTTCCAAAGGTTTGAGCACGTCTTCCAGTAGAGTTTCAGATTCGGTGACTGAGAAATTTGCTGGCTCCACACTGGAGGCAGGACAACTCCCCACAGGTGGGGGCCTGGGAGCCTTACTCACAGGAGGTGTAGGCCCCATTGGGGGGAGCCCCGTAGAAGTCTGTGAGGTGGGGACTGGAAAGGGAAAGTGGAATCAAGCAAACATGGCTAAAACAGGTAAGAAGCTCAACTATAACTTCATCTCTCCTAGAAGGCTACTCTCTGGGACAACTCATTCATTCAAAAATGTGTATTTATGAAGTCTACCATGAGGCAATGTGCAAAGCACGAGAGACAGAGTACTAAACCAGACAGATTAGGTTCCTAACCTCAGAGCAGAAATTCTAGAGAAAGGAAAGCACACGCATGCACACACACACACACAAATTCCCAATCTGCATGCTACAAAGAAAACATGATGTAATAAAAGAAGAATACTAGAGGGAACTACTTAGACTGAGTGTTCAAGGAAGGCCTTGTGAGGTGCCTTCTAAGTTTGTCCTTGCTCATCCACTATGTGGCATTTAGCAAGTTACCTTTAACCCCTAAGCTTGTATTCCTCTTCTGTAAAATGGGGATATCCTGGTAGTAGCACTTACTTTACAGGGTTGCAGTGTACATAATATAGGTGCAGGTGCTAGATTTCTGTGTAACAAAGTCCTCACAAAGTTAAGAACTAATGGATGAGGTACATGCATCCAGGAAGAGTCGAAGGAACAGTGAACCAGGCAGAGATAAGGGCAGTGTCTAACAGGTAGGAAAAGTCCTGATTTGTTCAAGTTACACAAACCAGCCCTGGATGGCTGGAAATTAGTAACACTGAAGAAAGTAGTATGTGCAATCTCTGGAAAAGCAAGCAAGGGTCCAGACCCTACAGGGCTTTGGAGGAGTTTGGTCTTGAGGGCTAATGGTAATGGGAAGCCACTGCAGGTTTATAAATCACAGGGGGTGATGTGACTAGTCTTGTTTCTTAAGACAATCACTCTGTATGGTCCAAGAAAGATGGATGAGAATAGGTCAAGAATGGAGGCATGTACAATGGTTGAGAGGTTAACGGAGTAGACCAGTAAATAGAAGGCTGCCATGGACCAGAGGGAAAGAGCAGATGAGGGGAAATAAAGTGGCTTTAGATTAATTTAGGAGGCAGCGACAGGACTTTATGGATTGGGAGTGAGAGGGAGAGGCGTCAAGGATGACTCTTGGTTTCTGCCTTTAGTAATTGGGTGGTGGAAAGCACTGTGGAAAAAGAAAATTAGAAGAGAAAAATCAATTCTAGGCATCAACATCTATGTGGATGATTAACTCATCTAATATTTGACCTCTTGGTTTCTTGAGCTCCTCACCTCCAATGATGATTTTCCCCACCCCTTCCTTAGCATCTCACACCTCTCTGTCTTGTTCACAACACTGCCATCTCCAAAATCTGACCACCTCCCCTATCCTTCCAGCCCCATCAATTATATTTCATGGTACATTAAAATCACTCCCTTATAAACACTCTCCCCTCACTTATCCCCTCCCATTTACCCACTTTCCTGGTAAAGCCAACTTGCCTGCACTTGCTGGAAGGAAAAACAGAACCGAGCTTTTGAGAGTTACACTTGAAATCCATGGGTACAGATTTCAAAAGGTACCCAACACTGGAATTCCTATCCTTTGCCTTGTTTTTCCATTCTTCACCACAACCATTTTCACATTTTCCCTCTCGATTTGTCTACCTTCTCCCCCTTTCCTTTCCCTGCAGTCTACTTCCAACACTGCCTCATACTTCCCTGAGAAAAGAGAGGTTGTTAAACAGCAACTCTCTCATCTTCTCACCACCAGTTCTACTAACCTGTACCTGTGGCCACTTTCCTTCCTCCTCTGAAAGATGAACGTTTGAAGGTTTCCTGCTCCTCTCAGAGGCCATCTTTCCAGCTGTATTGATGCCGGCATCGTGCCTTCTCTAGGCTTCCCTCCTGCAGTTATTCTGTTTTCCTGCACCACCACTTCTCCCACTACAGAATCAGCCCATTGGCATACAGACATGCTCTAGTGTTCGCCATCTTAGAAACAACAATCTTCCCTTACCTCTCATTCTGTCCTTGGACACAGTCTCATTTCTCTCTGCCTCACAGCAGAATTTCTTGAATGAGCTCTAGTCTATAGTTGTTCTGTCTCCTTTTTTTCCCACATTCCCTCCTCAGCCTGTTCCAGCTGGGTTTCTACTTTCATCATTCCAAAGACTGCTTCTATCAGGTCACCAGTGTCCAATCTAGTTTGACAAATCCTGTGGTCCCTTTTCTCTATCCTACCTGACCTCTCATCGTCATCCATCATGGTTGAGTCAAAATTTTACTCTATCTCCCAGATTAAATTTCAGTTGTCTTCCTACTTCTTTTCTCTGGCTTTTTTTCAAGCCCCTTTAGTAATTTCTTCTCTACTCAACCCTGAAGTGCTAGAGAGCTTTGGGGCTGTGTTGGATCCTCTTTAGGCCTCTATCTACACATTCTTTTTAAGTGACCTTATTCAAGCCCATGAAATCAAACACCATCCATATGATTGTGTTTCATTTCTGTAATTCTGGCCTAGACCTCTCCTCACAGTAGCAGCCCAAATTTAACATGACTAAGACAAAGTTTTCTTTCCCTCTTCCCCCAAAATCCCTATTCCCCCCACCCTATACCTTCCCATATTTATGAACAATACCAGCCAGCTCCTCAAGCAAAAAACTTAAGTTATATTGATTCCTCTTTCTCTCACCTATATCCATATATCCTATATGTTACTGATTTCCTCAGTAACATATGCCACATCCATCCAATTCCTACCATCTCTATACTCCCACTTTTGTCCAAATTAAATCTTGCCCATGTTTCCATAATAGCCACTTGTCTTTCCACTTCTTTCCTAAAACCAGTTTTCCACACAGCAGACACAGTGGTCTTTTTCTTTTTTCTTTCTTTCGTTCTTTTTTTTTTTTTTTTTTAAGATGTACATCAGTCAGTGTTTCTTAACCTGGGGAGATTTTGTCCTCAGGGCAAGTGTCTGGAGGCATTTTTGGCTGTCACCACAGGGTGAGTGCTACTGGCATCTAATGGGTAGAAACCAGGGATGCTACAAAACATCCTAGAAAGTACAGGGTGGTCCCTCACCACAAAGAATTATCTGACCCAAAATGTCAGTCGTGCCAAGGTTGAAGAAACCCTGGTTTGTGTCCTTCCTCTGCAGTGCTATGAGTGTGAATAACATAGGGGTACTGAAAGAGCTACATCTCAGGGCCATAGCCCCACCTGTTGGCATGGGAAATGCTCAGAAGTAAAGGCGGCCCTCCTCGGATTTAAACTTTTCTCAACGGCTTCCAGCTTTACACAGATTAAAATACAAACTCCTTTTTCTGGTTTACAAAACCCACTGTCTGGTGTCTACTCAGATTTTAATTACTTCTCAGATTTTAATTTATCTAGCCCATTGTGCTCTACCCACTAGGTATTCCTTCAGTCTCTGAATTTGCCAAACTTGTTCTCAAAGCCTTTGCACTAGCTGTTTCCAGTGTGTGAAATCTGTCTATCTCCAAAGCCAAAGCATAGCCTCCATGAAAACTGAAACCTTTGTCTTGTTCGCCCTCAGGCAGTGCTTGGCACAGAGATGCTCAGTAGATAACACTGATTAAATGAATGAATAACACGTTAAGTCTGGATGCTTATATAACCAAGTGACGATGCAGAACGAGACAAATGGTTATACCACTATGGTATTCCATGAAGAGCTACAGGTTGGAAATTTGAAAACCATAAAAACTATATTAAAAGCTGTAGGTCCGGATGAGATCCCCCTAGGGTGAAAGCAAAGAGATTTTTTTTCTTTTTTGAAACTTACTATTTATTGACCTAGGCAGTAAAGAACGGACTCGGAAAAGGGCCTGCCCTATGCCTCATCACCGAGCTCAAGCTCTCAGGGAGACCTCAGAAGAGCAAAATGGGCCCTCGGGCCAAGCTTATCCCTGGTTCCGCCCATTCTCGGCTGGTCTGCGCGCAAAGGGCCCCCACGCACCTCTGGGGGAGCCATCCTGGGAGGCGGCGACCCTCTTGGTGAGCGGCGTGCGCTTGAGACCACCAGCCAGGGTCTGCAGCCCGTAGGAGAACTGCGGCGGGTCGTTCCAGCCGCGCTCCTTGTTGCCTGCGGAGATGAGGGGACGTATGACGCGAGCCCGGGGGAGATGGAGGGCCCGCCCCCCGTGCAGTAGCTGCCCCAGGCCTGGGCAGGGGGAAACCCAGCGCCCCTAGCCCGCCGGCCGCGCTCACCCGGCTTCACGTACAGCTCCGCCATCTCCACTTCCGCAAGGTCAGCAGCGCAGCGCGTCACTTCCGGGGCGGCCGCACACCGGGCCGGACTGGGGCGTCCCCCGGGCCAGCGGGTTGCCAGGAGCCCTCCAGGTTGAACTGTAGTTCAGAAATGCCGGGAGCCCGTGTGGGAACACTGCGCCAGCTCCCTAAGGAACTCGAAATCTCCAGCTAATAAGGCATCGGGGCCCTGATCGCAAGGCACCAAAGGGGGCTGTTTTCCAAGAGGCGTCTCTAGGAGCCCTATTCCCCCATAGGGTCAATCTCCGTGTCACAGTTGCTCTCAGGAGCAAATTTAAACCACCAGAAGCTCCTGCCCCACAAATGTCCCTGTGTGATCTAGCTAGGTGGCATTCTAGCACCTCACCTCTGTTCACTGCCCTGCACATTTCTACTTTGTAGGCTCGGTAACTAGTATTCATTTTCCTTCAGGACACGGACGTCAACTCTTCAGGAAGCCGAGTAATGCCAGATTGAGTAACCCAGCGGTGCTCCCACAACCCTGAGATTTCCTAGTTGTACCACATATTATCTTCTATCTTATTTAACTCTTGTTCGTCTCCCTTTCTGAGTCTCAGAAGGTGGAACCCGTATTTTATTATATCCCACTGACTCACTTAGTGCCTAGCACACAGAAGACCTTAGAAAATACATTTGTTGAATGAATGAAATCAGATTTCCGTCACACCCATGCCCTCATGTGATTACAGGCAACCACCAACACCAAGCACAGACACAGACACTCACCTCATACGGGTTAACCCCCAACCCTGTCCCAGGCCCAATATACTCACACCCAGTGAGGTCACTGAGGGATTTTTATTTGTATTGATTTTGCTATAAAGTGTTGCTGAGGTAGAGCCAACTGTCCAGGGCTGGACAGGGGCAAGGAACACAGGGACCCAAGGAAAGGACAGCCAGGGGCCTAGGTTGTGGTGCAGGGCCTCTCAATCGTCCCTATAAATATTCAATAAATTGGGCAATAAACAGAGGGTGGGCAAGAGCCAGAGGGCAGGCAGACAAGGTTTCAAGGAAAGAGAGGCTACAGGCCCCTGGAAAATTAAGGGGTATAGAGCTGGGCATGGACCCAGAGCCTCCTTACCCAGTCCTCCTGGATTCACTTAGGGCATATGGAGCAGAGAGGGTTTCAGACGGAAGGCATCAAGAAAAGAGAAGACACCCCGTTTTCGAGGGGCTGCCCCTGCACCCCCAACCCCTCCTTTGAGCAGGGGGAGGGGCAGGGGACCTCCTGGGGAGTCCACGGAGCTGGTCCGCTTGAGCCGCAGGCGGGCCCGGGCCTGGGCACCCCAGGCCTTGCCTCGAGCTGCAGAGGCCACAAGACACTTCTGGTACTGAACCTAGGGAAAAGGGGAATGTGAAGATCCAGCTCCTTTCTGGCCCTGGACTCCCTGAAAGCCTCTGCAGAACAGGGAACTGGCCAAGGCTTCAGTCCAGTATGAGGCTGGTAGTCGGCCCCATCTTGAGCCCTTACAGCATTCCCAGGTAGTTCAGTAACAAACACAAAACTTCACATTTACAGAGCATTTAAGGAAGGCTGGACACTATGCTAAATATTTTTATACTCTGACTTAATCCAAAGTTGTTGATCAGGTGTTATTACTATTTTGCAAATGACAAAATTTAAGTTCAAAGAGAATGCCAACGTCAGCTAGGCAAAAATAATGATAGAATTCGGATTCATATCCCTATTTCTGACTGACCAGCCTGTGCTCTTAACCATACCTACCATTATGCTGACTCCTCTCCAGCTTTCACGGGAGCAGACTGCCTCCTGGCAAAGTGGATTCCCTAGTCAAGGAGAAGGTCTACAACCCAAACTTCATTCCCACCAACTGCCCCAGTCTTCTTTCATTTGAACTCAATGGGGGTGCTAAATGGTCCTATTTCTTCTCATGTCTTCTGAATCTTTTATCCATATGTACCTTAGGTGGTGTCTTAATCCACAAATGTGAATTCATTGCTTAAAACCCTTTGATGGCTCAAAGTGACTGGAGACAAAATAAACTCATCACCACATTCTCTACGTTCTTCCATGACATGGTGTCTACTGTTCTTCCTGCCCCCGTCTCTCACTTTCCTCCTCTGCCCTTTGCACTCCAGATATACTAGATTCTTTGAAATATCCTGACCCACAACTACTGCTCTCATCTTCACAGCTGGGGTTCCTTGTATCTGGCACACCTGTCCCACTCCCCTTCGCCTAACTTCCTCCTAAGACCTTCAACTGTCAGCTTTCTATCACCTCTTTCAGGTAGCCTTCCTGAGCCCCTTAAGCGGCCAGCCCCAACATCCTGTGGCATACAACCCCCTTCTGGTCTGTCTCTGGTCTAACCTAAGTGTTCTGTGAGGGCAAAGCCTGTTTCATCTGTATCAGTCAAAGTCAAAGTATGCTTCCTGGTACCCTGTAGGCACTTGTATTTATTGAAGAAAGAGTAAGCTGAACTCATAAAGTGCAGGCATCCCACACTCGAATGCCCACAGATGCCAGGAAATAACCTAAATGAGACAAACAGGAAAAACAGTGCCCACCCTACCAGGATCAGCCCCTACATGATTAGAGCTGAATGTTGAAATTTATATGTGTGGACCCAGTACCAGAACAATTATTACATGAAATGTCCTGGCTCTAACTATTGGCAACTAATTTAAACTTATTAAAGACAGCCTGCGGGCAAAATAAAAGGGTAGTTTACCATGGTCAGCCCTGGGATCACTGGTTTGTGATTTCTGGAGAAACTGCCAGTCCTGAGCCCATCACCAGTACAGCAGCTGCAGGGCAAACCCACTCACCCGTTTCCGCCCCTGACTCACCATGCAAGCAGCCTGCACAGCTTCGGAAAGCCCCCCTGCATGGGGCTGGCACCAGAAGGCTGCACACTGAAAGCTTTGATGGCCCAGGTCAGCGATGAGGCCAAAGGTGTGTGGGTCACGGCCAACACCAATAAAGGTCACAAGGCGTACAGGGCACTGCCATAGTGGTTCCTCCTCTGCACCAGCTTCTGCCTGCCCACACCAGGCCTAGTCAGTAGAGGACCAGGCACTGGCTGGACTCACTGACCTTTCCCAACAGCAAGCAATTACCCCTCAGCATCCCTCCCACCCCTCCACAGCCCCCAACTTCACCTTCTTCTGGTACCTGAATGGGATGTGCAGTCATGAGAGAGTCAGACACGCTGAGGATGGCAGGGACCCAGGCATCCTGGCCCCCCCGGTTGGTGAGAGTACCAATGGCCTCATTCAGCACGTCCATGCCTGGGGGGACATGCCCACCATGGTGTCTCCCAGACATAAAGAAAGAAGGGATCTGCAGGGAGAGTCTACTCCATCTCACTGACTTGGGATTCAGAGAGATGGCATTAGAATAGCTGGGGCTGGGCTTAGAATCCTGAGTTGGGAAGGGTGGCACATTCTAGGCCAGACAGGGGCCATGGGTGTACTCTGAGAAATGGTGGTAGATCCTTCCCTACCCCCTCTCCCTCACCTCATACAGCCTACCCCCTCAGCCAGCTCAGTCCTCACCCATGGCTTTGGTGACTGGCAGGGTCCCCATGTACAGTGCCTCATACTTCTGAGCAGCCTGGCTCACCGCATCCAGCAGCTCCACTGAAACATACACATAGCAAGTGGGCCAGGGCATTCTCTCAATGACCCCTTTCTCTGCCCTTCAGAGAACTGGAGCTAGTAGAAGGAAAACCATAAAGCTTGCTCTTCCAATTCAGAGCTTAGGATGCCTGCACACATCAGAAGTCCCACATCTCCAAGAAGTACTAAACAACCAGGACTAAACAACGCCAACTTTCACCAAAGTAGCCTGTTGCTGCAGTGCAGCACCTCCCTCCCCATACCTTGCCGTGGCAGGTCCTCAGGGGAGATGGGGTCTAGGGAGGAAGGAGAATCCTCACTGACACCTACTCGCTCTGACAAGATCTGAAACACAATGCAACTAGCATGAGATACAGTGAAAGGGGAACTGAAGTAAGGGAGCCAATACCTCCCTGACCCAACCACCTTGGAAGTTTCAGACCCAGCTCCTTACCCACATTTCCTGCCCCACTCTTGGCCCTTACCTGGGCACAGAGCCCATGCAGGGCACTGGCAATGGCCTTGGCAGGGACGTCACAGCGAAACACATGGCACTTGAGCATACAACTGTCTTTGTCGCCAGCCACAAAAGCGAAGTCCCTGGCAGGGGCAGAGATGGGGCTGGGGCAGGGGCAGTGACCAGGGTAGGGTAGAGGCTGGGTAGGCACAGGGGCCTGTAGTGCCAGCAGCAGACTGGAAAGTCAGGCAAGGGATATGGTGGGGAGGGAACAGGGAGATCAGGGTTGGGGCTCAAAGCACCAGGTTGTCGCTCACCTGTCACTGTTCCGGAAGCATGTGGGAGCACAGGAGAGAATCAGCCCAGTCTCTCAGGCTCTCCCCTATCCGTCCCTGCTGAGCTGGGCCCACCCTCCCCAACCAGGGCTGGACCAGGCAGGGGAGGCAGAGCTTGGGTCCATGTCAGAGGATCTGTGTCCAGGGGTTCAAGTACAGAGGATCAGCATCAGTGGGGATCACAGCCTGCAGGAGGGAGGGAGGAGCAACTCTCACTTGGGGGGATGTAGGGGTCCTCACCGGCCGTTGGAGCTGCCCACACCCCACACACGGATGTGCACCAGAGGCTGGCAGTGTATCAGACTATGGTCCAGAGGATTCACCAGGCTCATGGCATCCTTCTTCAGGATCATCAGCATGTTCTGGCCCTGCCAAAGAAAGGTCAGTCTGGAGCTCAGATGAAGGTGGTTGCCATGGAGAACAGGCAATTTGGCGACAACTACCTCTGCTGGGCCCTGGGCTGAATCCCTTGAAGGGCCAG
The DNA here is from genome assembly GCF_022837055.1 of Prionailurus viverrinus. Taxonomy (NCBI): domain Eukaryota; kingdom Metazoa; phylum Chordata; class Mammalia; order Carnivora; family Felidae; genus Prionailurus; species Prionailurus viverrinus. The sequence continues at coordinate 117,217,568 of NC_062561.1, forward strand.
CCAGCTCACCTCACCCCAGGCACCATCTGGGGGCTGGCTGCGGCTACGGCTGTGAGTCTGGGCCAGTTGCTGGATGCAGTTATTGACTGCAATACTGCTCTTCCCTGGTACCAGATCCTCTTCGGGTACTTCTACCCAACCCAGGGAGCGGACTGCAAAGCACTGATGGGTTGGGGGAAAGGACAGGAAGATCCTGAGTGAGTAGAGGCAGACGTGGAAGTGGAATAGAAGGTGGAATAGGAAGGGAGGTATCACAGGTTCCACACATATAAACCTTCCAGTACCTGCTCCCTTCACCTTTGATCACCTCTTCTCAGCCCAATACCACTCCTGACCTTTCCCTGGGAACAATCCGCCACCGCCACCACCATTCCCTGGGCTGGTTCTCAGGCCCAAGACACTACCTTAGCTCCTGGCTCCATGCTCTGGATGTAGGATTCCTCACCGTACCAGGACAAAGAGTTCCTGGAACAGAACAGAGCTCATAAGGGGACCACACCTCCTACAGAAGGGACAGTGGTGAGGCTCCAACTACTTGATGGGCATGAGATGTGGGATAAGACCCAAAACACAGTGTGCAGAACACAGTGTGTTTTATACTTGAGGTATAAAACCAGAGTGGGAGAGGGCCCAGTACATATTAATTAAATGTAACATAGAGTGTGGCTTAAAATCTGAGCAAAAATTCAGGATACTGGACATAGAACAAAAGTTACAAATAAGGAACAGGATACAAAATGTGGACCAGAACCCCAAATTGAGACAAGAGACTCTAGAACACAGGTCAGGAACCCTCCCCCCTCCGGAAAGGGCCAAGATGTAGAACATGATTTGTCAGTACCCAGAATAGGAAAAAACATGTAGCAAAATACAGAGCACAGAACTAGGGACAAAATTCAAACTATTGAGACTCAAGAAATGGGAAAGAGCCAAGAACCTGGGCTTGAATGCAGAATGTGGGTCCAGTTGCATCTCTGAGTGCCATGAAACCCCAAGCCTTTCATTCTGCCTGGCCTATCCCTGTTACCTCCGGTCCAGTGAGCTCTCCAGGCTGGAGAAGGATCTCCCCTTGGGGGGCCGAAGTCCCCAAATCCCTTCCGTCCTCTGTAGAGAGGGGGCTAGGTCGGTATAGCAGCAGGCTTAAATCCGCACATGGGTTCAGACCCCCTCCAACACACTCCACCTACCGTGCCTAGGTCCTCTGCATCTCCTGTCTCCCAGGTTGGGCGCTGCCACTGGGTGCTGCCACTGGGTACGTGCCAATAGTAAGTACCTGCAGCATCGCGTATCTTCCTCCAGCCAGGGGGCAGCCCTGGCTCTCCCTCAAGACTCTGGTCCCCCCACAAGTCATCTACAAGACACCAAACGGGGAGAGGAAACACGGGACTGGAAAGGCATATTAGTGGATTCAGAATAACACGGTCAGAACCCTCTTTCCATCTCAAAGGTGGCAATCCTTAGGCTGGAGGTACAGGAGGTCCTTTGCAGCACAAAAATCCAGGGTTCATTTGTCCCGTGGTCCTCACCCCGAAACATACCCCGTCAACTCCCTCGTTACCCCTCAGCTCCCGATCCTCCCATCGGGACCCCGTGCACACCATCACAGTTGACCAGAATGATGGCCAGCATGTAATCCTTGCCCAGCATAGCCCCGACCGCGTCCCCGCCGGCCTCTGCCGGCCGGCAATCTCAGCCCAGCTCGACCTCCGAAGCTGCGGCGCGCGCAAGCCCAGCCTCCCTGCGCTGACCAGGCCAACAGGCGCCGCACAGATACGGGGTGGGGTTGGAGCCGGGTCCCAGGGGCGGGAAAGGACGGGCCTGAGCAGCGCCGCCCGCCGAGGGGTGGCGCGTGTAAACAGACGTCTGGATCCCCGAGTGTGCGTTCCCGTGCGGGGAGCCGGGGAAGGCGCACGACGCCAACGCCCCCAGTGACATCACCGCGCAACTATGAGCTCATCGAGGGATGGACGACTTGTTACACGAACTTGCGCAGCGCGCACACGCGAAGGAGTGAGATCATTGCACCCAGGTCGTGTGCGCGCGCGGACACGCAGTTAGGGGCGTGACGGAGGAGTCACGTGCCAGTACCTGAGAGCAAGAGACCGCCAGGGCTCTGCGGCCAGGAAAGCACCTCCTCCACCCTTTCCAAAAATGCCCCGGAAGTGCCTCCGCCCTCAGTAAAGATGGCTGTAGTACTTTGCGTGAGGGAGGCGGGGCCGCGCCTGCGCAACAAGTTCGGCGGGGAAGATGGCGGATGACAAGGTGAGTGAATGTAGGGATTATCTTCAGTGTGGGGTGGTCTTCACACCGTTTTAGTCCTTGGGAGAGGCGACACTGGAGCCTCTCTTGTGTGGGGATGCCCTTATTTCCTCTAGGCTAGCTTTTACTGTTTTCGACTGACTCAACATTGGGAAGTGGAGTAGCGGAGCACCACACGAGGCAAGCAAAGCCGGGCATCTCTCCCAGGTGTCCTCTCTCGGGACCCTCGTTATCCTTAATTACCAGCAGACATTCAAAGACATTCACTCTGACACACTTTTCACTGTCTTGCATTCCCTGGCCCCCGAAATTTCCCTCCTATGGACATGATGATTCCAAGCCACACGGACACTCACATTCTCATTCAGATTCCCTTGGGCATACATTGAATTTCATACTTCTATGCGATCTAAGCCACCCAGTGCATTCACCCACTCCTGCAGACAGCCACCCACCCCAACTCCAGCCAGCGCATCCAGTCACACATTCGGTTTGACAGAAGCCCAAGCAGAAATCAGATTTACCCTACAGCGTCCAGGGAACTGCCTCAGGCCATTACTCACCACTGGTCTGGAAGTTCAGCGACATTCATCCTCATATTTATTAACTACTTACCAGTCCCTGTGTGAGGCCTGAGGACCCGGTAGACAAGACAGACATGTTGCTATTAATAGCCAAGTCAGTAGTGCTTGCCTGATAAATCTAATTGAATGTCTCCTGGCTGTTCCTCTTGTCTCCCTACACACTGCTTACTTTATGAAATTCTGTAAGGGTTGTTATAGATGCAGATCCCATCTGTCACCCCCCTCCCCGGTCCCCATGTGAATTCTTTTACTTGTCAGTGCCTTTCTTCCTTTACCACCATCATCTCAGGAAGTTTTTTTTAAAAAAAAAACACCCAGCCTCTGACAGACCTCAGCAGAGAATTGGGCTGGGTTAAGTTGTTGGATTCTTTCTTGTTCTAGGATTCTCTGCCTAAGCTTAAGGACTTGGCATTTCTCAAGAACCAGTTGGAACGCCTGCAGCAGCGTGTGGAAGACGAAGTCAACAGTGGTGTGGGCCAGGTAAAGCTGCACCTGCCCACCACTCCTTCCCCCTCTTCCCCCCTGGCCTTGGGCTTCATTGCCCAATATGCTTTTGAATGGGTGATAGAGACTTACTCAGCAAATGGTTATTGATGGCCTGTTTTCTGTGACCCCAAGGAAAGTTTCTCTAAGAAAATGATATTTGAACTTGTATCTTAAATAGAAGGTAACTAGGTAAAGAGGGGAGGAGAGATCATTTCAGGCAGATGGAACAACATATACAAAGCTCTTATGGTGGGAAGTAGCATGATGAACAGGGGGGATGAAAGTAGTTTAATTTGGCTCCAGTAATGGGAGAGCATGCTAGGAAGTGAGGTTGGAGAAGCAGGCAGGGGTCAGATTCCTCAGGGACACCTCTGTAGCTTTGTGGTGGTAGGGTTCTGTGGTTGGAGCCTTCTAACCCCAGCATTCTGAGACTGTGTGATCAGGACTTCTAGGTTCTTTTTCTGCCTCCAGAATCTTGAGAAAATCTTTGGAGAGAATACTGCAGCTTTCCAGAGTAAGGCAGAGGTCGTGGGATGATCTAAGGCCAGTAGCTCCTGGGTAGAGAATGGAGACCCTGGCTGAGTTTCCTTCATTTTTCTCCACAGGATGGCTCGCTCTTGTCCTCCCCATTCCTCAAGGGCTTCTTAGCCGGCTATGTGGTGGCCAAACTGAGGGCATCAGCAGTATTGGGCTTTGCTGTGGGTACCTGCACTGGCATCTACGCAGCTCAGGCATATGCTGTGCCCAATGTGGAGAAGACGTTGAGGGACTATCTTCGGTCATTGCGCAAGGGGCCCGACTAGCTCTGGATCCCATGGGGGAGGAAGGATGAGCATCTTGGGCCTGCAGGTAGAGGCCTTTCAACCACAGACACCATATCTGGCTTCCCCAGCTATCACCCTTTTGCTATCTTCAACTTTTCCACAGTCTTCATCCTTGCTCTCCTTCTTGCAAAAGGTGAACAGTGGCTTATCAGCCAATAATCTGGACGCCCCTCCTTAACCCCATGGGACTGGCCCCAAGACTGTGGCTTTTAGGGCCACCGGCCCCTTCCTATTCCAGCCCTGAGTGTGGAGTTTGCAGCTGACTCTGATTTTCAGTATTCTCTCTAGCAATGTACCACGGCTCTTCCCTCCTGCGAGCCGGCTCCATACTGATTTTTCCCAAACTTGTTATAATTCCCGCTGTCCCCTGGCTAGCTACACAGGCCACCTAGGGTCTGGTTTGGGCATGAGTGTAGAGGACGGGGGTATGCCAGGCCTGGGCCGTCCCAGGCAGGCCCGCTGGACCCTGATGCTACTCCTGTCCACTGCCATGTATGGTGCCCATGCCCCATTACTGGCACTGTGCCATGTGAACGGCAGAGTGCCCTTCCGGCCCTCCTCAGCTGTGCTGCTGACTGAGCTGACCAAGCTACTGTTGTGCGCCTTCTCCCTCTTGGTGGGCTGGCAAGCATGGCCCCAAGGGGCTCCTCCATGGCGCCAGGCTGCCCCCTTTGCGCTATCAGCCCTTCTCTATGGCGCTAACAACAACCTGGTGATCTATCTTCAACGTTACATGGACCCCAGCACCTATCAGGTGCTGAGCAATCTCAAGATTGGAAGCACGGCCCTGTTCTACTGCCTCTGTCTCCGGCACCGCCTCTCTGCACGCCAGGGCTTGGCACTGCTGCTGCTGATGGCAGCAGGGGCCTGCTATGCAGCTGGTGGCCTCCAAGACCCTGGAAGCACCCTTCCTGGGCCCCCTCCAGCAGCTGCTGCTGGCCGCATGTCCCTGCATATCACTCCACTGGGACTGCTGCTTCTCATCTTGTACTGCCTCATCTCGGGCCTGTCGTCCGTGTACACAGAGCTGCTCATGAAGCGACAGCGGCTGCCCCTAGCACTTCAGAACCTCTTCCTCTACACTTTTGGTGTGCTCCTGAACCTAGGTCTGCACGCAGGTGGTGGCCCTGGCCCAGGCCTCCTGGAGGGTTTCTCTGGTTGGGCAGCGCTTGTGGTACTGAGCCAGGCACTAAATGGACTGCTCATGTCAGCTGTCATGAAGCATGGCAGCAGCATCACACGGCTCTTTGTTGTGTCCTGCTCCCTGGTGGTCAATGCCGTGCTCTCAGCAGCCTTGCTGCGGCTGCAGCTCACAGCTGCCTTCTTCCTGGCCACGCTGCTCATTGGCCTGGCTGTGCGCCTGTACTATGGCAGCCGCTAGTCACTGACCATCTCCACCCGGACTCCTGACTCTATAGATTGGGCGCCACCATCAGAGCCACCTCCGAGGCCTCCCTACCCTTCTTCAGCAGCCAGCCCTGTAACAAGTGCCTTGTGACAAAAGCTGGGGAAGTGGGAGTAGCCAGGTTAGTCTCTGGAGGTGGGTGGATGAAGGGTTACCCCAGGAAACTTGAAGACTGGGTTTGCCCTGAAGTTTTTCCAGAATAAGGAAATGGGAGAGCATCAATACCTAGGCCTTAGAAGTGACCCCATCCCCAGTGGAGGAGGCTCTCCACCTCATCCTGCATGAATACAGTTGCTTTGAGTGGGTTTGGGCAACAGTTGGCTTTCCTAGCCTCCTGGGGTCACCCCAGCAGACCCATTGCCCCCAGGCCTGGTACTGGCTACTCCAGCCCAGCTGTGGTACATGACTCCCCCATAAGAGATATCACCCCCCCGCCGCCCCCACCCACTGTAATGCAGGAAAGCCCAATTGCCACAGATTATACACCCGTCATCCAGGCTACTCTTTCAAACTCCCCTAGCTCCAGCGGTACCTGGGGACATTGCCCCCTGCTCCCTCCACAGTGCTGCTCTCAACACCCACCCAGCCTTTTTCTGGAGACCCCAGAGAGGGCTGGAGCTTGACTCATCTCAGGGAATGTTGCCCCTGGGCCCTGGCTTAAGGCTACACTCCTGACCTCTCTGCTCACCCCAAGGGCCCTCTCAAAGCCCACCATCCCCTCTACAACTCCTAGGAGGTACCATTTTTCTCACTCTGGGTCCTGCCCCTGCCTAGCACTGTCCCAACTCTACACAGAGTGTAGTAATCTACACAGATTAGGGAAGCTCTACACAGAGTGACCTGGAACCAGGCACAGGGAAATTTGGTGTAGTTCAATCAGTGTTTCTAACTGTAAGCAATAAGGTCTTAATAAAGTATTCTGGGGTGCAGGTGGTTCCTGCAATTGGCTATGATTGTCCTGTGTCTGTTGCGTAGATTCTCTCTAACATAATTTTGTTACCCTAGTGCCCTGAATGTCTTAATCCTCGAGTAACTGATAGACTAGGAGAAAAGACTTCTATCTATTGCTAGGAGCATTATTTCCTTTGAGGGCTCCATGGAGTGGAGACTGTTCTGTCACAACTTTTCAAATTTCTCTAACGCACAAAACCTGGGCCCTGGAGAATTTGGAGGGACTCTTGGGAATAGAAGGTCCTGGCTGGACCTGGCAGGACAAACCAAGTTTTAGGCTAGAGAACTCATGGATTCAATATGGTTTTGATTCTTATTTCCTCTGGTTCCCTCACTGATACTCCTTCCTGCCATCTCTTCTCATGGCCAGAGGAACATCAGGCCCTGCTCCCATGGGAGCATACCTAGTAAGCTTACACACACAGACATGCACACACACACTGCTGACCTACTGAAGAATCTGGGAGAGTAGGGTTTGGGAATCTTTTTTCTTTAATAAGCTAAGTGATTCTGCTGCACACTTCAGGTTGTGAACCACCACATGTGCAGTGTAGAACTATAGTTCTAACAGGCTTGAATTTGAATTCTGGCTCTGTGACTTAGCAGACTTGTCCTTGGGCAGTTACTTAACCTCTCCTAGCTTTAGTTGCCTTACCTCTGAAATGGGGGTCAAGTGGCACCTACTACATAGGGTAGTGAAAAAGGCTAAAATGAAGAGGTGGATATTAGGTACCTAGCAGGGACTGACACAATGAGACCTGGTTAGTGGTATCGTTCATTATCCATAGTGAAGGTTAGCGTAGTTATCCCAGCTCCCTCTCCCTTCTGGGACAGTGAAGAATGAAGAAAGAAGCTGCCCCTGAAAGACTACTGATCACCAGACTTCTTCCCAGGGCAGCCATCCAGCACGACTGGCCCCAGCCTAGCCTATACCCTGCTGAAGCTGCTGGTTCTGGGCTTGAAGCTCCTGGTTCTGTGTGGCCAGTTGGAGCGTGTCTTGCAGGATACCAGCCAGCAGGCTGCGGTGGTGATGCTCTGTGGTCATGGTCTGCTCCTCCCACAGCCCTCGCCAGGCTCGAAATACCTGTGCCCAGATTCAGAGATGCTTGTCAGTCAGCCTTGGAACCATTTCAAGGCCTGCCTTCTGTCCCCACTGACCTGCAGTGTATGGCATGTCCGAGCCCGGGCAGCCTGCACGTGCATGTCATAGAGGGCCATGAGGTCCTGCTCTGCAGTGTCCCGCTCTGCCTGAAGGGCCTCCAGCTGGAGTCTCCATAGTGTCTGCTCCCGCTGCCATCTCTGCCTCTCGAAGGCCTTCAGTGATAATACATATTCTTTGTTCAGTGCCACCTGTGTGCCAGACTTTGTTCCTAAACACTTCATGTGTATTCATTCATTTTAGCCAATGAAACCCAGGGGAGGAAAGTAGTTGCCATTTTAGTTTTCCAAATCTGGTAGTTAGATTTGGAAACTGTGAATCAGAGAAGTGACCTAACCTGCCCAAATTTGCATGGCTAGTGAGGGACAGAACTGAGATGACACATCCCCTTCAATGGTTCACTATCATTCTTAGGGTAAAGTCCAAATTCAGAGGCATGGCACACACTGGTCTCTTTAGCCTCATCTCTGACCATGTACCTGCTGGGGCCCCCCCAGATGGACAATTTGCAGTACCCAGACTGTACTTTGCCATTGCTTCCCTCTGGACCTTTGCTCATAAACCATAGTCCTCAGAACGTATGCTCCCATCCCCTCACGCTCACAAGTTTTGTTTCCTAATTTGGGCAAACAAGTATATTTATTCAGTGCCTCTATGTGATGCGTATGAACTTCCCACATGGAGTTCAGTCTAGTGAATTCCTCTGGCTGATTTGTTTTTCAAGTCTCAGCCTAGATGCCATCTTTGCTCCTCTCCTGCCTGAGTCAGGCACTCTTCTTTGTCCCCACAAGCCCCTAGCTCCCTGCATCACTGCACTTAGCCCTGAAAATTGCTACATCTGTCCCCCATAAAGCTATAAGGACCATGAGAGAGGGTATGGCCCAGTCTGTTGTGACTGAGGCTGGATTCCAGCCCCCAACACAATGCCTGAACCAATTAGAAGAAGCCTCAAGTCCCCTACTTGACCCTCCTCACCTCCTTTCTGGCCACCAGGCCTTTGACTTGGTCACCTTCCACCTCTTCCTCCTCCTGTTCCAAACGCTTCAGTTCCTCTTGGATCCATATCTGGTGCTGTTCTTGAAGTCTCTTCCTCTGTGCCTGAGCCAAGAAGAACTGCAGGGCCACATCTGGGGCATGCCAGGCCTACATGGCATTAGTCTAGGCTCAGCCAGAAGTCTGTGTGTGCCACAGCCTCGGGATACGGTGCCCAACTTTCCAACAGAACCCCACCACCAGGGCTGTTCCTACAACTACATCTGGGACCTAACTGTCCTGTAAGAGCCTGTAGCCTGGACAGAGACTTGGGGCCATGGGAGAAAGGTATTGGCTCTGCCAATAGGTGCCATGGAGGCCTTAAGGATCCTATACTCCTAATGTGACCCAGTAGGAAAACAGCCTTCCCATGCCCCTCTCTTAGGAATCATAGCCTGTCAGGTCCTCTCTTTGTCAGAAGCTCCATATTTATCCCTGATGTTGGGGCACAGAAGTGGTAGACATGTTAGCTGTGCTCTGCAACTCTTCAGGCCCCCAAGAGCTTCCAGCTATTCTGGGGTACATGAGGTATTACCTGTTCCTCAGAGTCCCTAGGAGGATGCTTTTGGCGGAGCCCAGGTCCTAGAGATGCTGTTACTCCTACTACTGGAGGAAAATGCAATTAAGCCCAACAAAGGTGGAGGGCACCCAGCTCCACCCCAAGCTCCAAACCCACCTTTGGGCTCTCCCTGGAAGCCTGGGCTGTGGCTTGCTGTTGAATCTATCACCTGTTGAGAATATATTAAGAATGGGAATTCCATCCCCTTCCTCCTAGGATAGCACGTGTTAAGCTCAGGACTTTGAAATCAGACAGATCAGAGTCTCAGGCCCTCCTTTCCTCAGCTGTATAACCTCAGGCAGGTGTCTAATCTTTTGAATCCATTTCCTCACCTGTAAAATGGAACTAATAAAAGTTATAGAGGTGCCTGGGTGGCTCAGTTGGTTGAGCATCCAACTTCATTTCAGGTCATGATCTCACGGTTTGTGAGTTCAAACCTTGCATCGGCTATCAGCACAGAGCCTGCTTCAGATCCTCTTTCCCCCTCTTTCTCTGTCCCTCCCCTGCTCGCTCTCTCTCTCTCTTTCTCAAAACAAATAAAATAAACAAAAAAACATTTTTAAAAAGTTGTAGAGAGGGGCGCCTGCGTGGCTCAGTCGGTTAAGCGGCCGACTTCGGCTCAGGTCATGATCTCACGGTCCGTGAGTTCGAGCCCCGCGTCGGGCTCTGTGCTGACAGCTCAGAGCCTGGAGCCTGTTTCAAATTCTGTGTCTCCCTCTCTCTGACCCTCCCCCGTTGATGCTCTGTCTCTCTCTGTCTCAAAAATAAATAAACGTTAAAAAAAAAAAAGTTGTAGAGGGGCACCTGGGTGGCTCAGTCAGTTAAGCGTCTGACTTTGGCTCAGGTCATGATCTCATGGTTCTTGGGTTCGAGCCCTGCGTTGCGTTCTGTGCTGACAGCTCAGAGCTTGGAGCCTGCTTCAGAATCTGTGTCTCCCTCTCTTTCTGCCCCTTCCCTCCCCTTCTCAAAAATAAATAAAACCTTTTTAAAAAAAAGTTGTAGAGAGCATGAAATAAGACACCCAAAGCGCTAAGCAGTAGCAGATGCTGCTCAATAAATGGGAACTTACATGCCTAAGTCCCGAAGCTCAGGGCTGTAAAAACAAGTTGTAAGTACGAAAAGGGTAGGACCAGGAGAAGGTGGACAGAAGCAGCATTCCAGCCACCCTTTGGCAAATCCTGGAAGACAGCACCCCCTTCTGCACAGGAGAGGCCATGCATTCTAAACGGATGCAAAAGCACCATATTGAACCTAAGGACTTGGGTGTTTGTACCTCTGCTGCCTTTGATTATCTCAGTGACCCTGAGACACTCAGATCCCTTCTCTGAGCCTCAGTTTGCTGACCTGAAAAATGTGAGCAATACTGTTTTCCCTGCTTAAAGTAATTTTATGGCTTCCCCTTGACCTTCAAGACAAAGTCCAAACATCTCAATAAATTTACAAAGCCCTTTATGACCGGGCCCCTACTTATCTCTTCAATCATTCTCTCTTGACTCTTCCTCAAAATATCCTACAGCAAAATGACCTGCTTGCAGTCCCCCAAAGAGATCAAGCCCCTGCTTACTTCTGAGACTTGACCTGTTAGTTTCTGTGCCCGGAATGTTTGTTCTTCACTCATCTTTGCTGGCTACCTCCTTCAGAAATCAACATCCCCTGTGAAGTGTTTAGATGCCCCACTGAACCCTGTGTTGATAAGGCCTTCAAAGCACTGATCATGGTATTATAATTGCTTCTCTCCAGAAGATTGCAAATTCCATGAGAACAGGGGTTTCCCAGGGCCTACGTGGCACTATGCCTGACACACTGAGAAGTCACTAAAATGTTTGGAAATCAATAAATTAGTGAACAAAGAAAGGGACTCCTCATAGTGCTCTGTAGATAGGAAAGAAGGCAGACATCAATGGGGCTCCTAAGAGGTTGAGCCAGAAAACATACCTGTAGTTCTGGGAGCCCCACAGCCTCAGCTTTGACCCCTTTGAGCATCTGGCTTCCTGGGCACTGGCTCCAGGCTTTTACCACCTATGGAGAGAGGGTTTAAGGTAGGCTCCAACCGCTACTCTCTTCGGCACCTCCAGGCCTCACCTTGCTTACCCGCAACTCTCGAAGTGCCCTGCCCAGCTGGCTGAGCCCACTTTCTGTGAGGGTGTCTCCAAGGAGGCCTGAACGCAGGCTCTTCAGGTTTGCCCGGCGGGCACGTGCCTCTTCTACTGCATCCCACTGGGTGGGCCTCACCTGTTTCACCTGCATCCTCCTTCCCGAGGCCCCCAACAGAGCAGCTCTGAGTAAGCTCAGGGAGCCACCTAATAAGGGGAAACTCGGAGTGAATCACTCCTTCTGGACTCCAGAGCACACTGCCTGTAATGCTTGTAATTTTTATTAATACTACTTACAAAAAATAGCTAACACCTATCGGGCTTTTACATGGGCTTGGCACTATGCTAAGAGTTTTTGTGGATCACCTCTTTTTATCCACACAACACTCCAATGAAGCAGCAACTCTAATTTTTTCTGCCTACCCCCACATTTTCCAGATGAACCAAATGAAGCTTAGAGAGGTCAAGCAACTCCCTGGTGAGTGGCAGAGCTAAAACTTAAGCCCAATTCTGTCTGACATTAAAGCCTGTGCCTTTAATCAGGATACCAAACTGGCCTATGGATAAACATACTTTTGTCCTTCACTGCTTTATCCTTAAGGGCATGAACTGGCCTAATTTTTCTTCCTTACTCCACAGGGCCTGGCATAGTGTGTGGTCTGGGACTATGTTAGCCAAATTAATGTGTGCTTACTAATTTTGGATATGGAGAGCCAGACTTTTTCTTTCTTTTCACTTTTACTGTAGAAAATTTCAAACATGTACAAAGTATAGGAAATTCAATCTACTTATCACCCAGCTTCAATAATTGTCAACTCACAGCCATTCTTGTTTGATCTATACCCTCCACTTGACCTCCCCTAAGTCTCTGACATCATATCATTTCAGAGAGGCCTGATTTTTAATGAGTGTATGAAAATAGGCAAGTTCTCTCCCTTCTCTGATCCTCCCTTTCCTCATTTATAAATTAGGCCTCCCTCCCTAAGTTAGATGTGTCTCATGGGGTTGTGGTAAGAATAAAATGTATTAGTGCGAAAATTCTTGGTTAACTGTTGAAAGCCTCTGAAGGGCAAGGGGTTGCTTTTACTATCAGCCCTGCCTTTCCAGACTTTGGCAACCTAGCCATACTGGGACCTTTCTGAATCTTGACCCTCCCAGAGGTGAGGCTATCTCTGGACTGGGGTTGGGGCTGCAGCTGTTTTGGTGAAAGGGGTGGTCAGGCATAAGTTAGATGTCAGAGCTTCCCAAAGAACCCCACACCCTTCCCCAGGCCACCTTGAGGGTCCAGGCGAAGAAGAAGACCAGTGTAGTTGTTTCCTTCCAGGAGCCATGACACAATCCAGGGCAGAGAGCCCTCTACATCCTCACCAATAACCTTACCAGCCAACACCTGCAGCAGGGGGCAATCTCTGCCAGAAGGAGAGAGGAAGAAAAGAGGTGTCCACTGGTGAATGGGGAAAGAAATTGACCCAAATTACATCTGATGGAAAGGCTGACTATTTCCAGAACTTTGGTGCACCACCAGGCAGATTTGCAACCTTGCATAGACCCTTTTTTAAATTTTATTATTTAATTACACAAATAATATATTCTCATAGTGCAAAATTTAATTTGTCTATCTGATAAGGGACTTGTATCCAGAACATACATTTATGTATGTATGTATGTATGTATGTATGCTATTTTTATTTGTTTATTTTTATTTTTTAGAGAGAGAGAGAGGGCATGAGATTGAGGGGCAGAGAGAGGGAGAGAGAGAGAATTCCATGCAGGCTCTGCACTGTGCAGAGCCTGAAGCAGGGCTTGAGGTCACCTGGTAAGGGACTCAAACTCATGAACTGTGAGAACCAACTGAGCCACCCGGGCGCCCCTATCCAGAATATTTAAAGAGCTCTTACATCTCAGTGATAGAAGACTAATCACCCAATTTATTTTTTATTTATTATTTTTTTTAAGTAGGCAACACATCCAATGTGGGGCTTGAACTCACGATCCTGAGATCCAGAGTCATATGCCCTGGGGTACCAGGGTGGCTCAGTTGGTTAAGCATCCGACTTCAGCTCAAGTCATGATCTCACGGTTTGTGAGTTTGAGCCCCGCGTCAGGGTTTGTGCTGACAGCTCAGAGCCTGGAGCCTGCTTCGGATTCTGTGTCTCCCTCTCCTCCTCCTGCTCTGTCTCTCAAAAATAAATAAATGTTAAAAAATTTTTTTTCTTTAAGAGTCACATGCCCTTCCAACTGAGCCAGCCAGGTGCCCCTAATCACCCAATTTAAAATGGCAAAGCAAAGTGACATCCACAAAAATGGCAGAGTATGGAAGTCTGGGGATCTGTCGTTTTTCAGCAACATGTGGAAAAAATGGTCAGGATCAACCTTACAGGAACTCTGGGGGACAGTGAAAGGTTTACTACAACCAAGTGAATGTTTACCCAGGAGAAAGCAACTTAAATATGTTGAGATCTTTGTGGTGTTTTAACTTAACCTAGCCCCAACCTCCTCCCCAGCACAGAGGTTGTCTTGAAGACAACAGCCCATGTTTCTGGTGGTTGGGTGCTTGGCTCTGGAGGGAGCAGAGCAGATTTTGTTCCCAAGGAACTGTGTTTGTTGTTTTCACTGTCTAGGGTTTCCGCCAGAGGACTGACAAAAAGGGCTTCCTTTTGTTCCCCTTACCTTGGAACTCTCTCAGGGCAGAGCAGCTATCCTAGATGATAGTCCCTCAAAACATTGAAAAGATGAAAGAACAAGCAAAAATAACAGTTGGGGCAAACAACAGATGCATGGAAAGACTGGGAAGAAAAGTTGGGGAGTCAGATTGGGGGGGGGGGGAGATAAGGAAAATTCCCCCATGCACCAAGGAATCTAGAAAGCCACACACATGCCCAGAGCAGGATGCAGGCTTAGAAAAGACCTGAGAAGATGGCAAGTTTTCATCTCTGTTTTTTTAAGCTCATTGTAAGCAGGAAGTAAGGCTAAGGCAGAGATGTAAGTGGAATGGTGAAGCATAGAAGGACTGACCCAACACAGAGCCAATCTATGGAAAGCTGGAGATTTTTTTAATTTTTTTTCTTTCTCTTTTTATTCCTTTAATAAAAAATGTTTTTGTCCCAGTAGAGTAAGTAATTCTATGTCAGGTCACTAGCTAACCACTGAGATGACAGAATGGAGACTTCAGTGGCAACAAAGAATCCAGCCTTTGCAAAAATTGTTTGGAAAGTAACTAAGCAAACAGATAGTTGCAGCCCACAGCAAGCAACAATGCAAACCCTAGAGGGGATGGGGAATCTCTTTTTCAGAGTTCCCCCATTATCATATCCAAAATGTCAGAGCCTAAGGAAAAGAAATGGAGACATAAGAGACCAACATAATGAAGAATATAATCTTTACAAAAATAAAAATTCTCAAATTGGGCAGTTTCCAACCAAAAAAAATATCTGGCATACAAATAAAGATGCATGGCCCACCCACAGGGGAAAAAAAAATTAATAGAAACTGTCCTTGAGGAAGCACAGACATTGGATTCACTAAAGACTTTAATCCAACTATCTTAAATATGCTCAGAAAAGTAAAGGAAATCAAGAAAATGATGTCTCAATGAATAGAAAATACGAATAGAAGCACAGAAATTATAAAAAGGAACCAAACAGAGGGGTGTCTGGCTGGCTTAGTAAGTGGAGCATGCGACTCTTGATCTTGGGGTTGTGAGTTTGTGCCCCACACTGGGTGTAGAGCTTACTTTAAAATAAAAATAAAATAAAATAATAAAATAAAATAAAATAGGAACCAAGTAGAAATTCTGGAGCTGAAAAGTATAGTAACTGAAATCATAAATTCCCTAGAGAACAGATTTGAGTGGGCACAAGAAAGAATCTCAGCAAAGTTGAAAATAGGTCAAAAAAATTATGCAAAAAGAAAAAAGAATGAAGGAAAATGAGCCCAAGGGGCCAGTGGATGCATGAAGTGTATAAATGCATGCAGAATGGGACTGTCAGAGGAGGAAGAGAGGGAAAAAGGGGCAGAAGGAATATTTGAAGAAATAGTGCTCAAAAATTCTCCAAATTTATGAAAGACATGAATCTATACATCCAAGAAGCTCAACAAATTTCAAGAAGGATAAACTCAAAGAGATTCATGCCAAGACACATTATAATCAAACCACCAAAAGCCAAAGAGAGAATCTTGAAAACAGAATAAGAGAAGCAACTTGTGATGGTACGAGTGATCCTCCATAAGAATGAAAACCAGTTTCTCATCAGGAATTGTGGAAGCCATTAGTGCCTGGCTGACTCAGTCAGTACAGCATGTAACTCTTGATCTCCAGGTTGTGAGTTCCAGCCCCATGTTGTATGTAGAGATTACTTAAAAATAAAATCTTAAAAAAAAGGAAGAAAGAAATTATGGAGACCAGAATGCAGTGAGATGACATATTTAAAGTGCTGAAAGGGGTGTCTGGGTGGCTCCGTCGGCTGAGCATCCAACTCTTGCTTTCAGCTCAGGTCATGATTGCAGGGTCGTGGGATGGAGCCCCACATCAGTGTGGAGGCTGCTTGGGATTCTCCTTCCCTCTCTCCCCCCCTCCATCTCTCTCTCTGTCACTGTGCCCCTCTCCCCTGCTTGCTCTCTTTCTCTCTCTAAAAATAATGCTGGGAAAATAAAGTGTGTCAACTAAGAATTCCTTATCTGGCAAAACTATCCTTCAAGAACGTGTGAGAAATTAAGGTATTCCCAGATTAGTAAAAGCTGAGGGAGTTCATTGCCGGTAGACCTGCCTTATAAGAAATGCTAAAGGATGGGGCACCTGGGTGGCTCAGCTGGTTGAGCGTCCGACTTCAGCAAAGGTCATGATCTCATGGTCTGTGAGTTTGAGCCCCGCGTCGGGCTCCGTGCTGACAGCACAGGCCTGGAGCCTGCTTCAGATTCTGTGTCTCCCTATCTCTCTCTGCCCCTCCCCAGCTGATGCTCTGTCTCTCTCTCTCTCTGTCAAAAATAAATAAACATTAAAAAAATTAATTTAAAAAAAAAGAAATGCTAAAGGAGGGAGTCCTTCACCATGTCAGAGGTGAGGAAATGAGACTCTGAGGCTGCCCTGGGTCT
The DNA here is from genome assembly GCF_022837055.1 of Prionailurus viverrinus. Lineage (NCBI taxonomy): Eukaryota > Metazoa > Chordata > Mammalia > Carnivora > Felidae > Prionailurus > Prionailurus viverrinus. Next base: position 117,234,011 of record NC_062561.1, read on the forward strand.
CTGCATCCATACTTCAGCCACACCGCACCCTGTTCCCTAAAGCAGTCAGAAGATTCCATCAGACTTACAGGTCTCTGGGGAGCTGCAGGATCCTCAAGGCCCCTCGCCACATACCCCGGGTCCCAGGCCCCTCGGGAGGGTCAGGCCCTGGGCAGGACATGGTGACAGTGAGCAGAGAGCAGGCCCTGTGGAGGACAGGGTAGGATGAGACCAAATGACTAAGGGATAGGGGTTGGGGGTGACAGGTGCCCTCCTGTCCTCACCTGCCTTCATCCCCTGCAGCTTGTAAGTACAGCTCTGAGGCAGCTCTTGAGTCGGACACCTCCACCTCACTGGCATTTTCTACCACCCTGGAGGATGGGGAGACAAGCTCAACTCCTAAGCACCTCCTAAGAGGTTCTGGGGTTCTGTCCAGCCCCCCAGAACCTCTGCATGGGGAGTCCTATGGGGTCCCAAGAGCCTGTAAGAACCATCCCCAAGGTTCCAAGCTCAGTATATCCCTTAAAAGCCTATCATCTTCATCATCTTTTTTCTCCTGTCATCTGCCCATTTCTGCTCAACGAGATGCTCACATCACCCAGATGGTAATGACTGAGTGGAAGAGGTGTAGATGGATAGGGTAAGAAGAGTGGGAGGGCTGGGGATACGAGCTGCAGGGAAGATGATGAGTGGGTGTGATGAGCACAACCCCAAGTGCAGAGCTTCCCTTCTGCATGGCAGTGGGGAGAAACCTCCCACGGCTAGGTTTGGGGGTTTCAGCCCTGCCTTAAGACAAGCACCCTCAGATCCCGTTGGCCCCTGGAGACTCACAAGCCCAAAGGGGACACGTCTAACACCGATAGGTTCTCTCTCCCTGGAGAGAGCAGGTCCTGAGTCTTTCCACTGGGGCTGAGCTGCAATCACACAAGCACAACACCAGTTACAAACAGCCTTTCCCAGACCTCATCTCACAAGATCCTCCCGCTGGGGCTCCTTCAGTCAACCAGGGCACCAACATTCAGCCATTTCAGGCAGGAAATAGGAGACCTCAGAGAGGCAAGCCCACACTGGTCAGTGGCAGATGAGGCTAGACTCAGTCTCTTCTGGCTGCCTGCGAGCCTCAGGCCCTTTCCACAGCACCACCACTGGTTCCCAGGGCTCCCCTCCATGCAGGGTCTCACCTGCACCAGGCTAAGGGTGCTAACCCCAGGAACAGCGCCGCTGTGGGGCAGAGTTTCCTCAAACAGCATCTGCAACAGCTAAAGTGGAGAAAGGGGTTCAGTAGGGATGGAGAAAGGATAAATCTGTCCTTCAACAGTTTCGTGACGGTGAAGTCTATGCCCGGTCCTATGCTACGTGCTGCGGACACAGGGACACAGTGTCCAAGACAGAAACAGCCCCAGCCCTCACGGTTCACAGCAAGCCAGTCAAATGAGTAGACATTTTCAAAGAGACCTGCTGTTTACTAAAACAGGGGCCTGCCTATGATGAAGTTCTGAGGCAGCTATTTTGACTTGGGGGCATTTTGATGAAGCCCTGAAAACAAAACTTTCAAGTTTATTATCGGTATTATGAAAAACTGTGAATGTTAGACCTTGCTGGATATTTCATGTTTGCACACCACCCCATCTTGACCCTCACCCTATGGGCCCAGTCCGCTAGGGAGGGGAAGGGAAGTTTCTCAAAGGTCTCCTGGAGGTTGGGGCGCCTGGGTGGCGCAGTCGGTTAAGTGTCCGACTTCAGCCAGGTCACGATCTCGCGGTCTGTGAGTTCGAGCCCCGCGTCAGGCTCTGGGCTGATGGCTCAGAGCCTGGAGCCTGTTTCTGATTCTGTGTCTCCCTCTCTCTCTGCCCCTCCCCCGTTCATGCTCTGTCTCTCTCTGTCCCAAAAATAAATAAACGTTGAAAAAAAAAAATTAAAAAAAAAAAAAAAAAAAAAAGGTCTCCTGGAGGAAACAACACCTGAGCCTCATGAGACCTATGTTTGGTAGCTCCACCAGGACTCACCTGAGGTACAAGCCGAGGTGTCTCTGTTTCCCGACCCCGAAGCAGTAGGGACACACTGTACCCTCGGGCCACCAAGCCTAGTGTGGACTGGACTCGTGCTAGCAGCTCCTGCTCAGCCTCCTGCAGGGGACACAGGCATATCCCCCAGTCACAGGTGCCCTGACCCAGCCTGCCTGAGCAATGGGCTTGGGAAACCCTTAGCACTCCAGGATCCAGACGCCTGAGGATTCCCATCCTCCTCCCGTTTCCCTACAACACCCCCTACCTGAGCAGCATCAGAGCCCAGGACTCTGTCAAAGGTGATGCATTGTTCCTGCAGGGGAAGACAGCTCAGCATTGTCACTCCCATCTTCCAGGGCCTCACCTGCACCCCGTCCCATTTCTACCTGAGTGTCTAGAGTCTCCGGCTGAAGCAGGCAGATGCTCTGGGGCCCCTCCAGAAGCAGTGTGGGGCAACATGTGTCCTCAGGGCCTGAGAAGGATGGACTGTATATTAACTCCCGTGCCTAAGTCCTGCCCTCAACTTTGGCCTCAGTTTCCTAACCTAGAGTACTGAGCACAGGATCAGACCCCCTGAGAGGCGGAGCTTCCTCAAAAAGCATCTGCAGCAGCTAAGGCTGTAAAATGGCCTTGGCTTCCCCTCTCCCAGGAGGCTCCCCCAGGCTGCGTTACTTACAAGAGTGAATGTGTAAGGCCTTCTTCTCACCTGATTCTCTTCCACTCTCAACTTCTACCACCACAGTCAGCCTGGCCTGGGGGTTGTCCATGAGGGCTGGGGGCACTGAGCTGCCCTGGCCCAAACCAGCCTCTGCGCTTGCTACCTCTCCACACTCCATGGCTTCTTTGCCTCTCAGATTCCCCTCAATAATTCATCTCCCTGATCTGCAGGCTCTGGGTAGGGCCTCTAAATAACAACTTATCAAAGGAGGTGATAGTCCCCTCTTTTCTGAGTGAATCAGAATGTTGCATGGGATTCTTTTTTTTTTTTCCCCCTCTTTTGAAAAGTGTCAAACACATATACCTGCAGAGAGAAAGTATGATGAGCTTCCAAGCACCCAGCTTCGGCAATTACCAACTTATGACCAGTCTTATTTCTTCCTTTCCTCTTCCCATCCCCTATGGATTCTTTTGAAGCAAATCCTAGACACCGTCTATTTCATCTATAGCTTTTTCAGCATATATTTATAAGATAACTACCTTTTTTTAAATGACAGCTTTGTTAAGATATAGTTCATATACCATACAATTCACCCATTTAAAGTGTTTATTTCAAACATACCTTAGTATGTTTGCAGATAATGTGTAACTATCACCACACCCCATTTTAATGTTTATTTATTTCTGAGAGAGGGAGACAGAGTGTGAGCAGGGGAGGGACAGAGAGAGAGGGAGACACAAAATCTGAAGGAGGTTCCAGGCTCTGAGCTGTCAGCACAGAGCCAGACATGGGGCTCAAACTCACCAACTGTGAAATCATGACCTGAGCCAAAATCGGATTTGTGGGTTTGAGTTCCGTGGTGGGCTCTGTGCCCACAGTGAGGAGCCTGCTTGGGATCCTCTCTCTCCCTCTCTCTTTGTCCTCCCACCCCCGCTTGCACATGCACTCATGCTTTCTCTCTCTCTCTCAAAATAAACATTAAAAAAATAAAATCTTAAAAAATGTTAAAATAAAAAAATGGAATCACACAGTGTGTGTTCTTTTAGTGACTGACTTCTTTCACTTAGCGTAATGTTTTCAAGGTTCATCCATGCTGTAGCATGCATCGGTACTAACCTTCCTATGACTGAATGATGTTCCACACAGAGATGAAATGACTTCTGTCAGCAAATATGCAGGGTTTGCCCAAACTTCACAACTAAGAGCACAATTTCTATAAGATTGCCTTTACTACAGACACTAGTCATAAGCTTGGGGTCCCCAGTCCTTCTTCCCTCTGACAAGTTAGCTACATTTTCAGGTGTTCCCACTCTTCCTGCAGGTTCCATTCTTTGCTGGAATGACTTATAGAACTAAGGAAGGCATTATCCTTATTGTATCTGCAACAAATTTTCTGACACCAGCTGGGGTCCTATATTTCAATCCAATTTTGACCCTAACTACCTGGAATTAGCAGCAGCTCCCACAAGTTAAAATGCAAGGTCCTCATCAAGAACCGTAAGATCATGCCCTGAGCTGAAGTCAAGCATTGGACACTTAACTGACTGAGCCACCTAGGTGTCCCAGATTTGGGGTTCTGATGACTGGCCACCCTTCAGGCTCAGTAATTCACTAGAATGCTCACAGAACTCAAGAAAGTGCTCTACTTATGATTACCTTTTTATTATAAAAGATACACATGAACAATCAGATGAAGAGGTACATAGGGCAAGGTCTGGAAGAGTTCTGAGCAAAGGAGCTCCTGTCCCTGTGGAGTCAGGGTGTGCCACCCTCCCAGCACATCAGTGTGTTCACCAACCAGGAAGCTCCCTGAGCCTCACTGTTCAGAGGGTTTGTTTTGTTTTAGTTTGGTTTGGGTTTTTTAATTGAGATTTCATTGTGTAGGCACGTTTGATTAAATCATAGGCTATATGACTGAACTCAACTCCAGCCAATTACATGGTTGAATTTTCTGGTGCGCAGCTTCCTCCACCCTGAAGCTATCTAGGAATCCAGCCAGAAGTCACCTCATTAGCATGACAGAGACATTCTTACCCTTCAAAAAATTCCAAAGGTTTTTGGAGCTCTGCTCCTGCAACTGGAGACAATGACCCGCTATACTCCTGAGGTGCCTGGGTGGCTCAGCTGGTTAAGGTCCATCTTCAGCTCAGGTCATGATCTCATGGTTTCTGAGTTTGAGCCCCATAGTGGGCTCTGTGCTGACAGTGCAGAGGCTGGAGCCTTTGAGTTCTGTATCTTCCTCTCTTTCTGCCCCTCCCCTGCTCACGCTCTGTCTCTCTCTCTCAAAAATGAATAAACGTTAAAAAAAAAAAAAAGGACTGAAAAAAAAAAAAAAAGACTGGATATATTCTTTATTATATGACCAGCCACTCGATGGTTTTTCACCAAGGATCCCTTCTAGCAAAGGATCACACCTGTTTGATTATTTACATTTAGTATAGCATTTACGGAACAGATAGAACAATAAAAACATGAATACAGTAGTCTCCCCATCCTTATTTATGGAGGATATATTCCAAGACCCCCAGTAGATGCCTGAAACCATAAATAGTTCTGAACCCTATGTATAGTGTTTTTTCCTACACGTAAATATGGTGAAGTTTAATGTATAAATTAGGCACAGTAAGAGATTAACGACTACTAATAACAAAATAGAACAGTTATAACAATATGCTGTAATAAAAATCATGTGGATGTGGCAATGAATTCTTAGAAATGATACCAAAAGCAAGAACAACAAAAGGAAAAAAATGAATTTAATCAAAATTAAAAACTTTTCTGCATTGGGGCGCCTGGATGGCTCAGTCGGTAAAGCGTCAGACTTCATCTCAGGTCATGATCTCGTGGTTCGTGAGTTCTAGCCCTGCATCGGGCTCGGGCCCTGTGCGGACAGCTCAGAGCCTGGAGCCTGCTTCAGATCCTGTCTCCCTCTCTCTCTGCCCCTCCCCTACTCGTGCTCTGTCTCTGTCTCTCTGTCAAAAATAAATAAAAACATTAAAAAATAAAAAAAACTTTTCTGCATCAAAAAACCATTATCAAAAAGTTGAAAAGACAGCCTACAAAATAAGATAAAATATTTGCAAATTATATATTTGATAATGGTCTAGGATCCAGGATATATATACAGCTCCTATAACTCAGCAATAAAAAGGCAAACAATTCAAGTAAAAAATGGGGAAAGATTTATTTTTTATTTTATTTTTTTAATGAAATTTATTGACAAATTGGTTTCCATACAACACCCAGTGCTCATCCCAAAAGGTGCCCTCCTCAGTACCCATCACCCACCCTCTCCTCCCTCCCACCCCCCATCAACCCTCAGTTTGTTCTCAGTTTTTAACAGTCTCTTATGCTTTGGCTCTCTCCCATTCTAACCTCTTTTTTTTTTTTTCCTTCCCCTCCCCCATGGGTTCCTGTTAAGTTTCTCAGGATCCACATAAGAGTGAAACCATATGGTATCTGTCTTTCTCTGTATGGCTTATTTCACTTAGCATCACACTCTCCAGTTCCATCCACGTTGCTACAAAAGGCCATATTTCATTTTTTCTCATTGCCACGTAATATTCCATTGTGTATATAAACCACAATTTCTTTATCCATTCATCAGTTGATGGACATTTAGGCTCTTTCCATAATTTGGCTATTGTTGAGAGTGCTGCTATGAACATTGGGGTACAAGTGGCCCTATGCATCAGTACTCCTGTATCCCTTGGATAAATTCCTAGCAGTGCTATTGCTGGGTCATAGGGTAGGTCTATTTTTAATTTTCTGAGGAACCTCCACACTGCTTTCCAGAGCGGCTGCACCAATTTGCATTCCCACCAACAGTGCAAGAGGGTTCCCGTTTCTCCACATCCTCTCCAGCATCTATAGTCTCCTGATTTGTTCATTTTGGCCACTCTGACTGGCGTGAGGTGATACCTGAGTGTGGTTTTGATTTGTATTTCCCTGATAAGGAGCGACGCTGAACATCTTTTCATGTGCCTGTTGGCCATCCGGATGTCTTCTTTAGAGAAGTGTCTATTCATGTTTTCTGCCCATTTCTTCACTGGGTTATTTGTTTTTCGGGTGTGGAGTTTGGTGAGCTCTTTATAGATTTTGGATACTAGCCCTTTGTCCGATATGTCATTTGCGAATATCTTTTCCCATTCCGTTGGTTGCCTTTTAGTTTTGTTGGTTGTTTCCTTTGCTGTGCAGAAGCTTTTTATCTTCATAAGGTCCCAGTAATTCACTTTTGCTTTTAATTCCCTTGCCTTTGGGGATGTGTCGAGTAAGAGATTGCTACGGCTGAGGTCAGAGAGGTCTTTTCCTGCTTTCTCCTCTAAGGTTTTGATGGTTTCCTGTCTCACATTTAGGTCCTTTATCCATTTTGAGTTTATTCTTGTGAATGGTGTGAGAAAGTGGTCTAGTTTCAACCTTCTGCATGTTGCTGTCCAGTTCTCCCAGCACCATTTGTTAAAGAGACTGTCTTTTTTCCATTGGATGTTCTTTCCTGCTTTGTCAAAGATGAGTTGGCCATACGTTTGTGGGTCTAGTTCTGGGGTTTCTATTCTATTCCATTGGTCTATGTGTCTGTTTTTGTGCCAAAAATGGGGAAAGATTTAAATAGCCAGTTCTCCAAAGAAAATATACACATGCCCGAAAAGTACAAGAAAAGATGCTCAGTACCGTGGGTGCACCATATGACATTTGCACCAACAACATTTAAGCATTCTTATTTATGCACATTCTCACCAATCGTTATATTTCTTTTTTCTTTTTATTAAAGCCATACTAGTGGGTGTGAAGTGGTACCTCATTATGGTTTTGATTTGCATCTCCTTAAAGACCAATGATTTTGAGAATCTTTTCACAGGCTTGTTTGGCCATTTGTATACTTCTTTAGAGAAATATCTATTTAAATTCTTTGCCCAGGTTTTAATTGTTGTTTGTTTTTTTGCAATTCATCATGAATAATGATGTTGAGCATCTTTTCATGTATTTGTCAGGCATGTGCATATTTTCTTTGGAGAACTGGCTATTTAAGTCTTTCCCCATTTTTTACTTGAATTGTTTGCCTTTTTGTTGCTGAGTTATAGGAGCTGTATATATATCCTGGATCCTAGACCATTATCAAATATATAATTTGCAAATATTTTATCCTATTTTGTGGGCTGTCTTTTCAACTTTTTGATAATGGTTTTTTGATGCAGAAAATTTTTTAATTTTGATTAAATTCAGTTAATTTATTTTTTTTCTTTTGTTGTTCTTGCTTTTGGTATCATATCTAAGAATTCATTGCCAGATCAGAGGTCATGAGGAATAATTTCTGTGCTTTCTTCTAAGAGCTTTATAGTTTTAGTTCTTACATTTGGGTAATTGATCCATTTTGAGTTAATTTTTGTATGCAGTATGAGTTAAGGATACAAATTCATTCATCTGTATCTGGACATCCAGGTGTCCCATTGTCATTTGTTTAAAAGACTAGTCTTTCGGGGCACCTGGGTGGCTCAGTTGGTTGAGCATCCAACTTTGGCCTAGGTCATAATCTCGCTGGTCCTGAGTTCGAGCCCCACGTGGGGCTCTGTGCTGACAGCTCAGTGCCTGGAGCCTGTTTCAGATGGCTCAGTAGGTTCAGTGTCCAACTTTGGCTTGGTCATGGTCTCGTGGTTCGTGGGTTCAAGCCCCATGTTGGGCTCTGTGCTGACAGCTCAGAGACTTGAGCCTGCCTCAGATTCTGTGTCTCCCTCTCTCTCTGCCTCTCCCCCACTCGCACTCTGTCTTTATCTCTCAAAAATAAATAAACATTAAAAAATAAAAAAAAAAGACTAGTCTTTCTTCATTGAATGTTCTTGACATCCTTGTCAAAATCAGCTATCCATAGAAACATGGGTTTATTTCTGGACTCTCACTTCTCACCCATTGATCTCTGTGTTTGTTTTTATGCCAGTACCACAGTGTCTTCCTTACTCTTGCTTCACAATGGGTTTTGAAATCAGGAAGTGTGAGCCCTCCAACTTTGTTCTTCTCTTACAAGATTGTTTTGTCTACATCATCTTTGGAAATTCCATATGAACTTTGGAATCACCTTGTCAATTTCTACAAAAATTCAGCTTGGATTCTTATAAGACTTTCATTGAATCTGTGGGTCAATTAAGGGAGAAGTGACATCTTAACAATATTAAGATTCATGAATAAGGTATCTTCTTTAATTTCTTTCAACAGTATTTTGTAGTTTGAGGAGTTATAAGTTTGCTCTTCTTTTGTTATATTTACTCCTAAGTATTGTATTCTTTTTGATGCTATTGTAAATGAAATTTTTTAAAATTTCATTTTCAGGATGTTCTTTGCAAGTGTATAGATATACAACTGATTTTTTTATTTTCTTAATATTTATTTTTGAGAGAGAGAGAGAGCACAAACAGGGGAGGAGCAAAGAGAGAAGGAGACACAGAATAGGAAGCAGTCCCCAGGCTCTGAGCTGTCAGCACAGACCCCAATTCGGGGCTTGAACTCACCAGCCGTGAAATCATGACCTGAACTGAAGTCAAATGCTTAATGACTGAGCCACCCAGTTGCCCCTACAATAGATTTTTACATATTGATCTTGTATCTTACAACTTCACTGAATTTGATTAGTTCTATTATACTTTAGTGAATCCACAGGATTTTTTAATATATATGATCATAAAATATATGAATTTTTTTAAGTTTATTTATTTATTTATTTATTTAAATTTTTTTTTCAACGTTTATTTATTTTGGGGACAGAGAGAGACAGAGCATGAATGGGGGAGGGGCAGAGAGAGAGGGAGACACAGAATCGGAAACAGGATCCAGGCTCTGAGCCATCAGCCCAGAGCCCGACGCGGGGCTCGAACTCACGGACCGCGAGATCGTGACCTGGCTGAAGTCGGACGCTTAACCGACTGCGCCACCCAGGCGCCCCTTATTTATTTATTTTTGAGAGAGAGAGAGAGCACACACAAACGGGAGGAGAGGTAAAGAGAGAGGAGAGAGAGAATCCAAGCGGGCTCCACGCTGTCAGCACAGGACCTGATGTGGGGCTTGATCTCACCAGCGTGGTATCATGACCTGAGCCGAAATCAAGAGTCAGACGGTCAGCCGACTGAGCTACCCAGGGGACCCAAGTCAAGCACTCTTTCTTTTTTCTTTCTTTTTTTTTTTAATGTTTATTTATTTTTGAGAGAGAGAGAGAGCCCAAGTGTGGGAGGGGCAGAGAGAGAGGGAGACACAGAAACTGAAGCAGGCTCCAGTCTCTGAGCTGTCAGCACAGAGCCCAACATGGGGCTTGAACCCACGAATCACGAGATCTTGACCGAGCCAAAGTTGGACACTCAATCTACTGAGCCAACCAGGTGTCCCTCAAGCACTCTTTCTTAAACATAACTACAATATCATATTTTCATACACAATACCATTCCTAAAAAAACACTATAGAGATTTTTTTATATCCTCAAAGATCCAGGTCAGCATTCCAATTTCTTCCAGTGTAGGTAAATCAATGTGGCTCACAAAGAGCCACTTCTGATTTGGAGAATAAGGGGTTTCTTGGGTGTTAGAGAAAACAACACTCCAGGGAAAAGAGTGGAAACTCTTGACTCAGGGTATGAGGAAAAGAATTGATGTCTGTTTCCAGATAAGGGCACAGGAACAAAAGAGGAAGCTACAGAGAGACTGATTTTGGCTCAGAAATGGAAGTCCTATGACCTCAGTCCTACTCTTGCAGCAAAAATTCACCACACCACACCGGATATCCAACCTCATTGTGTATGTAGAAGTGGATCCCTTGCTTGTTATAATCCATCTCTTACTCCTTGTTACTTCCTTCTCTGTCTAGGGCGCATTTTTCAGCCACGCCCTCATCAATGCAACTTGCTCAATCCTTGGGTCTCACTTGGGCTGCCCTGCGAAAGCACTTCAAATTTTTCTCTGCCAGTTTTTAAGTTGTTGTTTGTTTATTGATTTTCAGAAGAAACTGTTTCATGTACAGCTTAGATTCAGCATATCAGTGGGAGAAGATGAATTCAGGATCTACCCACATCACCATTTTGAACAAGAACTTCTACCCACCCCCAATTTTGAATAACTAAATCCTACTCCTAGGTTGCTGTACACTATCAGATCAAAAAATACCACGTGCCTTGTGACCGGAACTCTGACGCATATTTTCTGGTCTCCAACCTCAGTTTTTATTTGACCTTAGTGAAGAAAAACGCTGATCAGTTTTTTTTTTCTCACTTAGCTCATGGAAACATTAAAGCCCTCAGCTCACTCTTCCTGTTCATTTAATCAACTTTTTAGTGAAGATTAATGGAGTGCCTATGTGCCAGGCACTGTTTTAGGGACTAGAGTTTCAGAAATAAACAAGATTGACACAATTGCTTCTCTCATGGAGTTTCCAACATAATACTACTCAACAAACAAACAAGATATGAATAAAGATGATTTCCAGTTGAGGTTAAAGCTGTGAAGAAAATAACACAGGATGTTGTGATCAGGATGATGAGGCAGGAGGGGCTCCTTCAATCCTGAACTATGAGGTGCCTGCCATAGGAAGATCTGTATTACAGCTTCAATTTTATAGAAGTTCCACAGTCTCCTGTTACCGCCAGAGCATCTTTGTCTAGATACTCTGCCTCCCAGCCTGGGACTAGAAGTTGACTGTTTGTGTACTTACCCTAAGGCCAACGCTTCTACTCGTGAAATAGGTACCAGTCCATTTTTTACTTATTCAAGGACCTTCCTTCAGCAAGACTCCATTCTTTCTCCTGTATCATCAAGTTTTCCCTCTCTACTGAATTATTCCCATCTGCATACAACCACGCTATTCTCCTATCTTAAAAACCGATGAACATAACATCATACTCAATAGTGAAAGACTGAAAACTTACCCTCTAAGATCAGGATCAAGACAAGGATGCCCACTTTTGTCACTTCTATTTAACATAGTGGAATCCTACCTAAAGAAATTAGGGAGGAAAAAGAAATGAAAGGCAACCAAACTGGAAAGGAAGAAGTAAAATTATCTCTGTTCACAGATGGCATGGTCTTAAACATAGAAAATCATAAAGATTCCACACACACGGGGCACCTGGGTGGCTTAGTTGGTTAAGTGTCCAACTTTGGCTCACGTCATGATCTCATATTCCATGAATTTGAGCTCTGTGTTGGCCTCTGTGCTGACAGTTCAGAGCCTGAAGCCTGCTTCAGATTGTGTCTCCCTCTCTCTCTGCGCCTCCCTTGCTCTCTCTCTCTCTCTCTCTCTTTCAAAAATAAATAAACATTAACATTTTTGAAAAAACAAGGTTCCATACATACAAAAAAATCTGTTAAAATAAACAAAGTCAGCAAAGTTTCAGGATACAAAATCAACATACAAAATCCAATGAGTTTCTATACACTACTAATGAACAATCTGAACAGGAAATTAAGAAAACAATTCCATTTACAATAGCATCAGAAAGAATAAAATACTTAGGAATTAGCCAAAGAGATTAAAGACTTGTAAAGTGAAAATTATAAAACATTGTTGAAAGAATTAAAGACACAAATGAATGGAAAATCATCCCATTTTGATGGATTAGAAGATTTTAAATTATTAAAGTATCAATACTCATCAAAGCAATCTATACATTTAATGCAATTTCCATCAAAATTCAGGAGTATTTTATGCAGAAATTTAAAAATCCACCCTAAAATTCATATGGAGTCTCCAGAGACCCCAAATAGCCAAAACAATCTTGAAAAAGAAGAACAAAGGAGATGCCTGGGTGGCTTGGTCAGTTAAGCCTTCCATTCTTGATTTCAGCTCAGGTCATGATCTCACGGTTAATGGGTTCAAGCCCTGTATTGGGCTCTGGGCTGACAGTGTGGAGCCTGCTTGGGATTCTCTCTTTCTCCCTCTCTCTCTGCCCCTCCCCCCAATCAAACGCATGCATACACATGCATGCATTCTCTCTTTCCCTAAATAAATAAATAAACTTAAAAAAAAACAAAGGAGAACAAAGTTGGAGATCTCACATTGATTTCAAAACTTACTACAAACGTACAGTAATCACAACAGTGTAGTATTGACATAAACACGGATATATCGACCAATAGAATAGAGAGCCCAGAAATAAAAATCTCACGTTTATGGTCAAAGGATTTGGATGAGAGAGCCTAGACCATTCGATGGGGAAAGGACAGACTTTTAAATAATGCTACTGAGAAAACCGTATACCCACATGCAAAAGAACGAAGTTGAACCCTTACCTTAAACATATATACCTCTACTGCTACCACCCTGATCCAGCCACCATCTGGTTTTTCTTAAACAACTTTATATTAAGATATAATTCAGAATGCATAAAATTTACCCTTTTAAAGTCTCCATGTCATTGGTCTTTAGTATATTCCTACAGTTGTGCAGCCATCATCACTAATTTTAGATTTTCATCACCCACAAAAGAAATCCAGTACCCCATTCAAGTTCACTACCCATTTCCCATCCCAGCCACCACCCTAGTCCTAAGCAACAACATAACTGTTTCTATCTACCATCATTTCTTGACCGGGTTATTAATACAGCTTCCTAACTGGTTTTCTAATTTGCCCCCTACAGATATTCTCAATGTAGCACCCAGAATGACCCTTTTAAAATGTAAACCACATTATGTCACCCTCTGCTCAAAATCCTCCCGTGGGTCTCTATTTCACCGAAAATAAAAGCCAAAGCTTTCCAGTGGCCTATAAACCTTAAAAAATTGTGGACCCTCATCTCACTGATGTCATCTCCTATATCTTCCAGAGCCTGTGTAGTGGATGATTCCTCTTTCCGCAATGTGTTTCCACCAGGTAACTGCAAGGCTCACTCTCTCACCTCTGTCACATCTTTGCTCAAAAGCCACATTCTAGTCATGTCTTGCAATGTTTAATACTCACCCCCAATACTCTCCCCATTTTGTCCCTGCTCTATTTTTTTCAACAGCATTTATCTTCTAATACACTATAGACCTTACTCTCCCCGCTGCAATGTAAGCACTTTATGAACAGGGACTTCTGCTGCTCTGTTCACTGATGTATCCTCAGCACTTGCAAGCGTTTGCCATGTGGTGGAAACTCACTAAACGAGTCTTGTTGAACAACGGAATAAACAAATGACCAGAGCATTCCGGACAGAGGGAAGAGCCAGTGTGAAAGGAAAGAATGCCAGAGTGGAGTGGCTACAATATGTTGAGGGGAGGGGACAGAGACAAAGATAGGGAAGGAAGCTAGGAGACTGCTGACCACTCTGTCCCTGTGCCCCCACCTGAAAAGTTCAGAATTCTCCTCTTACATCTCTGTCTCCTTTAAGCCCACCCCCCACCCCCCCACCCCCCCCACCCCCCCCCCACCCCCCCGCTTCCTGCTTCCTAAAATGTTGACTGATGTTTTCCGAGTTTCCCTTCCCAGCAGTCTCCCTTCTTGCTCTATCCCCTCCAGGGCTCAGGGAGCTTTTCCATGGCTATCACTTCACAGTGATAGCACATGGCTAGCACTTCTGCAGTGCATTGCTCCTCAATTCTTGCATCCAGTCCAAACTCATCTTGTCAGACCTAAACCCCAAAAACCTACTAGCTACTGGATTTCTCCACAGGGAGTTCCCTAAAGCACTTCAAGCTCTGAAGTGCCCTTCCCCCAATCTTCTTTTTCTTTCAAATTTCCATCCCCTTGAGAAACCCTACATCACCTAAACCGGAAATCTGAGTCATCCCATCTTCACTCACATTCAGGCATCCTGGGACCCATCAGTTCTGTTTCTTTCAGAACTCCTGGAGCCATCCTTCCCCCACATCCCCATGTCTACTGCTGTCCCGGTCAGGTCCTCACTCTTTCTCACCTGGACTCATTCAATAACCTCCTCAGTGCTCCCTTAGAATCTGCTAATCCATCCTCCACGTGGTCACCTGTGGGCTTTTTCAAACACATGCCTGCTTCCATTAACTGTCCACTAAAAACCCATTAATAACTCCTCACACCCTGCAGGATTACCTCTATGTCCCTTCCTGACATGCTTTTAGTTATATTATCTCTCTTCTGCCCAGAGGAGAGAGATGGCTCCTAAGCTTAATTAGAGCAAAAGCTAAAGTTCTTACTAGGTTCTATATTTACGGTGCTTCTCCAACTCCCTTTGGCAAGGGACCAAGTTTCTTTTTTAAAGTTGCAATCCATTGTGGATGATACTTTTATAAAATACAATTGAAACATTGCTGCAATGTGAAATTTTATTAAAGTTTCTAAACATTCATTCTGGACTTTCTTAAAATTTATCTTGCCTCAGATGATATTTTGAGTAACATGGCTTTACAAGGCCCTACATAATCTGGCCCTGCTATTCTCTAATGTTTTCTCTTACTGTTCTTCCCTTCCACCCCTGCTCACCCTGGTTCCCCCACATTGGCCTCCTTGCCGTTTCCTATAACATTCCAAAGCCCTCAGGATCTTTGTGCTTGCCATTGTCTCTACCTGAAATGCCATTCCGGAAGCTATCCTTAAGCTCACTTTCCCAATTCGCTCATGAGTTTGTTCAACTATCCCTTACCAGAGAGGCCTTCCTAACAATCCCATATAACATATCAATCCTCAATGCTCTCTCCTCTTTCTCTTCACAGCACTTATCTTACTTTGATATATTATATGTTTATTGTCTTCCCCTCACCCCCACCATCCAACTAGAATCTGGACTCCGTATGAACCAGAACTTCTTTATGATTTCTGCTGTATCCACAGGGTTTAGCATCGTGCCTGGCACATAATTAGCACTTGAATGGATGAATGTCTCCAGCTTCCATCACCATGATCTCCAGCCCTACCTAATCAGTTATAATTCCCAGGTCTGGCCATTATACTTTCAGGTTTCTGAGCCTTTTGAAGTGCCCATTTTTGCCTGGGAATGTCCTTCCTGAGGAAACACCTCTCAAGAGCTGGGTTAAATGTCTCCTTTTCTGTACAGCCTTCCACAGAACCACCCTTCCCTCATATAGTTGATCCCTCCCACTCACTGAATCATAACTATCTTTTCTGTGTACATCTCCCTTATTAGATTGAGAACTCCCTGAGGACATGGATGTTTTGGATTCATCTTTGTATACCAGGATCCTAGTGGGGCCTGAGGTTGAGCAGGGGCTCCATAATTTTGATGAAGAGTTCTCAAAGCTATTCAAATGAAAGGAGTTGCTTCAAGTGGTTAGTTCTCTGAGACAAGAAATGTTCCAAGAGGCTGGATGAAGTCCCTTGGGGACACTCCAGGGGGCCTCCTGACTGGGGGTGGGGGGGGGAGGTTTATTTATCTGTCCCCATGATTCTCTGCATCTGTGGTCTGGTAACCTGTGTAACTCTCCCACCAATGTTACTTTGCATCCTTCATCCCTACCTGTGTGGCTCTAGATACTAGAGGGAAGCAGATCAGTGGGTTGTGGTTATTTATATCCCCCTCCCTTCCTTCTCCCAGCTCCTCTGTGAGGCAAGTGTATAGCTCTCTGATGGATGTGGCTGCCTCCTCGATGTAGAGAAGAGACTCCTAGAAGAAACAATACCTCTTGGTCGATGCCCTGCGTCTCTGAAATAATGTGGTTTGGAGGGCACATGTGGTTAATTGCCCTGTGAAAGGTCTAAGAGGCTGTGAAGGGTCTAAGCTGTTATCCTATTTGCAATTCAAAGATCCAGCCAGCAAAAAAAAAAAAAAAAAAAGATCCAGCCAGAAACAATTATACACACATTTACTAACATAATGATCAGATCTCTGGTTCAGACACAGAATGTTTAATGACAGCATCTTGCAACAGTCCTCTGTGCCCAAATTCCCCAATGACACAGTGAAAGCCAAAATACCTGTGTGTGCCAAGGGGCTTTACACAGCAGAAGAGAAACCCTGGAATTATGAAACCCAGAGCTTATGTAGGACAGGTGGCATAGCTGTCCCTTCTCCCGGGAGGGTGGGAGAGATAAAGAGAGAGAGAATAAGTAAGTGGCTCCGGGTTTTATTGCCATTGACAGGGGGAGAAGCTGGCTCTTGGAAAGTGCACCACAGAGGAAACATGCTGTAACTTGCTAGGCACGTTTATCACTCAGATATCCTTTAACTCAGGTGCCAGTAATCTCCTCAGAAAACTGGAATGCACGGAAACCTCTGTTTCTCACACACAGCCTAGACAGGCAATATTCCCTGCCCCTTGCACCCTTGAAGTTCTATTCTAAGGATGAAGAAAGTCTAAATATAATGGATTCCACATCCAGCTCTGTGCCTAGCACATCACAACACCCAGTACACACATCTGTTGAGTAAATGACATGAATCGTTGTTTCAGGTTTTAATGAACATGGGGCAGAGGGTTGGTTGATTAAGACGTTCTGACGAGGCTTCCCAGCAGCCAGGGCAATCTGAGCCAATTCATTAGTCTCTCCTGGGCTTTAGGCGAAGCCCCCCGCCCTTTGAAGCACCGCGAGGGTTCCGGACATCCCCACAGCCAAGGCCGAACGCGCACAGGCTTGGACCACGCCAGAGTTCATCGGGTCTTCTTGGTATTTGGGGGCTTCAGGGTCCATAAAGGGATTCCCGTCCAGTGTCAGGTTACTCACCTTGGGCAGCTCTTCTAGCCCCGGCACTCTGTTCAGCCTGTTGCACCTAAGATCTAGCACGCTGAGCTTGGCCGGCAGTCCCTTAGGCACCTGCTCCAGCCCAGCGAACGACAAGTTGAGAGAGTTCAGTGTGCTGGGCCAGACACATCCAGGAGCGCCTGGGGCGGTGGCGCGCAGCGAGTTGTGGCTGAGGTCTAGGCTGTGGGGTTGCACACCCGCCGCCGCCATGGCCACGCACACGCCGTTGGGCGTCTCCATCCCCGCGTTGCGTAAAGCCAGAGCCCGAAGGGCCGGGAATTTGTGCGGACAAAGAGCTGCAGTCAGTCCGTCCTCGCCCAGTCCGGGATTGTCGGATAAGTCTAAGGTGGTGAGGGCCGGAAAGGTGCGGAGTTGGGAGCAGGGAAAAGCAAGCGAGTGTGCTTGCGCAATATTCAGTACTTTGAGGCCCGGCTTGAGCCACTGCTGCAGTTCCGCGAGCCAGGCACCTCCGGTTGCCCACGACACGTTCCGGAGACTGAGGGTGGAGAGCGCAGGCCCAGTGGCTTCCAGAAGAAGCGGCGGCATCGCGCCGGTTACCTCCAGGTTCTGGAGCGTCAGTTCTTTGAGGCGGGAATATGAGAGCGCACGCAGGAAGGCGACCAGCAGCACAGCAGGAACCTGTGCAGAGCCCACTGTGAGCCGCCGCAAACGCAGAGCCTTGACCATGTCAGCATACTGCTTCGGGTCGGCGTCTGCGTCCTTTAGAAATTGTTCCAGGCTGCGGCCGCCGCCGTGGATCTCCACCTCGACGGCAGCCATACACTGGAAGGCGCTGGACCAGTCGGGCTGAGGATCCGTGAAGTTGCAGAAGCAGCGGACATCGTCGTCGTCCACTTCGCAGGGTTCTGGTGTGGTCTCAGAGACGCACAGCATTGGCAGCAGCAGCAGCAGCAGCAAGCAGGGCGCGCGCACCTGGGAAGAGAGCGGAGGTCAGGACGGCCCCAGCTAGTCCCTGGGGTTCTTCGAGTTGTTCCCTTTCGTCCCCAAGACCGTACACTCACCATGGTCGATTGGTGCTCGGAGACTCTGTCCTGGCAAGCTCAGGGAAGGACTCTGGCTTCTTTCCTTGTGCAGCGGCACTCCCTGGTTTCTAGGCTCCCCACACGTTATCTGTCCTCTTTGGCGGCCTCTGAGAGTTTATGTAACCCTGGGGTGTCACTCTGTTACTTCCTTTGTGAACCCTGGTCACTCCCCACCTCTCTGCCACCCAACCGCTCTATGCACTACGGTTCTGGGAAATTTTGCAATGAGGAATTTTGCCAGGAGAGGGACTTTTGCAGGAAGGATATTGTAGGGCATCTGGAGTGCAATGCTCCAGGCAGTGCCCTGATGAGTCAGACACCCCAGGCTTGTTTGTTAGTTATTGAGAAAGAAGGATCCCCAGTGCCACAGGCTAGGACTCTTACCTCCCTCTGCCTCTATCCCAATGACTCAACTGGGGTAGTTTGCTTAACTTTTCTCTAGTTTTGGTGGTTACTATGAACTTACTAACATACCCAAATCCAATCACCTGAATATCCTCGGATATATAATTGGATATTTTGTGGAAGGCATTGCAAATTTCATCTGTTGACTCCAAGGGATAGGATGAGGTTCGAGAGAAGGAAGTAGGTCTGAAGAACAACTCTCTTCCTTTTTTTTTTCTGCTGACTTGTTCTTTTTAAAACTTTATTAAGAAAGTAATAGCTTTCTTAAAAGTAGAAAGAAGTGTTTAACAGAGACACATTGGCCAAGTAGCTCCACCTCTTACAGTTTCCATGTTCTTATCCTGAAATTGAGAAACAAGGCATTTCTAACCCAGTTTGCCCCCTTGCACCTAGCTCTCCCCTCCCTTCCCCCCAACACAATTCCTGTGTCCTAGAAAGGAAAGGCTGGACCAATGTTGAATGAGGATTAATTAGTAACCTACCTGTTTTGCCAAGAAAAAAAGCAAGTGTCCCAGAGGGTGGTGTAGGGGCTATGCCTCTATAACTGCCCTCGCAGTTCTGCACCTGTGGATTCTGGGGAAAGAGCTATACAAAAAAAATGTTTGAATTCTCACTTCTCCTATTTTTCAGGAATGGCTTCACATCTGTCCTCATTCCAAACAGGGAGGCTTCATCAGGCCAGACTGCTCTCTGTGTGCCTTGTTGATCATGCCCTTATACCCTGAGCCATGCCCCAAAGCCAGGCCAGGTCACTGGTGCATCCTTGAGGACCAAGATGTGAGTATAGCTCAGTGTTGAATACACTGACTCAGCAGTCAGACAGCCAGGCTTGGAATCCCAGCTCTACCACTGAGGTTGTAAGATTTGGGCAAGTTTCTGGGCCTCAGATTTCTGCGCTCCTGCTTTGTAAAATGGACCTAATGGTAGTACCTGTCTATGACTACAGAGCCACATCTATTAGAGTACTCCTGATTGTTATGTTCTTCATCAAAGCCTCTGCATTCAGAAGACTCAGGCCACTGAAGCCTGGCTCCTTAGCAAACCCCATCATTTTGGGGAAAGCACTTTGTGGTGCAAATGAAGAGGGGCAATGATGGTTTGCAAAGATCCCCAACTCACACCTTGATTCAACAAATATCTATCATTTGTCTACCAAATGTCAGGGCTGGTACAAAACCCGGGGATGCAGACATGGTCATCACACAGTCCCTCAAGTACTCCAGGAACTGGAAGAGGCAAACACAGACCCAGAGCTACAGTCCATAGAGAAGAGGACTCAGAGGGGAGAAACCAAGGACTTGTGGGAACTGTGGAGAAAGGAACAGTGAATACTGTATTAGAGAGGACATGGGGCTGTTGTTTACAGGATTGACAGTCTTGTTGGGCAGATAAGTGCAAAAAAAATCAGGGTGGGCAGCTGTAACTCTCTGAGCAGACATTTTGCCTGGTGACTTGTCTTACCTTCGCCACCAGGAGAAATATGTAGGTGTTAAAAGCAGCTTGTCCAGGGGCGCCTGGGTGGCGCAGTCGGTTAAGCATCCGACATCAGCCAGGTCATGATCTCGCGGTCCGTGAGTTCGAGCCCCGCGTCAGGCTCTGGGCTGATGGCTCGGAGCCAGGAGCCTGTTTCCGATTCTGTGTCTCCCTCTCTCTCTGCCCCTCCCCCGTTCATGCTCTGCCTCTGTCTGTCCCAAAAATAAATAAAAAATGTTGAAAAAAAAAATTAAAAAAAAAAAAAAGCAGCCTGTCCCATGACAAAGGAGATAAGACCCAGACCCTACCTCCAGCCAGAGCATGGTGCATAGCAGGTGCTTAGTAAATGGTTGTCCCGGAGCTGGATGGATGTTGAACCTGGAGAGATGTGGGGGCAGGATGATGGTCTGCAGATATTTAACTAGGTGATTTGTGGAAGAGATTGAAGGCAACTGACTCCAAGAGATGAAATTAAATTCTGGGGAAGGAAGTTGGTTTGAAAGTGCCAAATCTTAACCACTAGACTACCAAAGGAAGTTGGTTTGAAGAACTGTTCCCTTTCCTGGATTTGCTCTTTTATTTGCCAAAGTAATAGCTTTCTAAAAATTAGAGGCCTCCAGGGAAAGCTAGGTAAATGTTTTATAAATTACTGTTTCTCATTTTCAGTCATACCTAATGATTTCGGTAAGCTAATGTCCTGTCTTCTTAGGTACGCATCAAACCTGGCACACATTAGAAATCATACAAAGTCCTGGATAGTTTTCATTTAACTAATCGATAGAAAAACACTTATTTTCCTATTGTAAGTGTGAAGCTTTTTGATTGTTAATAAAAGAATCTACCAACCATCAAAAAAGTAAAATAAAATAAAAATAAAAATTGGAGGCCTCCAATAGAAATTTTTAAGTGCTGGGGCGCCTGGGTGGCGCAGTCAGTTAAGCGTCCGACTTCAGCCAGGTCACGATCTCGCAGTCCGTGAGTTCGAGCTCCGCGTCAGGCTCTGGGCTGTTGTTGGCTCAGAGCCTGGAGCCTGTTTCCGATTCTGTGTCTCCCTCTCTCTCTGCCCCTCCCCCCGTTCATGCTCTGTCTCTCTCTGTCCCAAAAATAAATAAACGTTGAAAAAAAAAATTTTTAAGTGCTACCAACACTCTACTTTCTTGGAATTTTGAAAGAGAGGAGACAACATCAAACGATTACACTGTAACTTAATGACAGCTGTGAAAAGGGTTATGAAGTATACATTGTTATAGGCTCTCATGACAGGGACGCAGGTACAGTAGTTCTGAGTAGGGGACACTGTAATTGAGATCCTGAGGGTGGTGTTAATTAAGGGAAGGGTGCTTATTGGGGGTGGTGGAGCAGAGACAGGGCTCTAGGGAGGGTAACAGCCTGTGCAAAAGCCTGGAGAAGGAAGAAAGCAAGGGCTTGGAACAAAGAGAAGATCCCAGGAGAGATGAATTAGTTGAGGCTCCCTTCCATTGAAAACTGGAGAGGTATGCAGGGATTAGACCATGCAAGGCTTACTTGGCCACAATTCAGATTTCAGAGGTAAGGAACACAGTTTTTAAATTCACCAGTGTTTCCCCAGTGCCTGGTAGTTAATGGCACTCAAAATTTGGTTTAAGAATTACTTAACCCCCCAGGCGCCTGGCTGGCTCAGTTGCATTCTACTCTTGATTTCGGCTCAGGTCTTGATCTCATGGTTCCTGGGATCTAGCCCTGAGTGGGTGGGGCTCTGCTGATAGCGCAGAGCCTGCTTGGGATTCTCTCTCTCCCTCTTTCTCTGCCTTTCCTTCGCTCTTTCTCTTTCAAAAATAAATAAACATTAAAAAAACAATTAAATATTAAAAAAAAGAATTACTAGGGGCGCCTCGGTGGGTCAGTCGGTTAAGCGTGGGACTTGGGCTCACGTCATGATCTCACAGTCCATGGGCTCCAGCCCCACCTCCAGCTCTGTGCTGACAGCTCAGAGCCTGGAGCCTCCTTCAGATTCTGTGTCTCCTTTTCTCTTTCTCTGCCCCTCTCCGTAACACGCTCTCTCTCTCAAAAGTAAATATACATTAAAAAAAAAAGAATTACTTTTATTTAGAACAGGGAAATAATTATATTTGTCTCATTTTCTTTATACGTGTGTACTGGGGATAACTCATGATGGAGAACAATTCAATAAAGTAATGCGAATCCAGCGTTCATCAGTGAGAGCCGAGTTATTGGTGAAATCTTCCTAGGGGTTGGGGTAGTTTTGAATGCTCGTCTAGGATGTGTTAGGTATGGGGAGGTTGTATTTGCCGAGCGGAAGGTGAGGCACTGTCAGTCCAAGCCGAGGCTGAGTTTCTTTCCTAGAACTGGGAAGGAGAAAAACCGCGCTATTCGGCTTTGCGTAAGCCCCTGGCTGCAGAGGTCTTACTCCGCCTCTAGCCTTCGCTCCGCCCCTCCCTGCCCCTGTCCCACCCCATTCTACTCTCCCTTCGCCCCGCCCCTCCATCGGTCGTTACCCCCTCTGTCCCCGCCCTGCTCCACAGCCTGGTTGCGCCTTCTAGCTCCTCCCCGCCTTCTCTTTGCGCAGTGCTCCGCCCACTCGCACCTCCTTTTCCGGCAAGCGCTGCGGTTGCGCGGTGCGTGCCATCTTTTAGGCTCGTGGAGCGCTTCGCTGGCTCTCTGCTTTGGGCGAATTTTATCCAGGCCCACCATGTGGAGCGGAAGGCAGGGTCGCCTCAGACCGGTGGGCTGCGTGGTAGAGGAGCTACGGTGCCGCCGACGGGAGCGGGAGGCAGGTGCTGGCGAGCAAGGGAGACGGCAGGATGCGCGGGGTGGCTATGGCGGTGGAGATAGGATAAGGAGGCTCTCGGGTTGGAGACGGGGTTCAGAGTCCTAGATGCCCCCCCTACGTTCAGCCGGCTTCTTTGCCCCCAGCACTGCGGAAGGCGCGGAGGGAACAGCAGCTGATCAGTAAGAGACTGCTGAGAGACGACGCGTCGGAGGAAGCCGAAGGGGGATGTGTGGCCATGATCCTTGGGGAAACTGAGGTGAGGCCACAGGGTGCACGGTGAGGTCGACACCGGCTGGCGCCAAATTCCTTTTGAGGTCCGCCCCACATCTGGACGCGGTCCCTTCACTACCTCCATCCATCCAGTGGGCCAAGCCAGAAACCGGTGAATCATCCTCGACAACTCGGTCTCTCATCCCCACACCGATACATCAAGTCTTAGTCGTTTTAAACGTCTTAAGGAGCTTTGGCGTCCTTACGTGCTTCACCATCGTGGCTAAGCCATCCTCTTCTCCGTGTACTCAAAATAGCCTTCTAACAGGTCATCTGTATCTGTGCTTGCCGCCTTCAAATTCATTCTCCATACATCAGACAGATGTGCCTTTTAAGAACACATAGAGACCGAAATCCTTCCTGTGACCTATAATGTCCAGCACTGTCTAACCTTTGCCTCCCTCCAACCTTACCAGTTTATTCATCTTAGCCCAAATTACCCGTTTTTAGGTTTTTTGGTTTTTGTTTTTTTGTTTTTTACTTATTTTTGGGAGAATGCAAGCCAGGGAGGGGCAGAGACAGGACAGAGGCTCTGAAGTGGGGTCTGGGCTGAAGCCTTACAGAAGCGATCCTGATGTGGGGCTGGAACTCACTGGGAGATCGTGACCTGAATATAAGTCGATCCTTCAATTGACTGACCCACCCAGGTGCCACACCGCTTTTTAGTTCTTGAAAGACTGTATTAGGCTCTTTCCTGTCTCAAGTCATTTGCCTTTGCAGCATCTAAAAGTGAGTCTCTTTTAGTATTGGCTTGACAGCCTTTGCAGCATCTAAAAGTGAGTCTCTTTTAGTATTGGCTTGACAGCCTGTTTGCAGAATATTGATCCTACTAATTGCTTGTTTATCGTTTTTCCAACGAGACTTATTTATTTGTTTTTTAATGTTTATTTATTTTTGAGAGAGAGACAGAGTGTGAGCAGGGGAGGGGCAGAGAGAGAGGGAAGGAGACAGAATCTCAAGCAGGCTCCAGGCCCCGAGCTGTTGGCACAGAGCCTCATATGGGGCTTGAACCCTCAAACCGCAAGATCATGACCTGAGCCAAAGTTGGACACTTAGCTGACTGAGCCACCCAGGTGCCTCAGAACCTACACCCTATCTTCGTTGTCATTGAAAACTCAGATGCCTGTAGACTATCAGGCATATAGTAGATGGTCAGTATTTAGTGAATAAGTGAATGAAATGATTAGTTTTACCTGATTTATTCATTCAGCAAGCATCGGGCATCCCCTTTGTTTATATTGTCTATGTTTACATATGTTGTTCACAAAGCACTCGTGCCTAGGTTCATTGGTTCATTGTGTGCTTACTTTATGCCAAGATACTGTGCTGGGTACTGAGGTACACAAAGATGAAGAGAATCCCTTTCTTTGAAGTGCTTGCAATAACCCAGTGAAGGAGACAGGTGTGCTAGCCACCTGTCATGAAGGAAACATGAGGCACAATAGAAACCCCTAAATGTGCAAAAGGAAGCCAGGAAGACCTTACTTCTCAGAGGCAGTAACCGGAATAGAAATCTGAAGGGAGTGGAGGACCTGGGGAGGCTATCCCAGGCAGAAAAATAGATTGTGCAAAAGCTTGGAAGCATTAGAAACAAGTCATGTTATGCTAGGTGTTGGAGTATAGGTTGCACGGGGAGAATGGCTAGAGGGATAGGCTGTGCCAGACTGAAAGGTTTAAATGTTATCCTTGAAATAACCCTTTAAGAAGGCAGGAAAGATGTTATTCCCATTTTTCAGGTGAAAAACTGAGGTTTAGGTTTCTTGTAGAGAAGTGGCAGGGCTGGTATTAAACCCAGTTCTGATTCCCTCTTCTGTCTACCCTACTGCAAGATTGAGACTTACTAGCCATATTAGTGTGAATGACAAGTTCAAGGGATGGTGCAACATTGGAGTGCTTACAGGTAAAGTGGGCAGAGTAGGACTCATGTTTGCTTTCTGGCAACTTTATGTTGCCGTCTCTTCTCTCCATGCCCTGTGCTCCAGATCCAGCATTTCCTACGATTAGCACAACAGGGGACAGAAGAAAAGGAGAGAGAGAGGGCTCTGGTCAGCCTTCGTCGAGGCTTGCAGCACCCTGAGACGCAGCAGACCTTCATCTGGTCAGTGTGGGTGGTGTGAGTGGGGGCTGGGTCTCTAAGAGATGGACAGGAGTGTGGAGGGGATGGGCCACAGGCTGAGCAGGGCTCTGGTGCTCACTCATGTAGGCTGGAGGGCAGCATGCGGACCTTGGTCGGGCTTCTGACCAGCAACCAAGCCCTGTTGCAGCTTGAGGCCGCTCGGTGCCTTCATGAGCTCTCTCATTCTGAACAGTCTGCGGTGGCTGAGGCCTGCCTGCCAGCCACTTCCTACCTTCTCACCTACCTCTCCGGTCACAGCTCAGACTTTATAGTAAGCCTTGTCCCTTCCTACCTTGTTCTTGGCTTGGATTTAAAAATTATGCTTTTGGGTATAGTTTGACCTGGCACATAGGGGAAGAAGAAAACTTGTTTCCCCTGATGTCCATAGCCATACATATGCCCATCATCTTCCAATCCCTTTTGCCCAGAGCCTCGAAGACAACACTGTTCCATCCTCCGCACTCCCCCCCCCACCCTAGCCTGAGATAGGCTATGCCCAGTGCTTTTGTTGTCCCACTCTCAGGAGCTCTGTCTGTATACACTGGGTAACCTGATTGTGGAGAGTGAGGCTGTGAGAAGGCAGCTCCTGCCACAGGGCATTGTTCCAGCCTTGGCTGCTTGCATCCAGGTGAGCGTCCATCTACTGTCTCCCTCCTTGGGCAGCACTCCCCTCACTTGTCTCTACATGGTCCCCCTGCTTTGTTTAGGCAGCTTCAGCCTCTGCCCTATGCTAAGGGGTTGAAGGTCACAGGGAACCTTATGACGCGGTTTCCAGAGTCAGATCTGTAGTCTGTCTACTTCTAGTACTTCTGTACTCTGTCTACTTCTAGTCCCCCCATCTGACTGTGCTGGAAGCCCTTGGATATGCCTTATCCCAGCTTCTGCAAGTTAAGGAAGCTCCAGAGATGATCATCCCGTAAGTAAAATTGTGTCTGCAGATGTGCAGGTAGGTGTGACCCACTTTGTATTGTAACCCCTGGAGGTGTGATTGAGTCTTGTTTCCAAAGCTGTTGCACATTTTAGCTCAAGGTGTCTGGCTGGGAAGAGCTTTGGATTTGAATGCTTTCCCACCTGCTCTTAGGGTTTGGGAAGAATGACTGGCATTTTGGTTTCTGTGGTTCCCACTCACAGCTCTCCTTCTGCTGACAGCTCCGTCTTGGGCTCCACTCTCCCTGAGCACATCCTGCGACTGTTGCAACCTGGTCCAAAGCTGAACCTTGGGGTTGCTGTGGAGTTTGCCTGGTGTCTGCACTATATCATCTGCAGGTAACAAAGGCCTTTTGCAGAAGTCCCACAGACCTTCCCTAGGTCTCCCTAGGGCTCCCTTCTAGGACACTTTTGTTTTTGAACTTTGGTTTCTGGAATTTCAGAGAGTTTTCTTCCTTCTGTAGTCCTCTTTACTTGGAGCCCAGGAAGCCTACAACCTAGGCCATTTGCCATCTTAAAGGTAGGATTGACTGAGTAGTGACTATTTGATTCTTATTGCCCAGCCAGGTCGACAATACCCTGCTTATCTCCCATGGGGGTCTGTCCACTCTGGGGTTGCTGCTATTGGACATGGCTGGAGTTGTCCAGAGAACAGAGGATACAGGACTGGAGCTGGTAGGTGAAGAGAACAGGTCAAGGTCTGGGCTACCTTTCTTCCTACTCTGTTCTTCCTTCAGTACACAGGTAGTCCCTTCCTCCTTAGACCATACTCAGACTAACTTGTCTTTGCAGCTGGCATGTCCTGTGCTTCGGTGTCTAAGCAACTTGCTAACAGAAGCGGCAATGGAGGTTGTGGGAGGGCAAAATCAGCTTGAAGACGAGCGTGTTGTGGCTGCCTTATTTATCCTTCTGCAGTTCTTCCTTCAGAAACAGCCCAGCCTACTTCCTGAGGGCCTCTGGCTCCTTAACAACCTCACTGGTATGTCATAATGTGCCTAGGACCTTTAGATACTGGACATACTTACTCACTGACTTGGCCAAGGTGGGTAGGATTGGGGGGGGCGGGCAGTTGTAGTTTCATTTCCCTGTTTGGGGACTCTACTGTGACATTTTCTCTTCTAGCAAACAGTCCTAGTTTCTGTACCTCCTTGCTCTCCATGGATCTGATTGAGCCCCTCTTGCAGTTGTTGCCAGTTTCTAACGTGGTGAGCATATTGGTAGGTATTGGGGTCACTTAAGTATGGGATCTGGTGCCAAAGTAAAAACAGTGGGAGCAGGCCTTTGCACTCAGAAGTACCCTTACCTGAGAGCTGGCAGGTGGTGTGGCATGGATGGCTTCAGGGCCAGACCAGTCTAGATGTGAATCCTTAAACGACTAGTTACTAACCTTGGGCAAATGAGCTTATCATCTTGAACTTTAGTTTTCTCGTGTGTAAGTGGGAATAGCAGTCCTACCTGAGGGCAGCTGTAGGGATTACAAAACATGCATAGAAGTGCTTGGCATGGTGCCTGGCTATGTGGTCAGCACTCTATATTTTAGCGATCTTTAGTCTTTAGTTTTCATCCTTTGTGAGGACTGTGTATACATGTCTTTCTGCAGGTCCTCACAGTTCTGTGCAACGTGGCAGAGAAGGGTCCTGCTTACTGCCAACGTCTGTGGCCAGGGCCCTTGCTCTCCTGCTTGATTGGTACACTGGCCTTCCCTGACATTGAGGTAGTAGGCCAGAGTTTAGAGCTGCTGCAATTGCTGTTCCTCTACCGGCCAGAGGTGGGTTTTGGCCCTGGTCCCCTGTTCTGAGGCCTCTAGTCTCACTATGGCCCCTTTCCTTCCAGTCCTATCTCTAGTCAGTTCTCTGGGCCTGGCAAGCCTATATGGACTCCAGGTCGGAACTTCCAGCCTCTTTTTGGGAAGGCTTTCTTCCAAATAGAGGTGGATTAACCCATAAGCCTGTAGGAATCAAGTGTTAGGGCACAGGGACCCAGGTATTAAATCCTTTTCTACCCTGCCCTTAGGCTGCTAAGGATTTTCTGCAGCAATCAGGGCTGCAGGTCCTGGAAAGGCACCAGGAGGAGGCCCAGCTCCAGGATCGTGTGCATGCTCTCCAGCAGACAGCTCTTCACCAGTGACCTTTTTGATGTCATTCTACTCATCACCACCACCCTACCCTTACCCCAACTTTCTTGCCTATGGATCCCCCTTTGAGGTTTTAGAACCGTAATGGTATCTCCTGCTCTCTGCTCCTGTGTCTAAGCCAAGACTTTCAAAGCTCAGCTCTTCTTTGACTCAGAACTGTCCATATAGGACCAAAGGGGACTTGATGTGGGCCTGGAATCACCCCCCCCCCCCCCCCCCGCCGCCATTAGCAGCTCGTGGTTTTTGAAGGGACAGAATAAAGTTTTATTTTTACATTAAACTGGTTTGTCCCAGTGGTTGCACAATAAGGGGTGGAGGGGAAAATAAAGGCATCCAGAGATGGTATTTTTCAGCACAGGCTTTATAAATAACAGAAGAACACATTTTCCCCACATTTTACTCAGTCCAGTATAGTCCAAGGTTTGGGGCTGTTGCTCTTAACAATCAGTGGAGGCTTCACCTTCAGGCTTTGCCACTTAGCACATTCTCCATGGCTCTGGTTACTTGATCAGCACTGAAGTTATTCAAAGAGACATTCTTCTCTTGGCCAAATGCTGAGGAGACAGAGAAGTAATTAAATATCCAATATGCACCGAGGGGGTACTAAGATATTAATAAAAGGTCTTTGTCTTTAACTTACAGTTTTGTGAGAATAGGAAAAGTAATGAGATATCACCAAGATGTATTTGGGATGCCTACAATTTATCCATTGGGTGTCAAACACCTCTAGGAAGCACAGGTCTGACTAGAATTTTGGCTGATTCTGGGTGGCCACAATGGGAAGGAAGGTGTTTCGGGGCAGTTTTTAGGGGCCTGGTAGGTATTTACTATTGAGCACAGTTTGCATGGGCCTACCCTTGGCTAGGTGCCAAGTCTATGGCTCCCATAGTCCTAGTATAATACACTCATCTGTATCCATCTCCTCTAGTCTATTGACTTTTTACTCCCCATTTTAAAAAATATTTATTTTGAGGGAGAGAGAGACACAGTGCGAGCAGCAGAGGGGCAGAGATAGAGGGAGACATAGAATCTGAAGCAGGCTCTAGGCTGTGAGCTGTCAGCACAGAGCCCAAGTGGGGCTCAAACTCACCAACTGTGAGATCATGACCTGAGCCAAAGTCAGATGCTTAACCAACTGAACCACCAAGGTGCTCCCTCCCCAGTTTTTAATACATACTGCAGTTACCCACTGTTAGAACCAGTCTACCTTAAGTGTGATTTTATTTTCTCCTGTCATTCCTAGGCAAAGGTGTAGTTAAAAACTGTGACCACAATACCATTATTCAGTAAGTCTTATAGGTACTGTGTGCCTGCTATGTGTCAAGCAATTTAATTTTCAGATTATGGAAAACTTAAACTGGGAATATGAGCAAAAGGTGCTAAGGGCATTGTTACATAACTTGCCAGGGAATTCCTTATTGAGGAGGTGACACACATATTCAGACCTGAATAACAACAACCTGAATTACAACTAGCTAGCCATGAAAATCGGGTAGAAGTGCATCCTAAAAAGGGGTAACGTGTAAAAGGCTCAACTCTGTTGTATCCTAGCTGCATAACCTTAGTTATGTTCCATAAAACAATTTATTTTTGGTAAGCTCCACACCCAATGTTGGGCCTGAACTCAACCCCCACATCATGAGTCACATGCTCTTTTGACTGAACCAGCCAGGTGACCCTGCTGCATCAAAATTTTTATTCATCCTTCTCATCTCTACAATGAGAAAAAAACCAAACACCCCCTCATATGATTAATGAAGATTAAATGAGATTTAGGCAAGAAAGCACTCAACACACCTTAGCATTAATTACTCAACAGAATCATCTTAAGTTTTTGTTACTGAGATTCTCACACTACCAAGCATAGCACTGCCCGCACCTAACGTGTAAGGACCCACATCGATGGTAATTGACTAGCATCTCTTCTTCCCCATCTGAACCCCGTTCTGAATTACGAAAACAGCTCTTGGAATTTACGCAGTACCGGGCCCGTCTCCACACCTATGCTACTAGAGACAGGAAACTTCCTGTAACCGTGCAAATGTGAATTTATCTGAAACAACCTCAAAAGCAAGGACGAAGTCCGAGTTCCAGTCTCCCTACAGATTTCTGCTTGACCCCTGGATGACTCTCTCTTCAAACCATTGTTATACCGAGTTCCTGGACCGCCCGCTTCCCCCGCTCACCGTAACGGGCCCAGAGCTTGGGCTGCACATCGGAACACTCGCGAATTAGGATTGGCAGGTCAGGGTTCGCCTTCTTCAGCTCCACATAGTGTTTCTCGATAAATTCCCTGTGGGGGGGGGGGCGGGAGAGAGCTGTGCGTGCTATCTACGCGCCGGCCTCCCCAGACACCCGGGAGACAGAGGTCATGACCTGCGAACCCCGAAGCTTACCGGCCCCACTACCTTGCGCCTCACCTGACGCCCTGACTGCCAGGCGAGCGCTGGCACAAGTGGACGCGAATTTCACGCAGGCCCAGTTTTGCCCGAATTCCGCGACTGGCTACAGCCGCCGCCATCTCCGCTAGCGTTTAACTCCCCGCCCTAGGACTTCCGGTCATGTTCTCTAATCCGACCAATCGCGGACCCTCCAGTTCCCGCGATATTTAGATGACGCAGGGGGGCAGGCTAAAGTTTAGCCAATGCCTTAAAAGCATTGCCAAGGAAACGTTCCGGTTTTTGTCCAATATCTGGGCTAGCTGGCGGTGGCGGAAAGGTTGCGGAGCGCAAAGCACTGTGGGCTGTCCTGAGGCGCATTGTGGGAAAAAGCTTGTCGCTGCTGTGTTGTCGCTGGAGCTTTAGTCATTGGTGGCGTTGAAACACCGCAGTCGAAATGCCAGAGCGAGACAGTAAGGCTCGGGTCATCTGTTCTTTATTACCTTCAGGACTTGGGACACTTGGCGTGTTGTTTTCGCCTCAGTTCTTAAGCCCTGTGTGGAATCTGGGGGGTGGAGAGAGGGCGGGGTGTGACGCTGGAATCTGGCGAAGCCGTTGGGTCCCGAGTGAAACCGGGAATCTCCGGACTGTTGTCTCTAAGCCTTGTCCTTGCCCCAAGTGACAGCGGATGGTTTATCTGTGAACTATCCCCTATCCCCAGCACTTAATCTTGAATTGCGCCAATTTATCTTTCACGCAGTATCTTAGATGTCATCTTCAGGAAGTCTTTGCTGATCCTCCAGCGCTGGTTTAGGGGCCCTCTCCTCTGCACCAACAGCTCCTTGCAATTTTCTCACTTCGGCACATAATTATGATCTATTGTCACTGTCTTTGTTCTTACCGTTCTTCCTCACTATATTGTGAGCAGTTTGACGTGAAAACATCCGTATTGTTCGCTGATACATTCCAGCTTTTGCACAGGGCCTGACACGAAAGAGATTTAGTGCCTATTATTTTTCTTAGGTGAGCCTTTCTCCAACCCCTTGGCTCCAGATGGCCACGATGTGGACGATCCTCACTCCTTCCACCAGTGAGTGTTTCAGTATGGGACTATGGGAATGAACTAGGGGGCAAGTGGAGTGGTGTGGTGACAGTGAAAAGAATTCTAAGTTGCAGCAAGGATGGTCCAAAAAATTGTGCCACTTGCTTCTTTATCTCTGTGAACTTTAGCTGGATCAGGTCAATTGCATCAAAGTATTAGAGAGGAAATTCTGGCCGGGAGGATGCTAGTTTTTAAAGTTAATGTTTAATTACATATGATACAGAAGTTGATTCTTGTAGAAAATTAAAGTAGAAATAAGGGTAAATGACATCCCCAGTCCCTTTCTTAGAGGTAACCACTGTTCCTTTTTTACTTGTCTTTTTTTTCCTTTTTTTTTTTTTTTTTAACATTTATATACATACTTGCATGTCTGAGGAAAATCTATTACTACTCTATAATTTGAAGTCTTAAAATTAAATGGTACGGTGTTGTGTATATATATCATTTTGCCACTTGGTTTTCCCCACTCCATATCTTGTAGATTATTATATATATTTTTTAAGTTTATTCAGAGAGAGAGAGAGAGAGAGAGGAAGGGAGGGAGGGAGAGAGGGAGGGAGAGGGAGAGAGAACACCAGTAGGGGAGGGTCAGAGAGAGAGGGAGAGAATCCCAAGCAGTCTCTGCACTGTCAGCACAAAGCTGATGTGGGGCTTGAACTCACGAACCATAAGATCATGACCTGAGCCAAAGTCAGAAGCTTAACCAACTGAGCCACCCAGGCACCGTTTGGAGATTATTTTCATGGCAGTAACAAGGACTCCCTTCTTGACCAGATTTTCATCAGGCTTCTCTGGGGTCTGTTTTTGACTAGGACTGTTGGGCTCCTGTTTATCAAAGAATGCTGTTAAGCCAGTTTATGGAGAATCCCCTTAAGTAATGAAGTAGGTCCAGTCAGGGTCCTTTTTCTACCCTTGATGCTTAAAAGTTCCTTTTAGTAATTTTTTTTTATTTTTTTTTTATGTTTATTTATTTTTGAGACAGAGAGAGACAGAGCATGAACAGGGGAGGGGCAGAGAGAGAGGGAGACACAGAATCTGAAACAGGCTCCAGGCTCTGAGCTGTCAGCACAGAGCCCGACGTGGGGCTTGAACTCACGGACCGTGAGATCATGACCTGAGCCGAAGTCGGACGCTTAACCGACTGAGCCACCCAGGCACCCCAGTAATTTTTTATAAGTCTCCAGTTGTCCCAGTGTATATTCAGAGTTGAGTGTCAGTTCCTCTTCCCTATTGTAGTAGTCTTTATTCCTATGACAGTAGTCTTTTTTCTTTTTTTTTTTTTTAAGTTTTTTAATTTATTTATCAGAGAGAGAGTGCATGCCTGAGAGCAGGCGTTGGGCAGAGAGAAGGGGAGAGAGAGGCAGGTTCCATGCTGTCAATGCAGAGCCTGATGCAGGGTTCGAACCCATGAACTGCAAGATCATGACCTGAGCTGAAGCTGGACACTTAACCAACTGAGCCACCCAACTGCCCTTACTATGACAATAGTCTTGAACAGTGTCTTCCTTGGGAACACTTAGCAGGATTCTTTGCTAAAACTGGGCACAGCAAGCCCAGAAAGAGCCCGACTGAAGTTTGGCCAAGGAGTAAGTCTTTATCATTGTACCAATTAAAATTATCTCTTATACCATTGTTGCTATCTACCCCGCATTTGAGAAACATGATTTAATTAGTCTCTAGTTAATATACATTTAGGTTGTTTCCAAGTTTTTATTATCTTCATATCCGAAACTGAACCTTTTTTTTTTTTTTTTTAATTTTTTTTTTTCAACGTTTATTTATTTTTGGGACAGAGAGAGAGCATGAATGGGGGAGGGGCAGAGAGAGAGGGAGACACAGAATCGGAAACAGGCTCCAGGCTCTGAGCCATCAGCCCAGAGCCCGACGCGGGGCTCGAACTCACGGACCGCGAGATCGTGACCTGGCTGAAGTCGGCCGCTTAACCGACTGCGCCACCCAGGCGCCCCTCCGAAACTGAACCTTTTTTACAGGCCTTCTAATATACCTATGTCAGTAATTAGCAAAGCTAAATATAGGTGAATGGAGTTGCTAGGTCATAGGAGATACACATGTAAATTTTGATACTGCCAACTTGTCCTCATATTGGCTGTACTGACTTATATATGTTCCCTTCAGCAGAATGTTTACTTCCCACATTCTCACTCATACTTGATTTATCAGACTTTTTAATTGTTAGCACTGTGATGCATTAAAAGTGGCATGTTTTTGTCTTAGTTTGTATTTTCATGGTTTCCAGTAAAATTAACCTTTTTTTACATACTCCTTTTCCAGTTTTTACTAGGTACTCATTTTTAAAATCTTTGCCTTCTAGGTCAAAACTCACCAATGAAGACTTCAGGAAACTTCTCATGACCCCGAGGGCTGCACCCACATCTGCACCACCCTCTAAATCACGTCACCATGAGTAAGTTCTGGGGTCTTCCAACCTGTCTCTTATTTCCTTCCTATGGAAAATCTACCAAATTAGATGTCTTAGAAACTGGAAGCCTAGTGATTTTTGAAGACTGTGATTCTGATTGTCTCCTGCTGGAGATTGAAGCTCCAGTGGAGACTGGGGTGCTTTAGGAACTCAGAATGTTCCACATACCACTTGTACTACTAGAGTTGCTGCTGGTGCTTAAATGGACAGAGGTCCATTCCAGCCCTATGCACTCAGATACTGGGGTAGATAGTGGGGAATATATGATTTTAATAGTGCTTCAGGTGGTTGTGATGTTTTCTAATGCTATCATTGAATTTCTTTGTCTTCTAGGATGCCAAGGGAGTACAATGAGGACGAAGACCCCGCTGCACGAAGGAGAAAAAAGAAAAGGTGAAGGAAGGATGGAGGAGTGTTGGGCTTTAAGTGTTGGATAGTATTTGGGGGAAAGGAGTAGGAGGTAGTAGTAGGAGCATAAAGATTAACATTTTCCTTTATTATTTTGAGGTTCTGTGCTTCACTGGAGAGGAGGGATAGGTAGAGTGGCAATTTAGGACTCTGGAGTCAGCCTGCAGTATTTTAATCTCATCTTTACCAGTTTCTAGCTGGATAGCCATGGGCATATTGCCTAACCTTTCTAATAGTATTCTCATGGGTAGAACAGAGAGTGATTTCACAACTTTTTATCAGGTTGTCATGAGGATCAGCTGCGATATAAGTGCAGCTGATATAAGTGCATATAAGCACTTAGCACTAGTGCCTGGCATATGATAACCACCCAGTAATACTTGTCTACTGTTATCACCATCATCATCATTATCATCATTATTCATTTCTATGATACTAAAACTTCTGGACCTGGTATTTTGCTTTTCCTTTCTTTCGGGGGAGGACCAGCAAGGAATGACTGACTTTCAGTTGAAATTTGGAAGGTGATAAAAATTTAGATAACTTCCTGGTTGCCCTATGGAAAAATCTCTACAGAGTTGGGTGGCATTGAAGAATTCTGAATTGACAGAATGTCCTGAGGTGGCATTGAAACACTGTGATCTGGAAGATGCTGTAGTTCTGATTTTGAGAACTATCAAGAGGTGGCCAGCAGTTCTATCAGGACATATATGAGTTTTCACCAGAGAGTTGGAGGAAACAGGCAGGAACAATTCTGCTGACCTTGGAATAACAGCTGGTGAGCTTTATGCATTGCTTTCTCTTGTCACAGTTATTATGCCAAGCTTCGTCAACAAGAAATTGAGAGAGAGAGAGAACTAGCAGAGAAGTACCGGGACCGTGCCAAGGAACGGCGAGATGGTGTAAACAAAGATTATGAGGAAACTGAGCTAATCAGTACCACAGCTAACTACAGGGCTGTGGGCCCCACTGCTGAGGCGTGAGTACCATGGCAGCCAGGGTGTGATTCCCTAAGCATTCCAGAGTCTTGCAATCACAGTGTGAGTTCTACCTAACACTTTACCCACTTTGGAGCCTCAGCTGAGCCATTTCAAGAGGGACTTGAAGACATAAAAGACTCTTCTAATGTGGTTCTCTTTCCATATATAGGGACAAATCAGCTGCAGAGAAAAGAAGACAGTTGATCCAGGAGTCCAAATTCTTAGGTGGTGACATGGAACACACCCATTTGGTGAAAGGGTTGGATTTTGCTCTGCTTCAAAAGGTGAGCCTTGGTGGGTGGGTGGAGAGTAATTCTAGAGTGCTGAATGCTCTTTTACAAGCCTTTCCAGGTGAAGGAGGGAGACTTCTGTTAGTCCAGACTATGTAGAAGGGCTAATGGTGGCTCTTGTTTAGGAGTAATTACTATTCATCCTTCAAGTGATCACCTAGGTATGGTTAAGCCCCATTCCTCACCTCCTACTTCCTGTACCTTTGCATAGCTCTTCTATTTCACTTATCATAGTTACCACATTTTGTTGTCTCTTCTGCTGTAAGCTCCCTTAGGGCAAGCACTGTATTGACTTATTTAGTATTGAGTCCTTAGTTCCTGGTACAGCAAGGTGTATAGTGGTGTTAGGTAAATGTATGTAATATGAATAAATGTCTAAACTCTAGGTACGAGCTGAGATTGCCAGCAAAGAGAAAGAAGAGGAAGAACTTATGGAAAAGCCCCAGAAGGAAACCAAGTAAGTAAACATTGTGGAGAGCTTGAGAGTTTAGAAAAGTGGGACTTAAAGTAGGAACACTTTGGATTCTGTGTCTCCCTCTTTCTCTGCCCCTCCCCTGCTTTCACTCTGTCTCTCTCTCAAAAATAAATATTAAAAAAAAAAAAGATAAAAAAGTAGGAACACATTTAGCAAAAAAACTTATTTTTATCTTTCTAGGAAAGATGAGGATCCTGAGAACAAAATTGAATTTAAGACACGTTTGGGTGAGTACAGAATTTCTACGCTAAAGGTTGTACATTTTAGGTGAATTGTAGGGACTTAATGCTCTGAGCAGGATATGCTTCTCCTTTCCCTCAACCTGCTTTCCTCTATCTTGCCCCCAGAGTAGCTAGTTCTTATAAAATGCTCTACTAGAAATTGGATGTGGACTTAGTCATTTCATGTGTATAAGTTATTAATGTCTCCTCAATTATGTTGGAAGCTGTTTCAGATTGTGGTTTATGCATTA
The DNA here is from genome assembly GCF_022837055.1 of Prionailurus viverrinus. NCBI lineage: Eukaryota > Metazoa > Chordata > Mammalia > Carnivora > Felidae > Prionailurus > Prionailurus viverrinus. The sequence goes on from NC_062561.1 coordinate 117,270,956, forward strand.
AGGGAAGTAGCTCGTAGCTTATGTGTTAAAGGAGGTAGCATGGTTGGTGATTAAAAGCTCAGAATTTGCAGTGTGAGACCTGGGTTTGAATCCTGGTAATGAAACTGCACTAGGCATGTGATATTAGGCACCTGACTTCACTTCACATTACCTGTTTGTCTGCAAAAATGGGGCTAATTCACCTCATGGGATTATTGGGGCAAAGAAAAGTGGTTTATGCACCGTACCTATCATGTTAAGCATCTTTCTTCCTCACAGGGCCTAATACAATGTGAGGCACATAGTGCTCTTGAGAAGACTTTGTAAAAGACTGGATAGGAGCTCAGGCTTTGGAGATAGACTGCCTGGGTCCCCTTCTTTATTCTGTTGCTTGGTAGCTGTATGATTCTAGGTAAATCATTTCACTCTCAACTTTTGTATCTTTATCAGTTAAAAGGAGATAGTAAGGCACATCTTATAGGGCTATTGTGAAGTTTGAGTGGGGGCTGGCATAGAGTTAAGCACTTGATAAATGGCAGCTGTTAATTGTAGAAGGTTCTCAATGGCTATGCTTGCTGCTCGTCCTGTTTTTGTAGGCCGCAATGTTTACCGCACACTGTTTAGGAGCAAGGCATATGAACGCAATGAGCTGTTCCTGCCAGGCCGCATGGCCTATGTGGTAGACCTGGATGACGAGTATGCAGACACAGATATCCCTACCACGCTTATCCGCAGCAAAGCAGATTGCCCCACTATGGAGGTAAGTGACTTGAGAGCCTCTTACGTGAGCCTTAAACCTGGGAACCAGCCTTGATTCTGCCCTGGGTCTCATCCACCACATTTAACCCATCACTGAGTCCTGTCCACTTTTCACTTTCCACAGATTCACTTGAATCTAAATTTCAATTTAGATTCACTGGAGTGATTTTTACAAATGGCTGGTGTGATCTTTTTCAACATGTACATTTTTGCCTCACCACTATTGAGAAGCTTTCAGTGATTTCTCATCGAGAAATTGCCCTTGCACCTTTTGGCCTTCTGAGCCACTTTTCACCATGATTCCCTGTTGTTGTTCTCCAGGGAATCCCAGCTCTCTTGAACGTGCTAGATTCACTTTTGACACAGATCTCTTTGTATATGCTATTCTGTTTGCCTGGAATCTCCTGTAACACCTTTCTCTGTTTTCACCTAGTTGGTTACAATTTGTCCTTTAGTTTGTTAAGTGAATGAAGTGAAGAGATTCTTGCTCTGTGGGATAATATCCTTGCTACTTGGGGTTTTCAGGCCCAGACAACACTGACTACAAATGACATCGTAATCAGCAAGCTCACCCAGATCCTTTCCTACCTGCGGCAGGGTACCCGCAATAAGAAGCTCAAGAAGAAGGATAAAGGTAACCTGGAGAGTTAGGGAGAGAAACCTTAACTCTGGAGGGGCATTTGAGGGTGGAACCATGGTCTGCTGGAGCCTTCTGTGTCTAGAACATTGGGGAGCTCCTGGAGAGCAGCAAAAAATGAGAGCAATAGAGCATTAACTTGGCTCACCCAGAAAGCAGTAGTCAGCTTTGAGACTTGATGGGGGAGAGTATTGGGAGATTTTATTATCCCACCTTCTAAACAGATGGGCATTCAGAGCTGTTTAGGCTAAGTGGGAATCAACTCAGGAATATTTTGTTCACTACTCTCTTTATATCTTAGGGAAGATGGAAGAGAAGAAGCCCCCTGAAGCTGACATGAAGTATGTATCGTAGCACTGTCACCTGATGTGAGGGAGGAAGGAGCTCTTTGTTTCTTGTTTTTGGCATTTTGGGGAGGCCTTGGTGTGAGAATCTGGAGAAATGGCCAGGGAGAGTGGAAGTGGTGTGACTTTGGCAGCTAGGGATCTCTGTTTTTCTAGTATATTTGAAGACATTGGGGATTATGTGCCATCCACAACCAAGACTCCTCGGGACAAGGAGCGGGAGAGATACCGGGAACGAGAGCGTGATCGGGAGAGAGACAGAGACCGTGACAGAGAACGGGAGCGAGAACGAGATCGGGAGCGGGAGCGGGACAGAGAGAGAGAGGAAGAGAAGAAGAGGCACAGCTACTTTGAGAAGCCGAAAGTGGATGATGAGGTGAGATAGGACCCTGGTACCGAGTGGTAGAACTGCCCATCTCTGTGCCTGCCCAGTCAGGTAGGGTAGGGAGTTGATTCAGGGATTAGTCAAGTGGGAAGGAATGAGTGTAAATCCCTCATGGTGATACTCACTTCAGTTTCTCTTTTCTTTCCAGCCCATGGACGTTGACAAAGGTGGGTTGTATCTGAGACATCTTGAATTAGCTCTGGTGGTCTTGCTTTGCCCTGGGCTGAGAGTCTATCCTAGAGTTCAGAGCTGGCAACAGTTGGGATTGTGGGACTTCTGGTCTGGGTTCTCATTAAGATCCACATCTTGCTTCATGGAATAGAAAGAAGAGGAGTCTGGAGTTGCCTCCCTCTTCCTGGGCAGTGGCAGGCATATTTGCTCTGTTAGATACAATTCCTCCAGCTTTGCGATTCTGAAAGACATGAGGCAGGTCTCACCGGCCGTATTCTTTGTACACAACCCCATTTCACCCAGAGTAGCTCATTATTAGTTGAAATTTGATTAAAATTATGTTAACTAAAAGAGAGTTTTTTCTGTTACTTAAAAAATGGTTTTATGAAAACAGGTTAGAAGTGTGTGTGGAAAAGAGGTCGAAAGTTCCTTGTTTGACATTCTGAATAGAGTTCCCTTTCCCCCCCCAGGACCTGGATCTGCTAAGGAGTTGATCAAATCGATCAATGAAAAGTTTGCTGGATCTGCTGGCTGGGAAGGCACTGAATCATATCCTTTATTTCACTATGTTGTTGGATTCTAGAAAACTGTTGTCCTGTTTCTTTCCAATTCCACCTACCTCCCTGTTTCCCCACAACCCCTGGCTCCCATCCTACCTCTTACCTCTTATGGTGAATTTTGATAGAATTTTGCAGTCGTTGTGACTTCCCCTTTTTTCCCCACATTTGTTCTTTTTTTTAAAGGTATTATTATTTTTTTTAAGTTTATTTCAGTAATCTACACCCAGTGTGGGGCTTGAGCTTAACGACCCTGAGATCAAGAGTCACATTCTCTTCTGACTGAGCCAGCCAGGTGCCCCATGCCTTTCCCATTTCTCAGAGGATTCACGCAAGCTCACAGCCTTCTCCTCACAAGTTTTCATGTTGGGGCTTCTAGGCCTTGGCCCTTCCTTCTTGAAGCTCTTCTGCTATAGGTAGAATTATTTTCTTTGACATAGCGTATGCTGAAGAAGCCAGAGGACAAGAAGCAGCTGGGAGACTTCTTTGGCATGTCCAACAGTTATGCTGAGTGTTATCCAGCCACGTATGTGGGGAGGGGGATGAGGTGGAAATTTCATTAACTTGGACCCACGGGTACTTATTTGGATGAACTGTTCTTTGAGGCTCTGGGTGGGAGGTCTGGGGGTGGTGGTTGTCATTTCTAGGCATATGGCATCTTAGTTGGGTGGGTTTCTGGACAAAGCATAGGAGTATGGGTCTGCACCATCTCTTTAACTGTTGCTTCTCTCCAGGATGGATGACATGGCCGTGGATAGTGATGAGGAGGTGGATTACAGCAAAATGGACCAGGTGTGGAGTTGGAAGGATGGGTGGGGATTTGGGGGTAGTTACTCTTCAGTACTCTTCAGCAGTTCCCCGCCCCCCCCCCCCCCCCAAAAGATCTGTGTCTTGTTTTCTGGGCCTTAACTTTTCCTCCACTGCAGCACTAAGAACAGCAGCATTGTGAGGTCATGAGAAGCTTAACCTTTAACGTATCTGTCCAGAAGCAAATGAGATATGCCCAAAATAGATTTATTTCCTACAAAATGCCAGGCTTTGATTTCTGTACTAGGCAGTAAGCAAGCCTTTAGTGCATAAAGAGAAAGGGTAGGAAGGAACTTCAGTCTTGAGAAAAATAACTGAATTTTATTCTAGCAGGAATGAAATGTTCTTCTGTCTTAAAAACAAAAATACCTTAACAAATAATACCATTAATGGTGGCAAAATTTCAACTAGTTTTTCCTTGTTTTTACTGCAGTGGTTGAGCATGGTGTAATTCCATCTTGGAGACTTGCTGAACCCTGGCTCTGCCAAGTTTTGTGACCTTGACAACTTATTTTATTGCTTATGCTTCAGTTTCCTCATCGAGAGAATTCGGAGGAATATGCTTGTTTTTTAATAGAGTTTGAGGAAATTAAATAAGTGTTCAGAATAATGCCTGGTACATAGTAAGCATTTATTAGGGTGGGATTTATGAATGATGAAACAAGATTGTGGGAGAACCTGGCTTTATTAAGGGCTAAAATTCTGTTTCCACTGACATTTCTAACTTCCCTCTTCTCACTGTGTCTCTAACAGGGTAATAAGAAAGGCCCCTTAGGCCGCTGGGACTTTGATACCCAGGAGGAATACAGCGAGTATATGAACAACAAGGAGGCTTTGCCCAAGTGAGTTGTACTAAATATGGCCAAAGATTGAGGAGAGGGATGATGATGGGCCAGCCTTCACCAGAACAGGTTCTCTAGTCACAGGGCCATCTGGGAACACCTTGCTACTGCTATGCAACCTCTGATGCCTTCTTTCTCCCAAATGTCCTTTATTGTTCTCAGAGCTGCATTCCAGTATGGTATCAAGATGTCTGAAGGGCGGAAGACCAGGCGCTTCAAGGAAACCAATGATAAGGCAGAACTAGATCGCCAGTGGAAGAAGATTAGTGCAGTAAGTGAGACTGCCTCTTAGGTGGACTTCATCTGAGGGAGACAATGGCCCACAGATGCAGGAACAGGCAGGGGGTTGGAGAGCAAAGGAGAGCGGTCAGACTTGTGTCTTAGGTGAGCTTAGGCTCACAGCCTAACTGTTGTGTGTTAACTGTTCTTTTTTGTAGATCATTGAGAAGAGGAAGAAGATGGAGGCTGATGGGTGAGCAATAGCATTTTTCCTCTGGGGCACTGTAATAATTGGTTAGAGTACTGATCTTATGCCAACTCCTTTTTCCTTCCATTGCAGAGTTGAAGTAAAAAGACCAAAATACTAATCTCTGGTTCCAACTGCAAAAAGATTCACCACAAGGATGTGCTTGCCACTGTTTGCTTTCTATAATTCCCCAAAGAGTTGCAAGGTGTCTTTCTGTGAATGTATATAAAATGTTGTATAATCATTTAGTTCCATTAAAACTGGTCAACCTGGGGGCACCCTGGGTGGCGCAGTCTGTTAAGTGTCTGACTCTTGATTTCAGCTCAGGTCATGATCTCATGGTTTGTGGGATCAAGCCCTGTGTCTGGGCTCCGCTCTGACAGTGTGGAGGCTGCTTGGAATTCTCTCTCTCCCTCACTCTCTGCAAACCCTTCCCCCCTGCTCTCCCTCTCTCTCTTAAAATAAATAAACTTAAAAAAAAACCCAAAACCTTGTTAACCTGCTATGCTGTCTTCTCTGTGTTCAGCATCCTCCTTTCAGGACCCCTGAATCACCAAGAGGAATTCCACTGATTGTGTAAAATGTACATGTGGAAAGTTAGCTCAGATCTTCTTTAAGCCGTGGTTCTAGATTGCTGGATAAGGATCCTAGCCAGGACGCCTAGTGGAGAAGGATGTAATGACCTCACTCATGGGCAAGAGGTAAACAGGAACATAAGGATGATTGGTCTCCAATAACAGAGGCATTCAGGCCCATATGTGGCCTATTCTTAGGACAGAGATTCCCTGGGAATTAGGGTCCACCCAATGGGCTACCAGTCTGATTTCAAGGTTGTGCAGGACTAAGCTCTAGGTGAAGGTACCTGAGGACAATCGTGGGAATAAAAATGAATTTATACGCCCCCCCCCCCCCCCCCACCGTGCTTTTAGTAATTCTAAGCACAAATTGCTGATTCTCTGGCTGAAGGGATAAGCCTAGTAAGTGCCTTGCGGGGGGTCCCTATGCTAGGCCAGCAGGGTTTGGTGCCCTTCAACACCCTGAAATGTTTGTCAATGCCCCAGGTGGGTCCCTGGCCTCTGAATCATTCCATCCCCAACCTTTTCCCCCTCTCCGCTCATTGCTAGCACTTTGGTCTGGTGCTCATAGGGTCATCATTTATTTTCTGACTGGATGCCTAGCTGCCACTTCTTACCCTGAGCCCAAGACCTGTCCAAGAAACCTAGAAGGCCACCTTAACCTTTTTGCCTTGCTTTTGGTCACTTTTAGCTTGATAGGGCAGGATCATTTGAGGAAGCCAGCTTTGTGCATGGCACCTAGAAGGATGAAATTAGGCCTTGTCTGCAACAGCACCTAGAATGCCTAATATCAGACAGTAAAGGACATCCTGGTCTCATGGTTGAAGCAGTGGTCTCAGTTAAGCAGAAACCTGGCTCAGATAAAGATATCTAGAGGGTCATTAAATTTAACACCTGGCGTTTGGGGGTGTGTGGCTGGCTCAGTCCATAGAGCATGCGACTCGATGTCAGGGTCATGAGTTCAAGTGCCATGCTGGGCATAGAGCTTAAATAAAAAAAAAAGACCTGGGAGTTGACTCAGTTTAAAATTCATTTCTGGGGGTGCCTGGGTGGCTCAGTCTGTCGAGCATCTGACTTCAGCTCAGGTCATGATCTCACAGTTCGTGAGTTTGAGCACCACGACAGGATCATTGCTGTCACCATGGAGCCTGTGCGTCCCTCATTTGCATTCTCTCAAAAATAAAAAACGTTAAAAAAAAAATAGTTTCTGGCTCTTTCCATGGCAGCAGAGCTCTTGCAATCAGAGTCAATGTTCCTAAAACCCGCCAGACTTTCTGCAAGAAGTATGGCAAGCACCAACCCCACAGAGTGTACACAGTACGAGAAAGGCAAAGATTCTCTGTTAAGCCCAGGGAAAGCAGCGTTACGACAGGAAGCAGAGTGGTTATGGTGGGCACACTAAACCGATTTTCTAGCAAAAGCATAAGATTACAAAGACAATTGTGCCGAGGGTTGAATGTATTGAGCCCAATAGCAGATCTAAGAAAATGCTGGCTATTGGGGCGCCTGGGTGGCTCGGTCGGTTGGGGTTCGACTTCGGCTCAGGTCATGATCTCACGGACGGTGAGTTCGAGCCCTGTGTCGGGCTCTGGGCTGACAGCTCGGAGCCTGGAGCCTGTTTCAGATTCTGTGTCTCCCTCTCTCTCTGCCCCTCCCCTGTTCATGCTCTGCCTCTCTCTGTCTCAAAAATAAATAAATGTTAAAAAAGAAAAAATTAAAAAAAAAATCAAAGTGATCTTTTTTTTTTTTTTTAATTTTTTTTTTTTTTTTTCAACGTTTATTTATTTTTGGGACAGAGAGAGACAGAGCATGAACGGGGGAGGGGCAGAGAGAGAGGGAGACACAGAATCGGAAACAGGCTCCAGGCTCTGAGCCATCAGCCCAGAGCCTGACGCGGGGCTCGAACTCATGGACCGCGAGATCGTGACCTGGCTGAAGTCGGACGCTTAACCGACTGCGCCACCCAGGCGCCCCAAAGTGATCTTTAAAAAAAAAGAAAGAAAGAAAATGCTGGCTATTAAGAAATGCGAGCATTTTGAACTGGGAGGAAATAAGAGAAAGGGCCAAATGATCCAGTTCTAAGGTTTATATTTGGTTATATTATGAAGACCATAACATCTTGAGGTTATGTTAAATAATAAAAATCAGTTTCTGCAGAGGAGCCTGGCTGGCTGACTTGGTCAGTAGAACATGTGACTCTTGAACTAAAGGTGTGAGTTCAAGCCCCATGCTGGCTGTAGAGCTTACTTTAGAAAAAGTTTTTGGGGGTGCCTGGGTGGCTCAGTCGGTTAAGGGTGGGTCTTTGGCTCAGGTCATGATCTCCTGATCTGTGGGTCATGATCTCACGGGGTTTGTGCCCCCCATCGGGCTCTGTGCTGACAGCTGGGAGCCTGGAGCCTGCTTTGAGTTCTGTGTTGCTCTCTCTCTGCCCTTCCCCCCTGCTCACACTCTTTCTCGAAATAAACATTAAAAAAAATATTTAAAAAATTAAAATCAGTTTCTGCAAATATCACCAAGACTTGGGGACATGACCGAGGTCCTCTGTTTGTCCACATGGTGAGTGACAAGGACCCCCAACACCACATGGCAACTTTTCCATTCACACAGGACATAGAGTTTCTCTGAGGTCCCTCACCTCACTCACCTCTTTTTTTTTTTTTTTAATTTTTTTTTTAACATTTATTTATTTATTACTGAGAGACAGAGAGAAAGCCAGAGCGTGAGTAGGGGAGGGACAGAGAGTGAGGAAGACACAGAATCCAAAGCAGGCTCCAGCCTCCGAGCCATCAGCACGGAACCCAACGCGGGGCTCGAACTCACAAACCGCAAGATCATGCATGACCTGAGCCAAAGTCGGACGCTTAACCGACTGAACCACCCAGGCGCCCCGCACTCACCTCTTATTAAGGGCTTTGGGCATCAGCATATGTCTTAGAAGGCTTAGCATTACAGTTATGTGAGAAACTTCTCTTCAACCACAGAAGCTGTGCTCTTCATGTTCCCCACCAGAGAATGCTCCCATCTTTTTAAAAAAAATTTTTTTTTCAACGTTTTTTATTTATTTTGGGACAGAGAGAGACAGAGCATGAACGGGGGAGGGGCAGAGAGAGAGGGAGACACAGAATCGGAAACAGGATCCAGGCTCCGAGCCATCAGCCCAGAGCCCGACCCGGGGCTCGAACTCACGGACCGCGAGATCGTGACCTGGCTGAAGTCGGACGCTTAACCGACTGCGCCACCCAGGCGCCCCAAGAGAGTGTTCCCATCTTTATGGAGCCTTTGGTAACCAGAATGTTCAGAACGTCAACTGTTGTGCCCATTTTCCTCTTCAGCAACTCCTTGGCAGCTCTGAGCACTGTTGGTCTGGCCCACTGAGAGTATGCAGCCAAACTGTAGGAACCGGCAGGACGCTGTTCCTTTGGCCCGGAAGATGTGGAGCACGGAACGCAGCAGCTTAAGCGTGCGCTTGAGGTGCTTGCTGTCCAAGACCCCGCGTATCAAATTCTCGCGGTGTGGGGCTTTCGCTGCTGCCGGACTAACCTGGAGGCCGTCCATGCGCTTCACGAAGCCACGAACTGCTGGCGTCCCCTTCTGCTATCTCGAGGGCGGCAAATCATCCCTTATAGTTGCGGGAGGGAGTACCCTACCTGTCAGCATCGATCAGGATGAGGGGAAAGGACTTAAAGGCAGTTCCCAACTTTAGGTGATTTGACCAAGGAGAGCAATGAAGGTTGTGCCGTCTACCTGGCCAAAAAAAAGGGCCACGGCAACACGGAGAACTACAACTTGAGGACCAGGTCCCTGAGATGCACTACACCCACGATACCTGCAGCCTGCCGGGACTTTACGCGTCTTAGCGCCACTTCCGGCCCCGCCCCAAAGGCGGAAGCGGAATCTGGGCCACTCCTCCAGGCGTGTGAAAGGGTTTTGGGCTTACCGGTGCACTCTTGAGCGGTCCGGATTCCTCTGGTGCATGGACCGCACGTGTGAGGAGAGGCCTGTGGAGGATGAGAACGACGAGGAAGACCCCAACTCCACGGAAGCCCCAATCCGCATCCGGGACACTCCGGAAGACATCGTGCTGGAAGCTCCAGCCAGTGGGCTGGCGTTCCATCCGACCCGCAACCTTCTGGCGGCGGGGGACGTGGACGGGGACGTGTACGTGTAAGTGCTGGGCAGGGCTGGGGGCTGCCGGATCTGGAAGCTTCCCAGGGATAGAGGTGGGACGAGGAGAGAAAAGTTGCAGGGAGACAAGTTTTAGAAGACTGAAGTGGTCTTATTCGTTCAACAGCATTTGGTTTTAAACTAGTTACCTGACCCTGAAACAGGCTCAATGCGGTCCCCCCATTTTGCTTCTTGCCTGTTTTAATCTTTCAAAAACACAAAACCCACCACCTCTCTTTCTTGATTAAAACCCTTCAATAGTTTACCTTGTTTTTTGGATTAGGTCCAAACTCCTTAATCTGGCTTTTAAAGTCGTGACCACCTGGCCCTCGCTTACTTCCCCCTTTACTGTGTTTTATTCATCCTCTTATCTTTTAAATGTATCTGTTTATTAATCGTTATTGCAGGCACACACATAAAATGCTGGTTGCAGCTCATTAATGGGTCATGAGTGGAGTTTAAGCAACACTTTTCTGTATTCTGTAGTCCGTTTTGTTCTCCGTTATATCTCCTGCTTCTAGACAAGGGTAGGTGCTCAATACGTGTTTGATTTTGAACGAGAAGTAGGGTGGAAGCAGTGAAAAGCCACTGAAGGTTTTAGTCAGAAGAGTTGTGCTGTCAGATTTACTTAATGAATTTAAACCTCAGCCTCCTCATTAGCTTCAGTCACCTTGGGCAAGTTAACTTCCATATTTTCGTCTTCAAAAATAGGAATAATAATAGAGGCTTACCTCTGAGATATTGCATGTTTGGCTCCAGACCATTGCAATAAAGTGAGTCATAGGAATTTTTGGGTTTCCCAGTGTGTGTAAGTTAAGTTTACACGATAGTGTAGTCTATTAAATGTGCATTAGCATTATGTCTAAAAAACAATATACATACCTTAATTAAAAAATATTTGATTGCTAAAAAATACTAACTATAATCTGAGTCATAATCACGATCACAGATCATTATAACAAATATCATGAAAAACTTTGGAATTTTGCAAGAATTACCAAAATGTGACACAGAGACACACAGTAAGCAAATGCTATTGAAAAATGGCACGGATAGACATACATACCACAGAGTCGCTGCAGACCTTCAGTTTGTAAAAAATGCAGTATCTGTGAGGCACAATGAAAGGAGGTATGTCTGTACCTATGTTGCAGAGTGTCAGGTGTATATACTACAGCACCGGAGTTCAACAAATGTGGGTTCTGTTCTACTGCCTTTCATACTTCATGCCATACGCTTGGGAGTACCTCTGGACTTCCACCTTTACTCACACCCTCATTGTGTCAGGTTTTTCTCCTCTTCTCTGCTCCCACCCACTGCCTTTTGGCAGGTTTCTGACTTCTCCCATGACCATTCCAAAGAGGTTCCTTTTCCCATAGGACTAAATTAATAATCCTGCTTGGCCTATGGTCTCAAGTCTAGTCTAACTCATTTTTCCGGATTCAGCCATTCCACTCCTGCCAGTGGAACCCACCTCATTCCTTGTCTCTACCCTAGAAGAGACCTTGATATGTGCCTCCAGTGAATTGCTTTACATGACCCAACTCATGACAGTGCTTGCAAGGTGAATTGCTTTACATGACCCAAATCATTTCGTAACCTTAGCTTTCCAGGGCTCTCATCTTTAAGGCACTGGGACAGAGCAAACAATAAGCAGATACAGTTCTGCTCATCTGAAACTCACTGGCAAGCACTTAGTCATTGGTCCTTTTTGAAGATCTGCTCTGAGGTAGGCACTGGTAATACACTGTGGACAAGTATTTGCCTCAAAGCTGAGCTTTCAGTCTTGTGTTTCTCTGCTCCACCTCCATTTTGATCCTACCTCCTTTTCATCATGTGGACATGTGGCCACAGTGTCCTGTAATCAGTTGTTACCTGGGGTACAAGACCCCTGTCTTGTTGATTTTTACATTTCCAGCTCCTGGGGCTCTTCTGACTTCAGTAAATATCTCATGCTGTCCACAGTGGTCCAGATCTAGTATTTCCTGAAGCTGGGGCTTTGCTTTGTAATGATGTTGTGGGGTCAGCTTACAAAATCCTGAGCAAATACACTTTGAATTAACGTATATTGAATTAAAGACAGAACATTTGAAGCTCACTGAAAGCAGAAAAATGGGATGGTGAGCTCTTTGGGTTTGGTGGTGTGCAAGTGTGAGTTCCTAGGTACGTTGGAAGGTTGAGTAGTCTTTATGTTCCATGCTGCCAAGATCTGGGGTCATTCAGTCTCCTCCCCCCTCGCCCCCCAGCTTTTCCTACTCCTGCCAAGAGGGAGAAACCAAGGAGCTCTGGTCTTCAGGTCACCACCTCAAATCCTGTCGAGCCGTGGTCTTCTCTGAAGATGGGCAGAGTGAGTATTGGGGAAGGCAGCCAGGGATACGGTGGCAAGGGATCAGTGAGCAGCACCATGACCTGGGCACCTTTTCCCCCAGAACTTGTTACTGTCTCCAAGGACAAAGCCATCCACGTTCTAGATGTGGAGCAGGGCCGACTGGAAAGACGCATATCCAAGGCTCATGGGTAAGGGGAGCTAATTGTGTTGAGGTCAAGGGTAAGGTGGTTAAGTCCCTACTGGAACAAAAATGGCTCAAGAAGCTCTGTACCTCTAGTGCCCCCATCAACAGTCTTCTGCTGGTAGATGAGCATGTCCTGGCCACTGGGGATGACACAGGTGGCATCCGGCTCTGGGACCAGCGGAAGGAGGGCCCCTTAATGGATATGCGGCAGCACGAGGAGTATATTGCCGACATGACTCTGGACCCAGCTAAGAAGCTGCTGCTGACAGCCAGGTACAGCCTCAGAGCTGCTTCCCCTTCCCTGTTAAATGTCTCCCTCGCTGGGAGCTTTGGCCAAGTCTGCCGCTCTGCTCTCTCTACAGTGGGGATGGCTGCCTTGGTGTCTTCAACATCAGGCGACGCCGGTTTGAACTGCTCTCAGAGCCTCAGTCTGGAGACCTGACCTCGGTCACCCTCATGAAAGTACAGATGGGTATGAGGGTTTGGGATTATGCTAGCAATCTGGTCTGAAGGAGTGCCACAGACATGTTTTTCTCCATTTCCCTACAGTATGGAAAGAAGGTGGCCTGTGGCTCCAGTGAAGGTACTATATATCTCTTCAACTGGAACGGCTTTGGAGCCACAAGTGATCGGTTTGCCCTAAGAGCTGAGTCTATTGACTGCATGGTTCCAGTCACAGAGAGCCTGCTGTGCACTGGCTCCACTGATGGAATCATCAGGTGAGAGAAACTGGAGAGTCCTAAGATCACATGAGGGTCAGACCCAACCAGCCAGGACCCAACATTCTTTTCTCTCTGCCCAGGGCTGTCAATATCCTTCCAAACCGAGTGGTGGGCACTGTGGGCCAGCATGCTGGAGAGCCTGTGGAGAAGCTGGCCCTTTCTCACTGTGGCTCCTTCCTGGCCAGCAGTGGCCATGACCAGCGCCTTAAGTTTTGGAACATGGCGGAGCTGCGGACTGTGGTAGTGGATGACTACCGCCAGCGGAAGAAAAAGGGAGGGCCCCTCCGGGCCCTAAGCAGTAAGGCTTGGAGCACAGATGACTTCTTTGCAGGACTGAGGGAGGAAGAAGACTCCACAGCTCAGAAGGAAGGGGAGGAGAGTGAGGATGAAAGTGATTGAGGGGATGAGGTCAATCTCAAGATGGGTCCTCCCTGGGGAAGTCTTGCTCCTGGGCTGGATACCAGAGAGGCTATTTATTTATAATACTCTTGTGCAGCACACAAGATGCATAGCTAGAGATGCAGGACCGAGGGCGCTCGTGACAAAGCACTTGCCTTGTAGCGGCTACTCACTATACCAGTGTAAGAGAAACCCGCAGCTGGGGCAAGACAGCACAGACACAGGTGTACACCAACCAGGGGTTTAATATAAATACAACCAGCATAGAAAAACCCAACATCACACACCAGAATGTAAAGTACTGGGGACAGAAAGCAGATTTCTGAACCTTTGGCTCAGCCAGCCCCCAAATAAAATCAACAAAAATGACAAATCAACAAAATAAGAAGTGAGATTCATATTAAGCTGTGGGAGGAGGAGGAAGGTTTGTGTATGTATCACACAGAACGGCCAAGGAATACCAAAGGGCCAAGGTTAGTCCCTGGGCTGGGAGGGGCATGGCAAGGTCCCTCACCACAACTCAGCGAAACCAGAGCTGTCCCAGGTGTACTGGGGCCCTGCCCCAAAGGGGAGGCTGTGTCAGAGGTAGGGCAGAGCCCATGTTCCTCCCCCTTTGAAATCAGATGGTGGCTGCCCAGGCCTGCTGGGCTGGGGCCTGACACAGGCTCTGTCAACTCGTTTGGGCTGCCTGTGAAGAGGACATGGTCACTGCTTAACCACGGTACCTGCCTCAGCCCCACCAGTCGGTAGAAGACTGGCTCTAGAGGCACTCAGTGCCTCTAGCAACCTTGCAGACACAGCATCCTTAGCCATCTCATGCCCATTCTGCACATCTGGGGCCAGCACAACCCAGATGAGGCCACTGAAGGGCACTGGATGCCCAGGGATCACCACCTGGTACCAGAAGCGGTGCCAGCCAGCAGGGCCCATGCCCAAACACTTGGTGAGGAACACAGGGCTGCCCAGCTTCATCCGCTGGCACAACAGCTGCAGGGCACCCCGAGCCCCTTGGGACTCTAGCTTGTCCCTGGCCAGGGCCAACCGACTGCCCTCTGGCTGTAGGCACTGCAAGGAGGGGCCCACCAGCTGCTGGCGGAGTCGCTGCTTCAGATCTGGCTTGAGCCACTCCACGGCCACCTGCTCTCCACAGAGGCGTGACTGCCCTGCAGAAAAAAGGCAGAGACAAGGGCAGGTCGAACCCCTGGATCCTGAGCCCCCAAGCCCTATCAACACAAGCCTGTTTAATTTCTAGCCTCCCCATTTCCTGGTAGTGTAACCTTGAGCAACTTCTCCAGGCTTCATTGTGTTTCTTTGTAAAGGGGGTGTAGTAACTGCTATCTCCTAAATTTCCTTGTTGGAATGCTGGTTGATGCGGGCTTTGTCTACCTTATAACCATCATAATAGCTAACCTTTACTGCGAATACCTGCCAAGAATCAGGGAATGTGCTAAGTGCCACCTAATTCTCAAAACAGCCCGAGGAAGGAAGTTCTACAGTAGATAAAAGGTAGACTCGGTAGGACTACCTTGGGCGGACTACCTTGGGCGAATCAACCTCAAAACTGTCTCTTTTCATATCTAAAGAGGAAGATCAGTCTGTGTGTGTCACTGGGATGCTGATTAAGTTACAAGATAATGCCTGGAAAGCTTTAAAGTTACCATAGATGGTAGCTGGTAGGTAGCACAAACGGAAATTTAAAAATCTCAGGTTAAATAGCATGAGGTCGAAAACTCAGGGATTCTTAACGCTACTATCTTGCTCTTTACCCTATATGCTAACGTGTAAAAGTGCACGGCATAATGTGTTTGGCCCCAACCAGCGGCCCCCCCACCGCCTAGCTCCCATACCTTCCACTAGGGCTTTTTTGGCCATGGCGGCGGCGCGGTGCGAGTTGAACTTCAGCAGCGCAATTTGCGCGGGCGCGGGCCCAGGGCTGGGCATCAGCAGCGCCTCCTGCAGGCCGGGACCCAGGGGCTGCAGCGCGAGCAGCAACGCGCGGCGACTCAGCCCCGGGGGCAGCCCGTCCACACTCAGCTCGCACTTCTCAGTACTGCGGCACACGAGCAGCGGGCAGGAGGGCCGCAGCGGGTGGTTGTGCAGCGTGGCGATGGCGGCCTGGGCGCCGCGCCGCGAACTGTAGCGGGCGTAGGCGAAGCCACGGTTTAGGCCGCTGAAGGTCATCATCAGGCGGAACTCGTAGAGCCGGCCCACGCGCTGGAACAGTGGGATCAGCTGGTGCTCGTACACGTCTTGGGGCAGCCGCCCGATAAACACCTCTGAGCCGGCCGGCGGCGGGCTGCCCACCCAGCCTGGGGGAAGTGGGTGGGAAAGGGGCACCGTCAACCTACCGCATGGTTCCAGGTTCGAACCCAGGAACCCAGCGCGAGAGAGCCCATGTGCAAACATCTGTGAAACGGGCGCAACACTCGCACCCCGACTCTTAGGCATAACTAGGCGCCCGAACTAACAACGGGGCTAGCACAGAGTAGGTGCACCTTAAGACCGGCACCCTCCCTCGAGGGGGCGGACGGGCGGGGTGGGTGGAGAGCTACGGACAAGTTGTCTCAGCTTCTTGGGTGGAAGGGGTGCAACGGGTTAGAGGTTTCTGACTGCACAGCCCCGGGATAGAACACCGCCCCCCCCCCCCCCCCCCCGCCCCCCAGAGGGTGCCAGCCGGGACCGTCAAGGATTTTGTAGGGTGGGACTACCGTACCTGGGGGTGGCCCGCCATACTTCCTCTGCCCGTTCACCTGCACCAGGCGGATGCCCGTCTCCCTGACCCATGCCTCCAAAGCTGCCTTGTTTTCCGGATTCACCCTCTCACACCACAGCTGAAGGGGAAAGGGCTGGTTGGAATGGCGGATCACCGCGCCGCCGCCACCTCGCCTGTGGAGCTGCAGCTCAAGGAGTCCCCACTCCCAGCGCTGGTGGCGCTTGTCGACCCCATCTCGCTAACCACCTTACCTCACATTCCCGCTTGGACTGCATGGCTATCCCGCCAGCTACTCTGTACTCGCTTTATAACCTCCTCCCCCCGTCTGCCTCTGGAAGCTTCCCTACCCCTCCACCCCCCAAGCTCTCATTGGCTCTGAACACGACCCCGCCTCCCAAGGGGGTGGGGGTATCCACTGCACGTGCGCTGCGGAAACCTCCTACCCGCAGGTGAAAGCTAGGAACCTTAGCGGGTGGATGTGCTCGCAGTCTCACCTCCTAGGGCATGGATGTGCGCTGGCTGGCGGCACCCTTCACCCTGCGGAAGAGCTCGTGGCGCCTAATGTAAGTTCTTCTCCCCATTTTACACCGCTTAAGTGGTTGAAATGGGAGGCCCAGGCTCCCACAGGGAAAGACAGGGCTAAGCAATAGTGACACAGGCAGGCTCCAGTGGTTGAGTCATTTTATTGGACCTTTGACGGTTGGCTGTGGAGAGCATTCCCTCCATTTGGTTAGCATCCTACAGGGGAGACCTTAGGATGGGTCCCTGTAGTGCAGACTGGACTAAACCCCCAGGACCTATGAAAAATGGTGTAATACCTGACCATTTTGGCCTGTGATTACCAATAAAATAATGATAATAAAAAGTCTGTGTTCTGACCATTGTTCAGGTCTTCCTGCTGGAACAGAAATGTGCAAAGCTGCTGATGTACATAGGCAGAGTTCTGTCTTAGCTTCAAATAGTGCCAGTCCCACTTTCTCCTGATAGTGTGCTCAACTCAGCAGATGCAAAGGGCCGGGCTTGTTCTCCTTTTGATTTCTTCCACAAGGTCTTCTCTTCGGACATCCACCTGGCCAGGATGAGGTAAAAAGGTGGTATGAGCATCTTTGACTCCACTACTCCTGAGGGCCCACTCCTTCCTCTGGCCATCAGGCTTGGGTCAGCTGGATAAGGAAGGCAGGCAAACACCTCAGACAGACAGTGCTCCTTGGGGGGAGCCAGAGACATGGTATAGATGGAGATGGGATTCCTCCCCTACTATGACAACAGTTAACAGGTTAAGTCCATTCTGAGTAAGTACTAATGGGAATGCCAGGGTTTTGCTCAGGTCTTGAATGGGCATTGGTCTGCCAAAATGGCATACATTCCCTGTCCCTCAGCCTTCCTGCCCACCTACCTACCTCTTCCCTACTGGCCACGGAACGAAGCTTGATGACCCCATCCTTGAGCTCCTGCTCACCAATGATGGCCACCAGTGGGATGCCTGCCTCCTCACAGTACTGCAGCTGGTTCAGCAACTTTGGGTTCTTCTTGTAGAGCAGCTCTGCCTGCAGGGGACCAGGGCAGATGATGAGAGCCGGCTTCTATTGTCCTCAGGGACAACCTCCTTGGGGCCCAAGTGCTTAGCTCTACTCCCAAGAAGTCACTATGGATGAGCTTTTACTTAGTCTGTGCCCAGCACTCCCAAGTTTGTTGCCTCCCTGGGGCTTGCCTGCTCTACCTTGATCCCAGCATCCCAGAGCTCCGAAACGAGTTTTAGTCTTTCCTCCAGCAGCCTCTTCTGTGCGGATGCCACAAGCACCTGTGTTTCTGTGGTCCGTACTTTTTCCTCCAAAGCCTGGGGAAGGGGCAGATAAAAGTCACAGAGCTGGGCTACTCTTTACAGTACTTTCAAGAAGCAAACAGAACAGGCTGTTTATTGTTAGGATTCTGAGAGACCAGGCCCAACTCTGGGAGCTTCATTAACACAGGGGCCCAGTCTTCTCTAGCAATTGGGCATAAGGTAGTGTTTAGAAGATATAGAAAGGAACTGACTGGCTTGTACATATGACTTGCCAGAATAGATAATGTAGGGCAAGAGTAAAGGTAGTTTACATACAGTAACTTCAAACTTGTCTCCTCTTAGTACCTTAAGCGTTCACAAGAACATTCACACAGAAGTAACACTGTGAGCTCACCTAGTTCTAATTCTCACTTACTATGTGCCCAGTCAAGAGACTGTCCTCTTGTACTTCGGCCATAGGGCCCAACCCAGGGTGTGGGTGGTTGGGGGGAAAGGGAGAATGCTGCTGCTGTGCCTTGTCTTTTTCTTTTTCTTTTTTTTTTTTTAATGTTTATTTTTGAGACAGAGAGACCGAGTGTGAGCAGGGGAGGGTCAGAGAGGGGAAGGGAGACACAGAATCTGAAGTAGGGTCCAGGCTCTGAGCTGTCAGCACAGAGCCCGATGTGGGGCTCGAACTCATGAACTGCAAGATCATGACCTGAGCTGAAGTTGGATACTTAACCAACTGAGCCACCCAGGCACCCTGTGCCTTGTCTTTTTCTAGAAAACTATTTTCATAGTTCTTACAACATCAGATGACTACTGGAACAGTGATCTCAACTGGGAAACATGGGTGGTTTCCATTCCAGAGAAAAGGATGGGAGCAGTGGGAAGGTTACTGCCAGAGCATTTCCCAGGGGAATGCAACCAGCCAGTTAAGAGCAGCAGCAAAGGAGTGCTTGAGGCCCTGAGGGTCTTCCCTTGATTCTAGCGGCCAGAGAGTCAAGATAGCCACCTGGGGAATCCCAAGGTCTCAGACACATGCTTACCACTTGGAGACAGTATCAGAGTGGTTAGGAGTTAAGTCTTTGGAGTTATACTGCCTGGATTCAAACTGTGACTCTGCTGCTTAAAAGTTTCACAACCTTGGGCAAATTATGATCTATAATGCTTTAGTTTCCTTGCCTAGAAAATGTAAATAATAAAAATAGCTACTCTCAGAGGGCTGTGTAAGAATTTTACTAGATAATGCACAAAAAGCACCAAGCACAGTACCTAGCAGAGTAGTAAAATATTAACTGTTCTGTATTCTGAAGAAGATGTGGATCTTTGGATATACCAGACATGACTCCTGACAGCCCTGAGGGAAGTAGGGACCCAGAGCAAAGAATTCTGTGAAGAAAGAATGATCAGAGATCCATAAAACTGGCCTCTAGTGGGGTGGGAATGTGTGAAGGACAGCAACCACCTTTTCTCTAGCTCTTTGCAAAGATGCTCCTTGCCCAAAACAGTACTACTTGCCCCCTTCAAGATCAAAGAAGATAGCTCATGTGCCACCAACTGCCCAGACTGCTTCCACCCTCCCCCAGGACTTACCTCTAGCCTCTGCTCCACAATGGAGAAGATCCGCTCCACTCCAATGCTGAGCCCCACACATGGCACCTTGCGTCCTTTAGGGTCAAACATGCCTACCAGCCCATCATAGCGTCCTCCAGCAGCCACACTGCCCACACCCAGGGGCTCTTCCCCTGGCCGGACTGGGGTCTGTAGCAGCACCGCCTCATAGATCACCCCAGTATAGTAGTCTAGCCCTCGAGCAAGGCTCAGGTCGAAGGAGATCTGTGGGGACAAGATCATGGTCAATACCAGATGAGAATCAACCCATGAAACCCCAGAGCTCAGCTAAGGTGTCCACCCCCAACCTGACTCACCTTGTCAGCAATGCCAAATAGGGTCAAATATTCAAACAACAGTTTTAGGTCTTCCAGGCCCTCCAAGGCCTGTTTGTTTTGGGACAGTTTAGGATCCTGGAGCAGCTGTTCCACCAGGGATACCCCACCTGGGGAGATATAGTTGTAAGCCAACTGACTGACAAGAGGAAAAAGGTAGAAGATTTACCTTTTTGCCTGACCTACACACGTATGTGTGCATATACACACAGACACAGACACACACACACACGCACACACACAGAAGATTTTAAGCCAGATAGATGGCTTTTGGAGAGGCAGGGTTTGTGCCTCACCATGCTGCTGGACGTAGTCCCCAATGTGGTCAGCTACCTCGGGTGTGAGGCCCTTCTCTCCCACCATCTCATTCTTTACTTCCTCCCAGGATACCTAGGCAGACAGAAACCAGTAAGGGACCCTTAAGTAGCTTATCCACTGCAGAGCAAGTGTGGGCCATTCTGAGGGGGCATTTCTGGAGCAGAAGTTGCCTTTCAACCTAGATTCTGGGGCTAATCTTCTGAGGAGCATAGAGGCAGACCCCCCTGTCTCCTGATCTTGTTTTACATTTCTCAGAGCAGGGTGGGATCTGAGAAAAGAGGAGTGAAGTGTTTGGGTCATTACCTTGTCCAGCTTGTCCACTGAGGAGCAGATGGTACGGAACTTGCTATCAGGAACACCACAGATGGCAAACATCCCATCTAGGATGCGCCGATCATTCACCTGCAGGGACCCAAGGCATAGTGAGGAGACAATCTCCTTATGTGACATAAGCCTCGATAGTCTCGGTCACTTGGGCTACTGGTCTCTCTGCACAAGAATCTTCTCCTGTGAGAGGCTAAGCCCAATTCTGCCTTCCCAGACCCATTCAATTCTTACCTTGACCAAGAAGTCACCTATCTGAAGTGAACTCAGGATCTCACACATGATCTTCAGGCACTCTGCATCAGGGATCATGGGATCAAATTGTCCAGCAATGTCAAAGTCCTGCAGGGAGAAAGTAGCTACAGGTCCCCAGGGGTTTAACCTTCTTTTAAAAAAATTTTTTTAATGTTTGTTTATTTTTGAGAGAGAGAGAGAGAGAGCATGAGCAGGGGAGGGGCTGAGAGAGAGGGAGACACAAAATCTGAAGCAGGCTCCAGGCTCTAAGCTATCAGCATAGAACCCAATGCAGCATTCAAACTCATGAACTGTGAGATCAGACCTGAGCTGAAGTCAGATGCTCAACTGACTGAGCCACTCAGGTGTCCCAGGGATTTAACCTTCTTAAGTGATGGTTTGGAGGGGGGACTCCTCGGGGCTCTGCTCTCTCTTTATGAAGGCCTGTTTGCACTCATGCACAGACCACTTTCTTCATTATCTGTGTGATCAGCAGCCCAGAGGAAACTCCCAGCATTCTTGAGTCTCTTACTGGTTTGGATTCCTTTTCGTCTACATTCCTTAATTATCTCACTCACTCACTTTGACTTATTTCCTCCTAACACTGTGGAGGCAAATATATGGCCTTAATCCTTAGTCATTTTCTCTATTTATTCTGAAGCTTTGCCACCACCCTGGATGATCTGGATGATACGTCAAATCGTTTCCTCATCCTTTGCTGTGATTTGATCACTTTGGTTTAATATAAAGAGTACTGGACCAAAAGTTCTACTCCCGACTTTGGCTTTCTTATCCCTATGATCTCTTCATCCTGCTGAGTCTCAAGTTTACTCCTATGTAGAATGGGGAGAATAATTCCTACTCTCTAAATGAAAATATTAAAGAAATCTAAAGGTTAGCATTAGCTGGAACTTCCAGTTTGTTCAGTACACCATGAGTAGTCAGTAGATTCTACTAAGTTGAGGACTTAGTAGAGGGAGGACCAAGTTACCCATCATGCCCCGCATACTCACACACTGGTAGAATTCCCGGTATCGGCCACGGGTCATGGCTGGGTTATCTCGCCGATATACTTTTGCTATGTGGTAGCGTTTAATGTTGGTCAGTTTATTCATTGCTAAATATCGAGCAAAAGGAACCTGATAACAGTTAAGGAGAAAGCCCCCTCCTCTCACAGTGTGGCAGTTGATTATCACCACCAACAGAAGCGGGGGTCTAATCTCTGTGTGAGTAAAACCACCCTCTGTAAGACAAAGTGCATTTCTGAAAGTCAAAAAGAATCAACTTTGTTATGACAAGGGGCAGCAGAAGTCTCAAAAAAGATTAAGGTTCCTTTCTCTTTGGTTAGCGTCTCCCTTGGGCTATGCTGAACATGGGAAGGTGCTGGGCAGATTGGCCAGAGAGTAGAAAGTCTCTGTGTAGGATTTCTGAGCAGGTGATTCTCTGACATAGCTTGGAGATAAAGGAAACATTCTGTTGGTCAACTGAGGAGAACTTTGTCCACTGGACATGGCAGGGGAGAGATATTCTAGAGCCAAGGGATTAATCACTGAGTTGGAACTGGTTCCTGACATAACGTGGAGGTCTCACTCAGGGTTCACAAGACTTTTAAGGCTATGTTCTGTTTAGCCAAAGTCCCATTCCTGGTTTAAACAAGTAACTTCCCTGATCGCCACAAGCATCATATTTAATCCCATCTATGTCTAGCTATCCCCATACCTGAGGTTAGAAATTAGCCTCAGCCCAATGAGAACCAATTGATCCAAAGTACCAAGAGCCCAGGTTTAGAAAGATACAGTGAGGTCATAGCGAAGGGACAACAGCTCTCCACCTTGGTCCTTCAGGTCATAGATAAGCTTAGAGTCTTCTCCATACTTTCCAGTCAGTGTTTCCTGGAGAAAATATAAAGAAATGTGGTCATGATGATAAATCTAACAAATTTATTTTTAATTTTAATTTTTTTAGACAGTGTAGCAGGGGAAAGCAGCAGAGAGAGAGAGAGCATGAGTGCAATGGGGCTAAGAGAGGGACAGAGAATTCCAAGCAGGCTCTGTGTTGTTAGTGCAGAGCCCAACAAGGGGCTTGAACTCACGAACCACAAAATCATGACCTGAGCTGAGATAAAGAATTGGATGCTCAACCAGCTGAGCCACCCAGGTGCCGAGATAGAGAAAGGGAGAGAGAGAGAATCTTTAGCAGGCTCCATGCTCAGCACAGAGCCCGATGTGGGGCTTGAACTCATGAATCTCAGGATCATGAACTGAACCGAAATCAAGAGTTGGACGCTCAACCTACTGAGCCACCCAGGTGCCACAAATACAATAATTTAAAAAGAAATATTAAAACAAAAACCCACCATCCTAACATGACCAATTTCAACTTGTCTGTGCTTCTGCTCTCTATCCCAATGCCTATGTATTTGATGTTAATTATAATCAAAAGGAAATATCAATTTCGTTTTCTGCTTATCACATTTCCATTTTGTGACAGAGCTGAAGGTTTTTTTTTTAAATGTTGATTTATTTTTGAGAGAGAGAGAGAGGGAAAGAGAAAGAGCATGAATGGCGGAGGGGCAGAGAGAGTGAGGGACAGAGGATCCCAAGCATGCTCAGCAATGACAGCAGTGATCCCGATGTGGGGCTCAAACCCATGAACTGTGAAATCATGACCTGAGCCAAAGACAGACACTCAACCGACTGAGCCACACAGGCACCGCTGAAGTATTATTTTTAAAAGCTGCATAATACTTCAGTGAGAAGCAGCTCTATATTTCCTTCCTTTCTAGTGTTCTACTGTTAATTGTTTAGGTCATTCCAATTTTAAAAAAGTTCCCTAACATTTCAATAAATATAGTTCAGTATATAGTGTTTTCTTTTGAATATATAGTTTTTTGAGGCTTAACTTCTAAGAGCAGGTTATTAGATCAACACACTTAAATGTTTTTATGATGCCTGAGGTTTGAGCAATGTCAAAAGACAAAACTGAAGTAGTTCTTGCCATGTGATGCTTTCAGTAAGGTGATAACATATTTCACCTACCAGAATGGCAAAGTTTTAAAAGCCTGAAAATTCCCAGTGTATAGAAACAGAAACACTCATATAGTGATTGGTGTTATGGGCTGAACTGTGTCCCCTTCAAAGTTCACATATTGAAATCCTATCCCCCAGTAACCTCAGAATGTGTCTCTACTTGGAGATAGGGTCTTTGAAGAGATAGTTAAGCTAAAATGATGTCATTAGGGTAGGCCCTAATCCAATATAACTAATGTCTTTATAAAAAATAGGAAAATTGGACACAGAAGATGATGTGACAACACTGGGACAAAGACACCATCTACAAGTCAAGGAGGGAGGTCTAAAACAGGCCCTTCCGTCCTCACCCTGAGAAAGAACCAACCCTGCTGATACCTTATCTTGGACTTCTAGACTCCTGACATTAAATTTGTTAAGTAACCCAGTCTATGGCACTTTACTGTGGGAGCCCTAGGAAATGAATACAATTGGTAAACATAAATGAGTACAACTTTTTGACACGGTAATTCCATTTCTACGAATTTGCCCTGCAGATGAATGCCCACCAGTACCAGATATTGGTCTAAGCACTGAATACACATCAGTGAACTAGTCAAAGGTAATCTGTGCCCTCATGGATCTTCCACACTAATGAGAAGAGATGGACAGTACACTAATGCAAAGTAACCAACGAACAGATACTTTCAGTTAGTGATAGCTGTTCTAATGGAAATAAAACCGGTCCTGTGATAGACAAGGGCTACTTTAGACAAGATAGTTGGAGAGGACCATTTGAAAAATGGCATTTGAGTTTATATCTGAAATTAAAATCTTTCATCTCTAATCTGAAATTAAAATCCAAGAGTTAGGGGAAAGGGAGTTCAGGAAGAGAGAAGAAAAAGTACAAGGGCCCTGAGATAGAAACATATTTAGAATGTTGCAGGAATAGAAAGAAGACCAGAGTAGCATAGTAGCCAAGGGGAAGAACAGCAAGGGAAGAGATGGAAAAGGTAGGCAAATGGCCAGATCATGTAGGGCCTCGTAAGGAGGAACAGACTTTGGATTTTGTGATAAATATAATGGGAGTCACTGGGTTTTAAACAGGAAGCAATCTGTTTTTTGTTTTTTGTTTTTAAGTTTATTTTTGAGAGAGAGAGAGAGAGAAAGAGAGAGAGAGAGAATGCACGTGAGGAGAGGGGCAGAGAGAGAGGGAAAGAATCCCAAATAGGCTCCTCACTGTCAGCATGGAGTCTGACTCAGGGCTCGAACTCACAAACCGCAAGATCATGAAATGAGCCAAAACCACGTGTCAGTTGCTTAACCGACTAAGCCACCCAGGCACCCTGCAATGTTTTTTTTTAATAGTAAAGAACTAGAAACATTCTCAGGGTACATTAACAGGAAACTAGTTGCATATTTATACTTTATATGTATGGTCTGTGTGTATTTCAAAACATCCCAAGTAGACGTACCAGGGAATTCACTGTAAATAGGATCATAACAAATTCCACTAAAGAGAAGGGCTCTCTTTTGTAAGCCACCAGCCATTTACCAAGGTAAATAAAAGCAGGGCCTCTCCTTCAAGACCAAGCCTGTCTCCTTTCTCACTGGAGAAAATATTGGTCTTTGTCCACAACAGGAGAGACACCCTTTGGGCCCTCACTGTCTCTTTATCTTCTTAGTTGTTTGTATATCCACTCTTCCACCACACAATTTCTCCTCACCCATCCCTCACCTTCAGTTCAAACACAGGTGTATCAATTACTTCTGCACCATGACGCTTGAAGCAGCTGATGATTACATCGAACACCTTCTCCCGAATGGCCATCTGCCGGGGACTGTAGTCTCTTGTACCCTTGGGAATTGAAATCAGCCACAGAATCAGGGATGGGATTTAAAAACAGAGAACATTAAGGCTTAGAAATATAAAAGCATGACCTCAATGATAACGAAGGCAAACAATGTCCCAAACTTAGATTTTCCTACAGGCTACTGAGTTCTAAAGCAAGCACAAACAATTCCCTATTAATTATCACACCCATTTGCTATCACCCCTCTAAATTCCATCCCCTTTTTAGCTTGGTTCTACTTTCTAGAACGCTATTTTCTGAGAAGTTTTCCTAAAGCCTTTTTATGTGATACCAGAACATTTCCCTAATAGAAAATACCTACCTGATGACATGTATATAACCAAATGAAACTGGCTTAGCTAGTTAAATTCCAAATTTTATAAGTAATGTTTTCCCCCAACATAACTTAAAAAAAAAAATCTAATAAGTATTATTTCTTCTCTAATTTGTTTCTAATAGCCCTTGATATAGGTGGGGCAAAATTATGGTTGAATTACAGGATATTGAGAAGTTAAATCATTACAGCAGTTCTGTGGTGGTCAGGACTAGAATGCCATTCTTTCAGGTCAGAGCTTCTATTCTGGGCATCTATACTCTATTCTCAAGTCTTTGGTCTTAGGACCTCTTTAAACTCTTACCATTTCTTAAGGACCCCAAAGTGAATTATACCTATCAACGTTTATTATATTAGAAATTAAAACTATGAGGGGCGCCTGGGGGGTTCAGTCGGTTAAGCGTCTGATTTCGGCTCAGGTCATGATCTCACAGTTCATGAGTTTGAGCCCCGCGTCCAGCTCTGTGCTGACAGCTTGAAGCTGGAGACTACTTCATATTGTCTGTCTTCTTTCTCTCTGCCCTCTGCTGCTCATGCTCCGTCTCTCGCAAAAAATAAATAAACGTTAACAAAAAATTGAAAAAAAAAGAAATTTTAGGAAAATATAAGTACTTTCCAAAACAAAACAAAACAAAACAAAACAAAACAAGACAAAACAAAAATTGGTGAAAAGTGTGATGCTCATTCACATTTTTGCAAGTCTTTAATGTCTGGCTTAACAGAAGACAGCTGTATTCTCATACACACTTTATGCATTTAATTTTGTTGTGATATGTTGTTCTGGTTGCGTAAAGAAAACCTAGCCTTACAAAGATGTGTGACTGTAAAAGAAAGAATATTTTAATAAACTTTTCAGCTAACTGTAGATATTTTTCTTAAACTATACCAAAATCCAACAAATGGTGATTTCTTAAAGACTGGTTGCAATGTGGATTCTGAAACTTCATTGATAACTTTTCATACTATTACATTAAAATCCATTATTTATATATGGTACCCAGAATTTATAGTGACAGAAAGTAGAACAGTGGTTACCTGGGGCTAGAGGAATGGTAGAGTGGAGAGTTACTGCTTACTGGGTACAGAATGTCAGTATGGGATGATGAAAAGATTCTGGGGAAGAATGGTGGTGATAGTTGCACAATAATGTGAACCTACCTAATGCCACTGAACTGTACACTTAAAAATGGTTAAAATGGCAAATTTTGTGTTATATATATTTTACCATAATTTAAAAAATACCTATTGCTCCATGTTGTACTTAAAAAAATTTTTTTTAACATTTATTAATTTTTGAGAGACACAGAGACAAAGCATGGGGGGGGGGGGCAGAGTGAGAGGGAGAAACAAAATCCAAAAGAGGCTCCAGGCTCTGAGCTGTCAGCACAGAGCCCGATGTGGGCCTTAAATTCACAAACTGCGAGATCTTGACCTGAGCCGAAGTTGGATGCTTAACCGACTAAGCCACCCAGGTGCCCCAGCTCCATGTTGTACTTTAAATGGAGCTTTTACCCATGCATGATTTTATAACATCATACATTGGTCATGAGGAAAATACTGGTTCACTGATAAATTATACAGATCTTCCAAATATTTACACACTGCATTATACAATATCAGAAAACACATTTGTTAATAGCAACACAGATCTCGAGAGGAAAGTCTTTACTGTATTGGGAAGCTGTCTAGTTCATGGTGGAAGATACAAGTTTCCTAAAACCCTTTCACTTGAGTGCTTGAATTTTATCACCAGCAGAAATATGGTCAGATATCTTCCTTGAGGTGACAAAGCTCACTTCATTCATTTTCGTGAAAATGTCTGCCAAATACCCAAATCTTAAAAATAAAAGTTTGTCTTTCGGTTTTTCTCTCAAATAAAAAAGGTGTTATGTGAAAAAAGTACCTAGTCCAGCTTAAAACTCATACAAGGGTGTGTTTTTCCTACCTTAGAATGCAGAAGTGCTCTATGTATACTTCCCATTTCATGACGCAGAATACAAAAAAAGAGTGTACTCAAGGGTTGATATTCAATAAAATGAGTAATTTCTCAGTTAAGTTCAGTTCAGGTCAGGTCATGATCTTGTGGTTCGTGAGTTCAAACCCCACAATGGGCTCCATGCTGACAGCTCAGAGCCTGGAGCCTGCTTCAGATTCTGTGTCTCCCTTTCTCTCTGCACCTCCCCTGCCCTTGTTCTGTCTCTCTCTGTCTCAAAAATAAACATTAAAAAAATTTTTTTTAAATAATTTCGACCACAAAAACCTCTTGAAAGAGTCCTGTCCCCATAATACTGAATTTTCTATTAATATAAATCACACTTCAGTGTGTTTCAACAAAGTGGATATTAACTCTCCAATGTAGTCTCACTTTCTTTTAAAAGAGTATAGACATTTTCAAACACATATTATAGAGAATAGTATAATAGACCACCATGTATCTATTACCCAGCTTCAATAACCATCAGCATCTGTTAATTTTATCTAAGCCCCAACATTTTTTTTTTTCTGGAGTATTTTAAAGTAAATCCAGACATCATACCAGTTTGTCCATAAATACTTCAGTATGATTCTGTAATGTACATGGTTAAGAAAAAAAAAAAGCCAAAACACTACGTTTATTAAACCAAGGAAACAAACTGCAACCCTTTAATATTATCTAATACTCCAGCTATGTTTAATTTTCTACAATTGCCTCAAGAATATTTTTTTATGATTGGCTTGTTCTAATGAGATTCTAAATGAAGCCCATGCATTGTGTTTGTCTCTTGTCTGCTTAATCTACAAAAGTTTCCTTTCCTTTTTTAAAGAAGTGTCATTTCTTTGTTGAGGAAATTGAATCACTTGTCCTAAAGAACTTTTCATATTCTAGATTTTATTAACAGTATATTCAACGTGTCACTTAACATATTCCTCCATCTCCCTTATTTCTGGTAAACTGGTAGTTAGGTCAGAAGACCTGATTAGATTCAGGTTCAATTTTTCTTGGCAAGAATACTTTATAGGTGGTGCTGTGTACTTCTTATTGCATCACATCAGGAGCAACATAATATCTGGCTGTCCTACTTTTAGCGATGTTAAGACTGATTGTTAGATTTAAGTGAGGCCAGCCTGAATGATCACAAATTCCCCATTAATCTTCACCAAATAGTTTGAATAACTATTGATTATCACTGCTCTGTGATTTTACATTGTCTCTTTAACCGCTGAAATGAGTTGTGTGTGGAAAGGAATAGCTCAGTGAATTTAGGAGCCTAAAGAATTAACCTTAAAAGGTGACATGTCAACACAAGGAAGACCCCTCTCCTCTGGAATCCAATTTCACATATGTTTATTAAATATCTATTCAGTTCCAGACACCTAGTCTCAGCCTCTCAGAGTAAATAAACCATGGTAAATAGTTGTGCTTACAGAACTTACAAAGAGTGTGGCCTCTGAACTGAAATCCTTCAGGCTGGGCTAGTAATCCGCAACCTCATTCCATTCCACTGTACTTTCCCCGCTGTATTTGGTTCTACTCATACGGGTCTTTTTCTAGTTCCTGGAAACTACTAGGGTTCTTTTCTCCTTCAGGATTTCCATACTCCTCTAGCTACCTCCCATTTATGTGTTATGTCAGTATATCACTTCTTCAGGGATGCTTTTTCAGACTCTAGTTCTCTCTTATTTTTCTCAGAGAATTCTTGTTATTTCTTTATGCCATTTATCACAATTTAAAATTACATATTCAAGAGTGGGATTATTTGTCCCAAGTCTGTTTCCTTCAGTAGAATGTAAGCTCCATGAGAACAGGCTGTATTGTTCACCATGGTATACTCTCACTACTTCCTACAATGCTTGGCACATAGTAGGCACTCAACAAATATTTGCTGAATGAAAGGAGTAGCAGTAGCTGGCATACTCCCCTAGGCAACCAGCTGGCCTAGTTTCTGCCATCCCTTTGCTATCCCAGAATGACTAAGGCTCCAATTCAGCCCACCACCCAGAGGAACTGTTCAGGGAAACAAGCACATCCACCATTGGGAGGGGAATTAAGGGCCCTCCCAGAGACTCTGAAAAGAAATTATATTTACCTTGGGGGTCTTGAGCACAAACTTCTGTTTCCCTTCATCAGGGCCCAGCTGTGCCTTCAGTTTTAGTAGTTTTGCCACTTCCTCCTCAATCTGTGGGGGTAAAGCAGGGGCTGGTCTATCACTCTGACACTCCCTTCCCTCTTCAGCCATTCATTCAGTATCCCTCCCTCATCAGTATCTAGCTCTCCAGGCCCAGCTTTCCTTCCCTCGTCCTACCCCGGCCACCTCCCCAACCAGGCCCTGCTCCTCTCCACCAGTCCGGTCTCTTTTCCCACATCTTTTTCCTCTATGCAGACCACCCAGCTCTATGTCCTCCATGGCCCTAATTTGGCTTCTCCCCGCCACCTGGGTCGCACCTGCTCAGCGCTGGCCTTCTGCTGCTTGAGGCCCCGCACGCGCTCTCCCTGAAGTCGCACTAGCTCTTCCAGTGCTGCACGTTCTGCCATACTTACGCCAACTAGCGCTGACTGCTGTTTAGATCGTCTGGGCTTTCCGCAGCCTCAACTCGGATAACTTCCGGCTATCGAGTCACTGGCCCACACGCCTAGAGAGCCTCCGCCGAGCACAAAATCACTTCCGGCTACTACCGGAAGTACGGAAACTGGGCGTGCGCCTGGGAGGTCCGGGGCCAGCCAGTAGGGTTTGGAAGGTGCGGAAGTGTTCTCTTTTCCAGGGTGCTAGGGCTACCTTCTGCAGCGCTCTGCACCCTTACTGGGTCCGACCTGCTTCGTTCCCAGGGTTCGGCGCCTCGGAAAAGGGGTTTCTTGCTACACGATGCCCCCGTTCGGATTCCTGCCCATGAGGGCTTGGGCTTCACTGTTTCGCCAGCTTCTGCGGTCGCCCCGTGCTGTGTGCATCAGGGAGGTCCATTTTCATAGCCAGGTGAGCCAGGCTAAGTGGTCTGTCGGGGCAGGATCTCCAGATCCCGAGCAGGGATTCGCGGCCTGCACTCCATTAGTATTGTCAGGGTTTTTTGAGTAGTTTAGGGGTACTAAGCTAAGCGTTTTAGATGCTTTGTCATTTAATCCTCATAGCAGTCTTGAGAGGTTGTGATTATTTCCATTTTATTGTTGAGGAAACAGTAAGCTAGGTTAAATGATTTATCTACGGATACATTTATAATATAGGTCCACAATCCCTTATGTGAACCTCTTGGGGTCAAACACATTCTTTTTTTTAATTTATTTATTAACGTTTATTCATTTTCTGGGAGACAGAGAGAGACAGAGCATGAGCGGGAAAGGGGCAGAGAGAGGGAGACACAGAATCTGAAGCAGACTCCAGGCTCTGAGCTGTCCGCACAGAGCCCGATGCGGCGCTCAAACTCACGAGCTGAGAGATCGTGACCTGAGCCGAAGCCGCTCAACCGACTGAGCCACCCAAGCGCCCCAGAGTCAAACACATTCTTAAGCAAAGTATATGAATATTCCCATTAAATGAGATGACTGAAGCCCGTAAGTGGGCTGAGTTCACATTAGAATTTACCTCAAAATGAGCAATGCCCATCCCTCCAAAAACAAACAAAACAAAACAAAAAAACATTTTCGGTTTTTAGATGTTTTAGGATTTTGGAATTGCAGAGGAAGGATTGTGAACTGTCATCCTTTGGAGGAGAGAATCCGCCAAAATATGGAACTTTCACACCCTCTATATTTCAGAAAGGAGCATACAGCCTTCTGCTAATAAAGAAACTACCGAATCTGTTTTACTTTGTCAAATACTCTAGCAGAGGCTTTCCTATCATAAATAACAGGGTTCAGAGCTTATTATTAATTTTCAGTCACAGCATCCTACCAATCTGGCTTTTTTTTAGTTCAATTTGGATATCCATTCCTGTTCATTCCATGGGCATGCTCTGTGTTTTGGGCTGGTTCTTTTCTGTCTTCAGGTTGCTTTTTCTATGTCTCTAAGCCTAATGACTACTGCTGTCTTATTAAAAATTTATGGTTTTGCTCTTTGAGTAGGAATTGAGAATTGTAGATCATACTAATCCCTACTCCTGGATGGTTGGCGGTGGTAGTGGTGGGTTGTTTTGTGCCTTCATTGTTCTCAGGTGCTTAAGCTTTTTCAGATGTTTAAAATCTCCAAATATAGTGAATACATTTAAAAACAACAACTATGATAAAGACCTGACCTCATATGTACTACATATATAATGCACATACAACATATGTTTTAGAGTGACGCTGAGATTGGAGTAGATAAAACATTGTTCAGTCTGTTGCTCAGGGCCAAATGTCTTTGTAGGTCTGGACATAGGGCCAGAAGTGTCACAGGTCTGGACAGTCTTGAAAGGAGCACACCTCACATTCCTTTTTCTGACAGTTTGCAGAGGCAGTGGTAACATCCCAACTGAAACCACAACAAGAGAAATCAAATTTTATCATCAAGACCCCAAAGGTAATGCCCTTTTCCCTACCCTGTCCTATTAGGGTTCCTTGGAGGACTGCCCTCAGTTCTTCCCTCTGCTCTGCTTGTCTCTTCCCTAATCCCTTTTAATGTCTTTTTAGATGAATCAAAAAAAAAAAATTCCCTATTCTTTTTTTTTTTTTAACGTTGATTTATTTTTGAGACAGAGACAGAGCATGAACGGGGCAGGGGCAGAGAAAGAGGGAGACACAGAATCTGAAACAGGCTCCAGGCTCTGCACTGTCAGCACAGAGCCCGACGTGGGGCTCGAACTCACGGACCGTGAGATCATGACCTGAGCCGAAGTTGGACGCTTAACCGACTGAGCCACCCAGGCGCCCCAAAAATTCCCTATTCTTGAGATATTTATGAGGATCATTCATCTGAATTCAAAGAGATTTCAACTTCAGACCTTCGATTATAGATGTTGTTTAACTCTTTGTCTTAAATGGACTTGTTTTTTGTCTTTGTTTTGGCCATGGCTCCTATTGGTTTCTAGGGCACTAGAGATCTTAGTCCCCAGCAGATGGTTGTGAGGGAGAAAATTCTTGATATGGTTGTTGGCTGCTTTAAACGTCATGGAGCAAAGAGGTTAGATACTCCCGCGTTTGAGCTAAAGGTAAGAAGGAAAAACTTTTGGGACTCCATTTTTTCACCTGTCTTCAGTTTTTGAAAGAACTTTTAGCCTGTGTTTTGGAGTCCTTTGAACTGTGGCATTTTTTGTTTGATCCCTGCAGGAAATGCTCACTGAGAAGTATGGAGAGGACTCTGGGCTCATCTATGATCTGAAGGATCAGGGTGGAGAGCTGTTGTCCCTGCGCTATGACCTTACTGTATCTTTCTAAGTGTTGGAGACTGACATCTCTTTCCAAACCCAGACGACTTTCTTTGACAAAAGGGATAAACTGCCTCTGGGCGCCCTACGTCTGTTTGCAGCAGCCTTTACTTCTAGTTCCTCCCAGAAAGCAATTCTGCCAGCAGAGCCTGGCCTGGAGTGTTGTCATTTAACTTCATTATGTATCAGAAACTCTTGTGGAAGCCTGGAGAAATACAGATTTCTGGCCCTTACCCCCAGATATTCTTAATTCTATAGCTGGAGTGGGGCTCAGCAATGTACATTGTAAACAGGCGTCTGGGGTCATGAGGGGGCAGGTGGTTTTTGACCTCTATTTTAAAAAACATCGACATAGTTGCAAGGAAATCCAGGTTCTGAAACTTGACTATTTTGAAATGGTTGAGAATTGATCTGAATAGGAAGTAATAGCCCATACTTGGAAGTTCTTGGAGCATTTCTGTTTCATTCAGTGGCCAGTAGGCCAGCTTCCCCTGCTTTTTACTGAACTTGCACTTTAGCTTGGAGAGATTCCTTCATTCCTTTATATATATTGAATGTCAAGCACTGTTAGGCATTGGGAATAGTGGGAAACAAGACAGAGAAGGTCCTTGTTTTCATCCTAGTGGATGAGATCCAGTTGATAATGGCCCATTCCTCTCAAATGTCTACACCCTGGGCCTAAGCTTTGGATGTAGTATCCTTTCCCCTTAACTTATTTATGTGAGGTCCCTTTTGCTCGTTATCTGGCCATGAATAAGGTGAAGAAGATGAAACGTTACCATGTTGGAAAAGTGTGGCGGCGGGAGAGCCCAACCATAGTCCAAGGCCGCTACAGGGAGTTCTGCCAGTGTGTAAGTGACCTGATGGGGGCAGCATGGTTTGATAGTTTGTGAGGCTACAACCTGAGAACTGGCTACTCAGTGAAGATTTTTTCCCCCCATCTTTTTCGTTGTAGGATTTTGACATTGCTGGTCAGTTTGATCCTATGATCCCTGATGCAGAGTGTTTGAAGATCATGTGTGAAATTCTTAGTGGATTGCAGCTGGGGGACTTCATCATTAAGGTGAGACCAGGGCTAAGGACTGAGGGGAAAAATCTGGATTTGGCCTGATTATGTCCTAAAACATAGGTGACCCCAGCCTTTAATCCTATAGATCTGGCATTTTCTCAGAACAGTTATTTAATTTTATCTATATCTATATAGTCATCCTATGAAATTTTTTTCTGTCATTTTTATGAGACAGGCTAGTAGGGACTGCCATTGTTTTGAGGGAAAGGGCATTGACGAGGCACTTGTGTTACTTCCACTGAGTTCCCAGGTCAATGATCGGCGGATTTTGGATGGGATGTTTGCTGTCTGCGGTGTTCCTGAAAGCAAGTTCCATGCCATCTGCTCCTCGATAGACAAACTAGACAAGGTAACAAAAAAGACATGTTTTAGTAGACCATATCCGAGTCTCTGCCCTGCCCTCAAATCTATACCCCTGTCGCTGGATTTCCTGAGCTGCCTCTGACTTTGCTGAGTATAATGTTAGCTACTCATGACATTTCCAGTTAGATAAAGAAGGATTTTGGAACTGGGCTAATATTTGGGTGTTTGCACAGATATCTTGGAAAGATGTGAGACATGAGATGGTGGCAAAGAAAGGCCTGGCTCCTGAAGTGGCTGATAGAATTGGGGACTATGTTCAATGTCACGGTAAGAACCAGGGTTTTGTGGGCTATGTGATAGAAGTGGAGTGAGGGTGATGGGTGTACAGACTTCTGCCTCTGAAACA
Organism: Prionailurus viverrinus; assembly: GCF_022837055.1. NCBI lineage: Eukaryota > Metazoa > Chordata > Mammalia > Carnivora > Felidae > Prionailurus > Prionailurus viverrinus. Next base: position 117,305,860 of record NC_062561.1, read on the forward strand.
GCTCTTTTCTGAAGATGTGTGACATCAGAACCTGGCCTGAATTTAATTTCACTTTTACTTAGTGTAACCACTTTGTGTCCTCAGATGGCAAAAGCAGAGGTGAGTCTGGTCATAAGACATCAGGATTTTTTTTTTTTTTTTTTTTAATGTTTATTTATTTTTGAGGTTTTTGTTTGTTTGTTTGTTTGTTTTTAATAAGAAAATGAAGAGGAGTAGGAGCACCTGGGTTGCTCATTCGGTTAAGTGTCTGACTCCTGATTTTGGTTCAGGTCATGATCTCATGAGTCATGGGATTGAGCCCCGAGTTGGGCTCTGCACTGACTCAGCAGAGCTTACTTGGGATTCTTTCTCTCTCCCTCTCTATCTGCCCCTCCCCCACTGGCCCACTTCTGCATGCATTTGTGAGAGCTTACTCTCTCTTTCTCTCTCAAAACAAGTAAATAAACATTAAATAAAGTAAGGAGGACTGGCTGGAACAAATTAGGAATAAATTTGGATAAAACAAATCTGGGTGAATAGCACAGACCTTATTTCTCCCCATATGTCTCCCTAGGTGGGGTTTCCTTGATAGAGCAAATGTTCCAGGATCCTAGACTATCACAGAACAAGCAGGCTCTAGATGGCCTGGGGGACTTGAAGCTGCTATTTGAATACCTGACTTTATTTGGAATTGCTGAGAAGGTAAGCTGAGTTGGCAGTGGACCTTTTGCTGAGCTTTGGGGCTCTCAGGGTCCTGAGTGTTTTCTGGGACTTACTATAGCCTTGTTCCCACAGATCTCTTTTGACTTAAGCCTAGCTCGGGGCCTGGACTACTATACTGGAGTAATCTATGAAGCAGTGCTACTACAGACCCCGGCTCAGGCTCAGGAGTCCTTCAATGTAGGCAGTGTGGCTGCTGGTGGACGCTATGATAAGCTGGTGGGCATGTTTGACCCCAAGGGCCACAAGGTGCCATGTGTGGGACTCAGTATTGGGGTAGAGCGAATCTTCTCTATTGTGGAGCAGAGGATGAAGGTAGGTCTTAGGTTGGGGTGGAGTGGGGCTAGAGACTTAAACTCATGTTTTTGGATATACAGTGGGACTGTTTTTCTGATGATTCTTTTTGTCCCTTTTTTTTTTTTTTTTTTTAAGTTTCTGATGCACAGGAAGTTTTGGCTTTTTTTTTTATTAGTTTTATGTTTTTCCTCTCTCTTTAATCAGACTTTTGGTCAGAAGATACGGACTACAGAGACCCAAGTGTTTGTGGCCACACCACAGAAGAACTTTCTTCATGAACGGTTGAAGCTAATTGCAGAACTTTGGGATGCTGGGATCAAGGTATGATAAATCTGATATCCAGGTCATCTAGGTATATGTGGACATTCAGGTGGCCATTTCTACCTTATGCAAGGTGGAACTTAAGAAATTTCTGGTCTTCACTAAAGTGTCTTCTAGTAGAAGGGTTAGGTACTTATTTCTTTGGCAATGCTTGTTCCTGGGGTTGAGTAGTGTGGTTATTCCTCAGCCCCTTACTCTGTCTTCACTGTTTTCAGGCAGAGCTGCTGTATAAAAACAACCCTAAACTACTAACGCAACTGCACTACTGTGAGGACATGGGCATTCCACTGGTGGTCATTATTGGTGAGCAAGAAATGAAAGAAGGGATAATCAAGCTTCGTTCAGTGGCCAGCAGGGAGGAGGTGAGTGGGGGAAATGGAAGGCACCAAGGGTTTCTATCTTTCTTAGATTCTTTTTTGTTTTTGTTTTTAATGTTTAATTATTTTGAGAGAGAGAGAGCATACTTTGCAAGTGGGTGAGCAAGGGAGGGGTAGAGAGAGAATCCCAAGGAGGCTTCACACTGTCAGCATAGAGCCCAGTGCAGAGCTCAACCTCACAGACTGTGAGATCATGACCTGAACCTAAATCAAGAGTCAGATGCTTAAATGACTGAGCTACTCAAGCTCCCCTAAAGATTTTATTTCTTCAGTATTCTCAGCACCCATCATGGGGCTCAAACTCAGAACTCCAAGATTAAGAGTCACATGCTCTATTCACTGAACGAGACAGGTGCCCCAGGTGTTAGAATCTCTTGAGGGCATACATTGCCCATTCCAGCTTGAAGCCCATACTTCTCCCTGTTGGTTGCATAAGTAGTGGGAGCAGATGCAGAGTAAAACGCATGTGGAAAAGCAGTGACTAAGAATCTAGTATCACTCTATAGTTTGTCACATGAAGGTTCTTTTATGTTACAGGTGGCTATTAAACGGGAAAATCTTGTGGCTGAAATTCAGAAGCGACTATCTGAGTCTTGACTCTTGCCTGATTGCCATCTGCTGCTCTTTCTAGAAAATGTTTCTTCTAGAACTGAGTTGCTGATGGACTTCACAACTGCTGGCCAGGATGGGTGACAAGTTCCTCTGCCTCCTCCACCCTTTCTGGGTACAGAACTGTGGAAGGCCCTGAGGACTCCTGGGCTAGTGCAAGCAGCTATTCTGCATGGGTGCAGATGGCTGGTATGTGAAAGAGACCTGCTCTAACTGCAGAGGCAGAATTGAAGTGCCATTGAATGCTGCCAATAGGTACTGAGATGGTTGCTTTTAGCAAAGCTCTAGGAAAGTTGCCTAAGGCTGAGACCATTGAGACCAAAAGTCAGAATCTTAGCCTTCTACTGTGGCTTCTGAACCAGATTCTGGGGAATTTGTCCACAATCTGCCCTTGGCCTGTCCAGGGAGTTTTGGAAGACAGCAAAGAAGGGGGAACAGCTACTTTCTCTTTTGTTTGAGGACAGAGATGCTATCCTGAGGGCAAAGTAGTGCTCATATTGATATGGCATGTCTCTAGCCCATCCACATAGAGTGAGGCTGTCTGTTTAGTAATTTTGAATGTTGAATTTAATAGGTGACTTGATGCAATGGTCTAATCTTTTGAGATTTTGGAGACCATTTCCTGTGCCAGAATTACTACTCTGACTTTATTCCGTATTCTCCTATGGAGGTGACCTTTCTAGAAGTGATTGGATAATGTATTAAATAAAATATTAAATGAAGTAGCTTGGGTGATTTGTCATCAAGAGATTGGTTTGCATAGACCATAGAAAATGCTTGAGTGTACACTAGAGAATTCTGAGAGCTAGGAGCAACCTCCCTGGGGTGATGCTTCTGTATTCAGTGAATGGAGCAGTCACAGTTCCTGACTGCTGCCCATTAACCCCTCAACCCCCAACTCAACACATAGTGAGTCATCTGTCAGAGTTCTTCACCCTACAGAGTTGCTGATGACTGGCCTTTCCAAGTCCAATCATGTTAATTAAATTGTGCCCTGTAGATTGAAAGACTGTAAGATTCCTCAGTTTAAGGAAAAATGAGTTAACCAAAGGGTGTTAGCGTTGCTTCAAAACAAGGAGAGAGTGTGCAAAAAGAATTTTATATTTGTGCGTTGGGAAGGCTGCAATCTTTAAAAACACTGTGGTGTCAGGACCGTATCTTTCGTGCATACAGGTAAATGGGACACCTAGAACTCCTGATAACCAATTCAGCCTTAACGAAAACTTAGAAACTCTTGGCAAACGCACGCAAAATTGCTTAAATCAGAGGGCGCTGATGTGGACCGTTGCCTCGTTTGTAAAATAGATGAGTCGAACTAAATCAGCCCTTCAACGCACGTTTTGAAAGCCTGGGGAAAGAAACGTTTGTAGGCACCCTTACTTCCGTGTTGCTTCAAACCCCCCCTTGCGCATGCGTCATTTTCTTGGGTCAGAGGAGGGGCCAACAAGCTTGTTTAAGAAGCCCTCCAGTCCTTTGCTCGTTTAGAACACGAGACTCTAAGCTTATTGGAGGGCAAGCCTCCTTTACGGCTCAAGGCCGCTTTTTACGTCATTTTCCGGCTTCCCATTCACTTCGCAGTGAAGATGGCGTCCGGCAGTGGGGTAGGTGTTGTGTGTGTGTGTGGAGGCTTTGGTCGGGCGGGGGGCAGAGGGTGGCTTCTCAGTGCGGAATATCCTGCAGCCGGCTGGCTTCTCGACACCTCCTTGTGGTGTAATGGCCCGGATTCAAGAGCTTCCCCGTGGGGCTCTGGTTCAGGGTTTGTGGAATCGTGGAGGTCTCTTGGGTTTGGGTCCTGAGGCTACCTTAGTCTGGTGTGGTCCGGAGAGTCTTCTCTCTCCACAGGTTTGAGGGACGCCGTGCCGCGTAGACGCGGGTCTTTCCATTTCTCTAGGGGTCGGACGTGATTAGCGACGAATCTTGAGCGCTTTTTTCTCTACAGACGAAAAACTTGGACTTTCGCCGAAAGTGGGACAAAGATGAATATGAGAAGCTTGCCGAGAAGAGGCTCACGGAAGAGAGAGAAAAGAAGGATGGTGCGTGCCTGCTCCGTCAAGGGCTGTGGGTATAGTAGAGGCGAAGCCATAGCTGGGAGCCGGTGGGGAGTTGAAATGCATTGACCTTTTACGCCGTGTAACCTCTGGCAGAGCGTTGCCTCCCTGCCCCTTGAGTTCTTAATGTATAAAATGAGAGCAAGAAGGACTGAAGCGGTTTTGAGGTGTTTTACCCTCTGTTTCTTCTACTTCCTTGCTCTCCTTTTGCTTGGCTCATTTCGTACTTTCCTGAAGTACAGATAAGAGAGTGGAATCCTTAGTAGTGACAGAAAAGAAGTGGAGTATTTTGTTGCTGTGCATTCTGCTATTGAGGCTGGCTTCTTTCCCTTGAAGTCACTTAAGGGGAAGAAGAACTGGCTCAGTTAAGACGTTTCCCTGTAGTCTGAGAAGAGCAAGGGCTACTAAGGAGTGTGTGATTTTTTTTTTTTTTTTAAGCTGATGCTCAGTAGTACTGCTCCCTATGTACAGTGTTGGGAGTTGGTGCTCCTCTCCTAGATAGAGATTCCACTGTACAAAAATAAATGTCTTATTTTCTGTTTTCAAACGTATACATTCTTCTTTCATTTTAGTTTCACACCATCCTGTACACACTAACCCTTTTAGTTTTTATGTAATTTGTACAGTAGTGCCAGCCACATAACAGCTATTTCCTGAATATTGATCTTTAAAAATTTTCCCCAGCCCTGTGAAGATTCTTTTCTGTGTTAATGCTTGGGGTATCTGTCTGAAAGTGTCTTTGCTCTTTTAAAAGTTCGCTTTTTGTGAAAATTCAGAACTCCTCCTTTCAATTCAGTTAATCAATAAAAAAACTTTGCTTTTAGACTTGTTGGCTTTAAAGTGGGTAAAAGCTGTACATAGTTTAGGGACTGCTTATCATTTTTCCTGTGTCGAGATTCTGTCTTGGTGCTGCTAGAAGTGCTCCTTGTGTCCCTGGCTTTGGGTTCAAGAAACAAATGAGAGTAGACACCTGTATTTTGGGTATCATGCATTTCTTTTCCTTTCTGGTTCAAGAACTGAAGTATTGAAGAAACTTTCTCCTCTATTATACTTTAGGAAAACCAGTGCAGCCAGTCAAAAGGGAGCTCCTCCGGCATAGAGACTACAAGGTGGATCTGGAATCCAAGCTTGGGAAGACAATTGTCATTACTAAGACCACACCACAATCAGAGATGGGAGGGTGAGTGACTTTTCATCTTTCTCAGGAGCCAGGAATAGGTATAATAAACTCTGTGTGTTGCTTTTAGCAGGTGTTGAGGAGTTTCCCTGGCCCCAGGATAACAACCTTGTTGCCTACAATTCTACCTTTAAGTTTGTTTTTCTTTGGTCCCCCAAGGTCTCAACTAAACATAATAGTGTCTCTAGGAGGAGTCACTCGGTAGGCTTATTCATACTAGTACCGTAAGTGCTACTTAATATTTTAAAGAAAAAATGAGGAAAAGAACTACTGAAGAGATATTTAGGGGAGAGATTAGGTGGAGATAGAATGGAGCCTAGGAGCTGTTGAATAAAGGGAGTTGAGGTTCCAGACTGGCTGCAGAGGCTGTAGTTGTTATGGATTGCTTGGTTGTACACCTTCTTCCTGACTACCTGCCTCCCATGGTAAGAAGTGTCCTACAACAACTCTTTATTCTTTTGCCCACCACTACTACTTCCATGTTCACTTAGTCTTTCTAGCAGGAGGGCAAAACAGATAGCAATGAATGACATGTCTGAGTTGCTTAGAAAATCCACTAACGTCATTCCTCTTTGTATTTGTTCTCTCTTGCTTTGTAAGTTAACAAATCCAAAATTTAGCATCATGAAATAACAAATAGCTCACAATTTCTGTGTCTAAATAATCTGGGAAAGGCTTAGCAAGGTGGTTCTGGCTCAGGGTTTCACAAAGCTACAGTATAGGTGTGTGGTGGGTCTGCCTTCATCTGAGGTCTAAGTGGAGCTGAATCATTTGATTGAAGGCTTTTTCACGTGGCAGTGCTTTAGAGGCCTCAGTTCTTTGCCCCATGGGCTTCTCCATAGTGCTGCTCCATAGTGGCTTCCCCAGAGTAAGACACGGACAGACTAAGACAGAAGCCACTTTTTTTTTATAACCTTATTTTGTAAGTGACATAGCATCACTTTTGACATATTCTTTTAGTCACAGACTAACCCTAGTACAAATTGGGAGGGGACTACACAAGGTAGGAATACCAGGAATTTTGGCGTCACGGAGGTTGGCTACCATATTCTTCCAAGAGATAAAGCTTTATGAAAATCAGACATGCCTTCTTGTAAAAAGAAAATTTACCTAAAAAATAGGACTTTCTTGGCTGAAAACATTAAGATCCTTATAGCTAGTGGGGCACCTGGGTGGCTCAGTCGGTTAAGCGTCCGACTTCGGCTCAGGTCATAATCTCACAGTCCATGAGTTCGAGCCCCGCGTCGGGCTCTGTGCTGACAGCTCAGAGCCTGGAGCCTGTTTCAGATTCTGTGTCTCCCTCTCTCTCTGCCCCTCCCCTGTTCGTGCTCTGTCTCTCTCTGTCTCAAAAATAAATAAACATTAAAAAAAAAAATTAAAAAAAAAAAGATCCTTATAGCTAGATTTGACCACAAGTGCTATTTATTCTGTTTGCTAGGTATTACTGCAATGTCTGTGACTGTGTTGTGAAGGACTCCATCAACTTCCTGGATCACATTAATGGAAAGAAACGTAAGGCTTGGAGGTAGTTTATGCTTAGGGCTGGGTTTGGGGAAAGGGTAGTTTCTGTTGGATCTTTTTTTAATGCCTGAGAAATACTCTAATTGCTTCAGTACAGGGCATCCTTTACTTCATTATCTAATGTTTCTGGAGGCCCTAGATGAGACACTGTTTCAAGCTTTCAACAAGAAGACCATGGTCTTTTCCATGGCCTAGCTGTCCCCACTGGTATGCATTTGCTCAGTAAAGGCAGTTGAACACCACTTACATCTTGGCTATCTGTAGCTGCTGCTTCTGGGAACAAGTAAAGCCAATGGAGTTTCTTCCAACCATAATTATTTTTGCTTTGTATTTTATGAGAAGTTTTTTTTTTTTTTAATATAATGTCAAGAAAAGACTTTGAGGGACTGGGGATGTACTGACATTACCTTTTTCACTCTTGATCCCACCCAGATCAGCGAAATTTGGGCATGTCTATGCGTGTGGAACGTTCCACCTTGGATCAGGTGAAGAAACGTTTTGAAGTCAACAAGAAGAAGATGGAAGAGAAACAGAAGGATTATGATTTTGAGGAAAGGATGAAGGAGCTCAGAGAAGAAGTAAGGCTCTGCTGTTCTTTCATCTTTTATCCCTTAGCTTTGAGTTTTATGTTCTGAATCATGGGGAAGCATTCTTCCTCATTCCACTCCCACCCCCAGAGGATAATTGAATCCTGAATTTCTCTATATTGGGGGAAACCTTTACTGCCTTTGTTTGGGACTCTCATGATCTTAAGAATATGGCTGAAACCTATTCTTTTTTCGTGGACTCTCTGGGCCTACTTACTTTTTTTCTTACTGCAGGAGGGATTAAATACACCTAGTCCCCAAGAGGCATGTGGAACCAGCCTGACTGGGTCAGAATTCTGTTTCCTTCACTTACTGGCTATGACTCTTGGGCAAGTTATAGAACTTTTCCATGTCTCGGTTTCCCCATATTAGAGATCTTAATATATAATCTACACAAAGCACATAGACCAATTCCTGGCATGTGCTGTGTGCCCCAGGATGATAGGTACTATTATGTGGTTTTGCTTCCATAACCTTTTTTAAGAACCAGAGATAACCTGGAACGTAGGACTGAGAAGTGCTCTTCACAGGCTAAAATTTCTCTTTGTTGTTTCTTATAATCTTTAGTGTGGCTTTTCTTCTGTTCTTAAAATTTTATTTGTCTTTAACTGCTTTCTTCTAAAGATAGAAAGGAATCTTGACCTCACTTGTCTCTTTCAATCTTTGGCTCAGGAGTCTGAACTGATTCTGAGTGATTTCCCCCCTAGGAGGAAAAGGCCAAAGCCTACAAGAAAGAGAAACAGAAGGAGAAGAAAAGGAGGGCTGAGGAGGACTTGACATTTGAGGAGGATGATGAGATGGCAGCTGTGATGGGCTTCTCTGGCTTTGGTTCCACCAAGAAGAGTTACTGAGGCTTTCTATGCTTGGCCCTTTGCTAACTTTGTGTGTGAGGGGGGGTCATTTTTTTCCGGGGTACTTGGGAAAGTCCTTAAGAGTGGCAATGGGGAGGGCTCGAGGGTGGGTGTTTGTGGTTTCCCTCTACTTTGGGAAAGAGCACAGGATGCAGAGGAAATGCTGTGGCATGTTCCTTCAGCCTCAGTATGTCACTGGAGTCACAGGACCTCTGCCTGAGTTCCCAATAAAAACCTCTTCTGAGGCTGCTTTCCCTAAACTCCCCCTGCATCTTTCCCTCTTCATCTGTCCAACCTCTTACCTGAGCATACTACATTGATCCTGTGTTCTCCCTTTGTTTTAATTTTGACTCTTGGCTTAGCCTGCAGCAGAAGGGTTCTCTGGGTCCCCAGTTTCCAGTTGCTAGCATATTTTTGACCAGCCTTCTATCCCCCTCAACCTCCTCTGGTTTTCTGCCACCTGTGCATGCATGTGTATTTCTGCCTGGGTCTGGTATGTGCGGGCGTGTGTGCATGAATTTGTCACATAGGGGGAGCCTGAGCTAGAACCTCAGAGCATTGCTGCCTTGGGGCCTGATGTTCTTGGCTCCTTCAGTGCATGTAACAGGAAATTAAATGGGATGAGTGTTTGGTGTGGTTTTTGTCTGGTGAGTTTTTTAACCTTTGTTCTTCATATGTAGACTGTTGAGCGTTTCCTGTTTGTTTCATTTTATTGAGGATTACTCTTTTTTTTCTTCCTTGTGAGCAGGCTCTTGGAAGAACCTGTTTGATGCAAAAAAGAAAAAGGAAAAAAAACTTCATATGGGAGCCCTTGGGTCTCAGAGACTGTTCAACATGTATAATAAATGGCATTGACTGGGCCTATTCACATTTGGTGGGAACATTCCATATTCTTCCCTGTGTATTGTTTTTTTCTTCATACACTGAGTATTTACATATAGAGCTTATTCTTTCTTCTCCCTTCATTTGAGTCCTGTCACTTTTTTTTCCCTAGGTTCCTTCAGCACGAGTTGTATTTTCCTCTGATGGGATGTGTATCCGGAGGAGACTGAACAAAACTTTTTCTCTAATTTTAGCCTCCTTTGGTCTCTTTTTTGGAATAGCAGAGTTGAGGGTTGAACTTAGTGTGTTCCTTATTTGCAGTTAGACTAAGCACAGGGTTACTGGATTTTGGCACTGTTGACATTTTCGGTTGGCTAATTCTTTGTTCTGGAGGCTGTCTTGTGCATTTTAGGATGTTTAGCAATATCCCTAGCCTCTGCTTGTAGTGCACCTCCTCCCCAAGTATGACAGCTAAGATTGTGTCCCCAGGATATGGTGAAATCCCTACTCCCAGCCCCATTCAGAACCACTGAGAAACTGCCTTCCCTACTTTGGTGTAACTTGAGCATTAGATCACACAGATTGCTGAACTAAAAAAAAAAAAAAAAAAAAAAAAAAAAGCTTTGAAAATCCCTGGATTGGGTACTGTGTGTCCCAGGGATATAGAAGAAAAAAATCAGTCCCTTAAATAAACCAACAATAGTTACACAAACTTCTGTATCCTGAAAAGAGGACTCTATGTGGGTTAACAAGGCTGCCACCATATATGCCTTGTTTACGTTCTCTGCCTCATGTAGCCCCCTTGAAGCATCTGAGTCACCTTTGGATCCCTTAAAGTACTATACTCTTTCCTTTGGACTTTTGTACGTAATTCCCTTGCTGTCAGGCATAACTTGACTAATTTGTTTCTGACGCTGAATCTTGCCACTGGGAGCGTTATGAATGTTATCTACTGGCTCAAGGCCTGGTTCAAAGTATCTTATACAATATTTGTTGGCCAATTGCAAGCAGATTAGTGAGTTCTTTGCTTAACAGTATTGTGTGCTCTACAGGTCCTTCAAGTCAGACTCTAGTAGTTGGGGCTGTTTTGCTCACCCTTTTAAGGCAGGCTGGAGAAAATATCAGTGAGCTGAATTCCTTCCATGATTCAGTACTCTTTAGGAAATCATCTAATTCGCCTTGTCTTCACAGGATTTCCCTCCCTCTTTGGTACAGTGGAATCTTAACTCGAGTCACCCCTACTAAAAAAGCAATTCTGAATTCCAGGTTCTCTAAATTCTCTTGGGACTAACAAGTGGTTTGAGTCTCTAAGGGTTATGTCTAGGTAATGAGTGTATGAAGGGATTCAAAGCGGTGACTTGAAGGAGGGTGGGGTTGGGGAAAGGAGGTGGGATGGAGGTGGGGTGGGGTGAGGAGGTGGGATGGAAATTTAGGAGCCCAGAGCAATCCCAGATAACTCAGAAATCTCTGGAAGAGAAACTTAATTTGATGTTTGTGGTCTTTCTAAAATCCATGGAAATTTTGCATTTTGGTTGAGGAATATGCCTGTGACTTGCCTACATGTGTTCATTTATTCAGTGATTACTGAGATGCTGACCATGTTCTAGGCTCTGGTATTGTTTTCTGGAGCAAGGCATCAAGGCTCGGCTGTCATGGAATTTACATTCTGGTGGAATTGCCTTTTAAAGTACCTAGGGGACAAAAGATTGGATGGTTTCAGATCATTCTGTGGCTTCAGGCACCCCCTGGGACTCTTGAGCCTCTCCCATAGTCCCCCCTCCAAAGTCTTAAATGTGGAGACTTTAGCATTTCTACTCATGTCTATCCTAAAAACATACCTGTGTATGTGTACATATACTTCTAAGGTGTTTACTGCAGGTTTATTTAACAGTGAAACATTTAAAATAAAACATACATTTATTCTTGAATATAGTGCAGCCATTACTATATATATGAATTAGATCTGTGTACTAACAAGAAAGATCAAGACCTACTGTTAAGTAAAAGCACAAAAACAATACCAGACAAACTGATTTCCACAAACTTCCAACCCCCTTCATAAAACTATATTGTGTGTCCAGTGAAATATATAGATTGAGAAAAAGGTCTGGAAGATGCATAATGAAATTATAACTGGTTAACTGGAGAAAGTAGGAATTATGGGAAGAGAAAGGTTAGCTGTTTAACAGTACACATGAAAGGAATAGAATATTCATGTGGGTTTAAAATAATTTTTAAAAATAGTAACAAAAAGTAATACTATATAATACCTATTATGACACTTGGGAGGGGAACTCTGTGGTTTTTCTTTGGTTTAGCCCTAGAGTTCCTAGTAAGGTCTGAAAGAGAACTTGGAGCTTGCAAAGATTTCACTCTTCTGACTCGGGCATTCCCTGTGGTTTGTCCTGGGAGCAGAGGGGCTGGAGGGCCTGTCCAGAGACTTGGGGACCAGGTGACTGTTGCCTGTAATAGAGAATAAGCTTGGAAGGCAACTTCTTGATAGAGCTTACTAGCAGGTAAAGGGGACATGAGTCCTCATTGCTGTGTGTCCTCAGATGGGCACTTCGAGTGGCTGAGTAAGAGCAATTTTTGGACACTAGAGCATACTAGATCCCTCCTGTTCTGGTTGACTTATAGATTCTTTCTTGCCAGTCAAGATAGTATAATCTAGAGGATGTGCCCAGATTGGCTGTAGCTGAGTGGTTTCTTCAAGTAAAGCATCTCCTAGCTACTCAAGTGGTTCAGGACCTGCTGGTACTTTCTAGCCCTTTTGCCACTGCCCCAGCTCTCTTCATTTTCCCAGTAATCAGCTTTGGGGAGAGTATTTTAAGACTAATGCCCTATCCAAAGCACCAGAGCAACTGGTTCTCCAGTGAATGTTCAGCTCCCTTTACACCAGGAACCAGGCTCCTTGGAGAATTGGCTGATGCTAGGACTGGGGAAGGAAATAAAGAGATGAACCTGGAGCGTCTTGTAGTGCCAGAAACAAAATACAACCCTAAACAAAAGACTCACTTTTAAAATTATGTTTGGTGTATGGTAATGTTTGTGTTTTTATTCCAGTAGTTATGGTCAGGCTTGTATCTTTTCTCATGTCCTCAAATTTCCTTATTTGGGATGTCCTTTTTTTGTCAGCTATAGCTTGACTCCCTCTTATTATATAACCGAATTATTTTACTCTGTTTTTCCTTTTCTCTCCCATTTTCTTAGTCATGTTGTTTTTAGGAAACAATTTGCATACAGTTTTCCACACTTGTTACCACCTTTACTTTAGAGATCTACAACAATATATTTAATGCTCACCATTGTAAGATTTTCTGAATTTCCCCCTAGTTAGTCCTTATTGGGATGAAACTCATTCTTTAGTACTAAATTCCTCAAGAGAGGTTCCTGAATACTGTATTCTTGAGTTTTGCATGTTTAATACTGATTTTTGTAGCTTTGGTATTTGAAGGACAGGTGGATATAAAATCTTCAAATTTCTTTCCTTGAGTGTTTTAAGTTTATTTTGAGAGTCCTTGGTTTTTTAAAAACTTCTTTGCTGCCTTTCTTTGTACATTGTATGAATATGTTGTATATTGTGAAAATACCAATCTGATTCTTTCCTTTCTAAATGATTTTGTCTTTTTGCCTGAGGCATGGGGGCTTTTTTCTTTCAAATCTAATTGATTTTCAAAGATAGATCTCAGAGTTGACCATTCCATATCAATTTTCCTAGGTTCATGGAAGACCCTTTTGATGTGTAGATTCAAGTTTTATTTCCAGAAACTTTTCTTGTATTATAATTTTGGATAGTACATTTGTTCCATTATTTTGCTTTTTTTCTTCAGAGACTACATATAATACATGTTGGGTTCTTTGCTTCTGTATCTATAACTTTCTATGTGATCCATGTTGCTTTGATTTTATTTGACTATTTTTTTCCTTAATGTCGGTTATTATATTTTAAGTAAAATCGGTTTCCTGGGACATCTTATAACTTAGTCTTTTTTTCCCCCCGAGATGATTTGTCTTTTTGTTCAGTTTATCCTGGTTTTGACTAACTCTTGTTTTGTATCTTTTCTTTTTCTGTCCACTTTTGTTCTGACTTCTCTTATGTTCCCCCTCCCTATTTATTTATTTATTTATTTATTTATTTATTTATTTATTTATTTATTTATTTTTAAATTTACATCCAAGTTAGTATATAGTGCAACAGTGATTTCAGGAGTAGATTCCTTAACGCCCCTTACCTGTTTAGCCCATTCCCCCTCCCACAACCCCTCTAGCAACCCTCTGTTTGTTCTCTATATTTAAGAGTCTCTTATGTTTTGTCCCCCTACCTGTTTTTATATTATTTTTGCTTCCCTCCCTATGTTCATCTGTGTTGTATCTTAAAGTCCTCATATGAGTGAAGTCATAGGATATTTGTCTTTCTCTAATTTAATTTCGCTTAGCATAATACCCTTTAGTTCCATCCACGTAGTTGCAAATGGCAAGATTTCATACTTTTTGATTGCTGAGTAATATGCCAGTGTGTGTGTGTGTGTGTGTGTGTGTGTGTGTGTGTGTGTGTGTGATCATCTTTGACCATTCATCCATTGATGGACATTTGGGCTCTTTACATACTTTGGCTATTGTCGATAGCACTGCTATAGACCTTGAAGTGCATGTGCCACTTTGAAACAGCACACCTGTATCCCTTGGATAAATAGCTAGTCGTGCAATTGCTGGGTCATAGTGTAGTATTTTTTGAGGAGGCTCCATACTGTTTTCCAGAGTGGCTGCACCACTTTGCATTCCCACCAGCAGTGCAAAAGGGTTCCTCTTTCTCTGAATCCTCGCCAACATCTGTTGTTGCCTGAGTTGTTAATGTTAGCCATTCTGACAGGTGTGAGGTGATATCACTGTGGTTTTGATTTGTATTTCTCTGATGATGAACATTTTTTCATGTGTCAGTTGGCCATCTGGATGTCTTTGGAGAAGTGTCTATTCATTTCTTCACCCATTTCTTCACTGGATTGTTTCTGTTTGGTGTTGATTTTGATAAGTTCTTTATAGATTTTGGATACTAACCCTTTATCTGATACGTCATGGAGAGGTGTTGTGTGAGAAGTTGATGTGGCCGAGGTCAAAGAGGTTTTTGCCTGCTTTCTCTTCTAGGATTTTGATGGTTCCTGTCTTATGTTTAGGTCCTTCATCCATTTTGAGTTTATTTTTGTGTATGGTGTAAGAAAGTGGTCCAGGTTCATTTTTCTGCTTGTCGCTGTCCAGTTTTCCCAGCACCATTTGCTGAAGAGACTGTCTTTATTCCATTGGATATTCTTTCCTGCTTTGTCAAAGATTAGTTGGCCATATGTTTGTGGGTCCATTTCTGTGTTCTGTATTCTGTTCCATTGATCTGAGTGTTTGTTTCTGTGCCAGTACCATACTGTCTTGATGATTACAGCTTTGTAATTCCTTGAAGTCTGGGATTGTGATGCCTCCAGCTTTGATTTTCTTTTTCAAGATTGCTTTGGCTATTTGGAGTCTTTTTTTGGTTCCATACAGTGACTTCTTTTTTTGATTCACAGTATTTTTTCATAACATCAAATGACTGTTTAAGGTTATTTAATTTATGTTTGTTTTCCTTTTTCATAGTTAGGTTTTAAACAATATATATTCTCATTTTTTGTTGTCTTTATATAATATAATGCCTGCCATTTTCTGTTCATTTCGAAATGCCTTTATTTTCCAGTTTCAGCAATTGCAGATGAGGCAGTGTTTCTTATATAAAGAATGTGCTCTTCCGTTGGTAGTACGAAGTGCATTTTTTCCAAATAGAAGGCATTTTTGCGGTGTGGAGCCCAGGCTGGCATTATTCAGTGGGAAACTGAAGGCTACTTCAATTTTTTCCTGGACATTTTTTAATTGTAATGAAATACACAGATCATTTACCATTTTAGCCATTTTTAAGAGTACAGTTAGTTAATGATATTAAGTACATTAACATTGTTATGCAATCATCACAACCACCCATCTCCAGAACTTCTTTTATCTTGTAAAACTGAAACTCTTTGTCCATTAAACACTCCAATGCCCAGCTCCCAGCCTCTGGCAACCACCATTTTACTTTCTGTCCCAATGAATTTGACTACTCTGGGTACCTGATATAAGTGGAATCATACAGTATTTGTCTTTTTATGACTGGCTTTGTGCGTGTGTGTGTGTGTGAGTGACTAGCTTATTTCACTTTGCATAGTGTGTTCAAGGTTCATCTATGTTGTAGCATGTGACAGGATTTCCTGCCTTTTAAAAGGCTGAATAATACTCTTTGTGTGTGTGTGTGTGTGTGTGTGTGTGTGTGTGTGTGTGTGTATGTATGTACGTGTGTATGTATATGTATATTTACACCAGAGTTTGTCTATTCATTTATTCATCGATGGACACTTGAGTTGCTTCCACCCCTTGGCTCTGTTGAATTAGAGCTGCTATGAAGATGGGTGCACAAGTATCTTGTCAAGATCCTGCTTTCACCCCACTGCCCTTTAGAGGTTAAGGACCTGTGGTTTAGAGGCATAGTACAGCAGTTCAAATCCTTATTCTCAAACCTCCAGCCTCTGTAACCTTAGCTAAATAACCCAACTTCTCTGTTACACTGCTTTCTGATCTGTAAGACATTGACCTTTATAACACCTATTTTGTGTTGTTGTATAGTTCTTGTGAAAATCCAGTGGATTGGGGTGTCTGACTGGCTTAGTTGGTAGAGCATACAGCTCTTGATCTTGAGGTCAAGAGTTTCAGCCCCTCTTTGGGGGTAGAGTTGACCTTAAAAAAATTCAATGGAGAGGTGTCTTGCTGGCTCAGTCCATGGAGTGTCCAATTCTTGATCTTGGGGTTGTGATTCTGAGCCCCATGTTGGGTGTATAGAGTACTTAAAAATAAAATCTTAAAAAAAAATTTTTTTTATGATTATTTATTTTTGACAGAGAGACAGAGCACGAGTGGGGGAGGGTCAGAGAGAGAGGGATACCCAGAATTCAAAGCAGGCTCCAGGCTCTGAGCTGTCAGCACAGAACCTGACGCGGGCCCGAACTCACGGACTGCGAGATCATGACCTGAGCCAAATTTGGACGCTCAACTGACTGAGCCACCCAGGTGCCCCAAAAATAAAATCTTAAAAAATAATACGATTAGTACAAATAATATGCTTGGAACAGTAACTGGCTCATAATTAGTGAATTGTCATTACTGGTACATCACATAACTTAGGCAAGAGAGTCATTTTACCATGAGCACATCACTAAGCCACTAAAAATTACTGACATCAAGCCAGAATCAAGTGTAACTACTAAGTAATAAACAGGGCAAGATCCTGCTTTCAATTCTTTTGGATATATAACCAGAAGTGGGATTGATGGATCATATAGTAATTTCATTTTTAGTTTGTTTGTTTACTTTTTAATGTTTATTCATTATTCAGAGACAGAGCATGAGCATGAGAGGGGCAGAGAGAGGGGGAGACACAGAATCTGAAGCAGGCTCCAGGCTCTGAGCTGTCACCACAGAGCCCGACGCAGGGCTTGAACCCACAAACTGTGAGACCATGACTTGAACTGAAGTCGGATGCCCAACTGAGTGAGCCACCCAGGCGTCCCTCATTTTTAGTCTTTTGAGGCAGCTTCATGCAGTTATCCATAGAAGCAGCACTATTTTACTTCCCTAACAACAGTGCAGAATTCCAGTTTCTCCATATCCTTGACAGTACTTGTTATTTTTTTTAAATTTAATTCCAAATTAGTTAATATATAGTATAATAATGATTTCAGGGATAGAATTTAGTGATTCATCACTTACCTATACGACCCAGCGCTGCCTCCAACCAGTACACTTCTTTTTTTTTTTTTTTTTAATTTTTTTTCAACGTTTATTTATTTTTGGGACAGAGAGACAGAGCATGAACAGGGGAGGGGCAGAGAGAGAGGGAGACACAGAATCGGAAACAGGCTCCAGGCTCTGAGCCATCAGCCCAGAGCCTGACGCGGGGCTCGAACTCACGGACCATGAGATCGTGACCTGGCTGAAGTCGGACGCTTAACCGACTGCGCCACCCAGGCGCCCCATAACCAGTACACTTCTTAATGTCCATTGCCCATTTAGCCCATCCCCCACCCAGCACCCTACCAGCAACCTTCAGTTTGTTCTCTGTATTTAAGAGTCCCTTATGGTTTGTCTGCCTCTCTGTTTTTATCTCATTTTTGTTTCCCTTCCTCTATGTTCATCTGTTTTGTTCCTTAAATTCCACATATGAGTGAAATCATAGGATATTTGTCTTTCTTTGACTTTGTTTTTTTAATGTAGTAGTCATTTTAATGGGTATGAGGTGATTCCTCTTTATTCTTACATGTTTATTTTTCTGTTATTGTCTGCATCCATAAAATGTTGATATTTTATTGGGATCATACTAGCTCATCTATTGATTTGGAGACAACTGACATCTTTATGATATTAAGTCAAAGAGACTTAACCTTAAGAACAGGGAATGTTTTCCATTTGCTCAAGTCCACTTATGGGCTTTTTAGAAGTGCATTTAATTTTTCCACACATGAGATTTTGTACATTTCTTAACAAGTTTAGTTTTAAGAATTTATCTTGTTCTGTTTATAAATAGGATCTTCTATCCCTTAATACTTTCTAAATTGTTATTATTCATATGTATGTGAAAATTGTTGATTTTTGTAAGTAGTTTTTATGTCCTGACACCTCACTGATTTGTTTTAGTCTTCTTTTCCAGTTTATATACCTTTATTTGTTTTCCTTTCTCTGATTGCATTGGATAATTTCTCCAATGTAATGTTACAAAGTAGTAAAAATAGAAAGCATCCTTTCCTGGTTCCTGACCTTTATTGGGATTCTTCCATTGTTTACCCATTAAGTAAGGTATGTCGCTAACATGATTATGTATAATATGTATATGATCTATGATGTGATATAATATAATGTACATATACATGGTCAAGTTAGAGATACAGTCATCAATTCCTACTTTAATTATTTAAAAAATCTGGAATGTGTGTTGAATGTTATTGAAGAGCCTTTTAGCACACAGAAATAATTATGACTTTTCTTAGATCTACTGATTTGGTAAATTATACTATTGCAATTCCTAATATTTCATTCTTGTATATCTGGGATAAATTCCACTTGGTCATGATGCCTTTTTTATATAAAGTGTTAGATTTTTATGTTGTATTTTGTTTGCTAATATTTTTAATAGACTTTATTTTTTTTTAATCCCCCCCCCTTTTTTTTAAAGTTTATTTATTTCTGAGAGGGAGAGAGAAAACCAGTGAGGGAGGGGCAGACAGAGATGGGGACAGAGGATCTGAAGGAGGCTCTTTGCTGTCAGCAAAGGGGCTTGAACTCACGAACTCTGAGATCATGACTGAACTGAAGTTGGATGCTTAACCCACTGAGCCATCCAGGTGCCCCTTGTTAGATTTTTTAGAAAACAGTTTTAGGCTGGGGTGCCTGGGTAGCTCAGTCAGTTAAGTGTCCAGCTTCAGCTCAGGTCATGATCTCATGGTTCTTGAATTTGAGCCCCACGTTGGGCTCTGTGCTGACAGCTCAGAGCCTGGAGCCTGCTTCAGAGTCTGTGTCTCTCTCTTTCTCTGCCCCTCCCCAGCTTGCATTCTGTTTGTCTCTCTCTCAAAAATAAATGAACATTAAAAGAATAAATAGAAGTTTTAGGTTTACAGAAAAATTATGCAGAAAATATACAGAAAACATACCCTTTCTCTTTGCACCTTTCTGTTTTCAACATCTTGCATTAGTGTGGTATATCTGTTGTAATTGATGAACTAAAATTGATACAGTAATATTAACTAAAGACCATAGTTTATTTTAGTGTTTAGTCTTTGTGTTTTATAGTTCTCTGGGTTTTGACAAATGCGTACTGTCATGTTTCCAACTTTAGAGTGTCATGCAGAAAAGTTTCACTCTACCTCCCCCACCCCTAAATCAAACTTCTGGTAACCACTGATCTTTTCCTTTTCCAGAATGACATATACTCGGAATCTTATAATATATAGCCTATTCAACTGGCTTCTTTGACATAGCAATATGCATTTAAGATTCCTCCATATTTTTTGTGGCTTGATAGTTCATTTCTTTATCACTCAAGAATGCAGACATACCTTGTTTTATTGCCCTTAGCCTTGTTGCACTTCACAGATAATGCCTTTTTTTTTTTTAATAACAAATTGAAGATTTGTGGCAACCCTGTTTTGAGCAAGTCTATTGGCACCATTTGCCCAACAGCATTTGCTCACATTTGTTTCTGTGTCACATTTTGGTAACTCTCACAATATTTCAAATTTTCATTATTATATTCATGGTGGTATGATCCGCGATCTTTGATGTTACTATTATAATTGTTTTGGACCACCATGAATTGTGCCAATATAAGACAGTGAACTTAATCAGTAAATGTTGTATGTATTCTGACTACACCAACTAGCTGTTTCCCCATCTCTCTCCCTCTCCTTGGGTCTTCCTATTACCTGAGACACAACAATATTGAAATTAGTAATTAATAACCCTACAGCGACCTCTAAGTGTTCAAGTAATAAAAAAAAAAGTAAAACTAGAAATGATTAAGCTCAGTGACTAAGGCATGTAGATAATCAAGATAGGTTGGAAGCTAAGGCTCTTGAACTAAACAGCCACGTTGTGAATGCAAGGTAAGAATTCTTGAAGGAAATTAAAAGTTCTACACTAGTGAACACATGAGTGATAAGAAAGTGAAACAGCCTTGGGGTGCCTGAATGGCTCAGTTGATTAAGTGTCTGACTTGGGCTCAGGTCATGGTCTCATAGTTCGTGAGTTTGAACCCCATATTGGGCTCTGCGCTGACAGCACAGAGCCTGCTTTGGATCCGCTTATCTGTCTCTCTCTCAAAAGTAAATGAACATTTAAAAAAGTGAAACAGCCTTGTTGTTGATATGAATAAAGTTTTAGTGGTCTGGATAGAAGATCAAACCAGTCACAACATTCTCTTAAGCCAAAACCTAACCCAGAGCAAGGCCCTCACTTTCATCAGTTCTGTGAAGGCTGAGATGGGAAGCTGCACAAGAAAAGTTTGAAGCTAGCAGGTGTTGGTTCATGAGGTTTAAGGAAAGAAGCCATCTCCATGACATAAAAGTGCAAGTAGACATCAATAGATATTTTCCCAAAGAAGACATACCGATGACCAACAGACACATGAAAAGATCCTCAATATCACTCATCATCAGGGAAATACAAATCAAAACTGCAATGAGATATCACCTTGTGCCTGTCAGAATGGTTAAAATAAACACAAGAAACAACAGGTGTTGGCAAGGATGTGGAGAAAAGGGAATGCTCTTGTACTGTTGGGAATACAAACTGGTGCAGCTATTCTGGAAAACAGTATGTTGATTCCTCAAAAAAGTTAAAAATAGAACTACCCTACATTCCAGCAATTGCACTATTAGGTATTTGCCCCAAAAATACTGCTTCAAAGTGATATGTGCAACCCTTTGTTTATAGCAGGATTATCTACAGTAGCCAAACTATGGAAACAGCCCAAGTGTCCATTGACAAATGGATAAAGAAAATGGGATATATATACACAATGGAATATTAGCCATAAAAATGAATGAAACCTTGCCATTTGCAATGACATAAAGAACTAGAGAATATTATGGTAAGCGAAATAAGTCTGAGAAAGACAAACACTGTATGATTTCACTCATGTGGAATTTAAGAAACAAAACAAATGAGCAAAGGGGGAAAAAATAAGCAAATCAAAAAACAGACCCCCTAACTATACAGAAAAGAGTGATAGTTATCAAAGTGGAGGTGGATGAGGAGGTGGGTTGAATGGGTGATGGGGATTGAAGAGTCCACTTGTGGGCACCAGGTGTTGCATGGAAGTGTTGGATCACTATGTTGTATGTCTTAAACTTACACTGTATGTTAACTAACTGGAATTTAAATTAAAAAGTGCAAGTTGAAGCAGTAAGTGCTAATGGAGAAGCTGCAGCAAGTTATCCAGAGGATCTTGCTAAGGTAAGTCATGAAGATGATATACCAAACAACAGATGTGCACTGTAGATAAAGTAGCCTTCTGTTGGAAAAAGATACCATCTATGACTTTCATAGCTAAAGAGAAGTTGATGCCTGGCTTCAAAGCTTCAAATGACAGTCTGACTCTCTTGATAGGGGCTAATGCAGCTGGTGAATTTAAATTAAACCAGTGCTCGTTTACCATTCCAAAAATACTAGGGCCCTTAAGAATGATTTTGGGGCGCCTGGGTGGCTCAGTCGGTTAAACATCCTACTTCAGCTTAAGTCATGATCTTGCTGTTTGTGAGTTTGAGCCCTGCATCAGGGTTGGAGCCTGGAGCCTGCTTCAGATTCTGTGTCTCCCTCTCTCCCCTCCCCTCACCTGCTCACACTCTGTCTCTCAAAAATAAATAAACATTTAAAAAAATATTTTTTTTAAAAAAGAATGATTCTAACAGTCTGTGCTCTGTAAATAGAACAACAAAGCCTGGAGGACAGTGCATCTGGTTACAACATGGTTTACTGAATATTTTAAGTCTAGTGTTGAGACGTACTCCTCTGAACAAAAGATTTCTTTCAAAGTATTACTGCTCATTGAGAATGCACCGGTCACCCAAGAACTGTGATGGAGACGTACAATAAAATTAATTGTGTTTTCATGCCTGCTAACACAATATCCATTCTGCAACTCATGGATCAAAGAATCACTTTGACTTTCAAGTATTAACAATAACAATTGAAGAAATACATTTGTAAGTTTACAGCTGCTACAGATAATGATTCCTTGGATGAATCTGGGCAAAGGAAATCGAAAACTTTCTGGAAAGGATTTACCATTCTAGATGTCATTAAGAACATTCAGATTCATGGGAAGAGATCAAACTATCAACTTTAATAAAGGTTTTGCAAAAGTTGGTTACTGCCCTCAGGGATGACTTTGAGGGGCTCCAGATTTCAGTGGAAGAAATAATTGCAGATGTGATTGCAATAGCAAGAGAACTAGAATTAGAAGTGGAGCCTGAGGGTGCCTGGGTGGCTCAGTTGGTTAAGCATTTGACTTTGGCTCAGGCCATGATCTTGTAGTTCATGAGTTTGATCCCCACGCTGGTCTCTGTACTGACAGTGTGGAGCCTGCTTGGGACTCTGGCTCTCTGCCCCTTTTCTGCTCATGCTTTCTTTCTCAAAAATAAATAAAAAAAAGAAGTGGAGCCTGAAGATGTGTCTGAATTGCCACAATCTTATTGTAAAATTTTAATGATTGAGGACTTGGTTCTTATGGATGAGCAAAGAAAATGGAGTGAAAATTCTGTGAAAATTGTTGAAAGGACAACAAAGGATTTAAAGTGTTGCATAAACTTAGATGATAAAACAGTGGCAGGGTTTGAGAGGATTGATTACAATTTTGAAAGAAGATCTCTGGGTAAAATGCTATCAAACATCACCATGTGCTACAGGGAAATTGTGAAAGGAAGAGCCCATTGATGGGACAAATTTCACTGTTGTCTTATTTTAAGTAATTGCCACAGCTACCCCAATCCTCGGCAACCACCATCCTAATCAGTCAGCAGCCAGTCATTGAGGGAAGGCGTTCCACCAATAAAAAGATTACAATTCTCTGAAAGTTCAGATGATGATTAGCATTTTTTTCCCTAATAAAGTAGTTATTGAACACCCAAGAAATCAATCAGAGGTCTAAGAGAACAAAAACTGCAAGTCTACAAGTAGAAAAGTGATCACCTTGTATAAAATTCTTTTAACAGGCAGACCAAAACACACCTGGATCTAGTTTTATTGTTTTAGTTTTTTTTCTTCTTCTCTTTTCTGGACAAAATGATGAGATGGAGAAATTGACCCCAAAAGAAAGAACAAGAAGTAAAACTCATGGCCAGGGATTTAATCAATAAAGATATAAGTAAGATGTCTGAAGTAGAATTTAAAACAATGATTTCAGGGATAGTAGCTGGACTTGAAAAAAGCATAGAAGATACCAGGGAATCCCTTTCTGCAGAGGTAAAAGAACTAAAATCTATTCAGGCCAGAATTAATGTTGTAACCAAGTTACAAACCCAAATGGAGGCCATCAAAACAAGGATAGACAAGGCAGAGGAGCAAATTAGTGATATAATAAAATTACGAATAGATAAAATAATGGAGCTGAAAAGAAGAGGGAAAGTAAGGTCATGGATCATGAGGGCAGACTTAGGCAACTCAGCGACTTATTAAAATGTAATAACATTTGTATCATAAGAGTCCCAAAGATGAAGAGAGAGAAAAAAGGGGCAGAAGGTTTATTTGAACAAATCATAGCTGATTTGGGAAAGGACAGACATCAAAATCTAAGAAGCACAGAGAACTCCCATTAAATTCAACAAAAGCCAGCCATTGCCAAGGCATATCATAGTCAAATACACAAAATACTTAGACATGGAAAGAATCCTGAAAGCAGTAAGGGGAAAAAAGTACTTAACCTACAAGAGAAGACAGATCAGGTTTGCAGCAGATCTATTCACAGAAACATGGCAAGCCAGGAAGGAGTGGCAGGAAATATTTAACATGTTGATTGGGAAAAATGTGCATCCAAGCATTCTTTATCCAGCAAGACTGTCATTCAGAATAGGAGAAATAAAGAGTTTCTCAGAAAAAACACACACACAAGCACACGTGCGCGTGCGCACACACACACACACACACACACACACACACACACACACAATAAAGTAGTTCATTACCACTACACCAGCCCTGCAAGAAATTTTAAGGGGGACTCTTTGAAGAAAAAAAAAAAAAGCAACAAACACTAGAAAGGACCAGAGAGCATCACCCAAAACACCAACTGCACAGGTAACACAATGGCACTAAATGTCTTTCAATAATCTGAATGTAAATGGACTAAATGCTTCAATCAAAAGACATAGGGTATCAGAATGGACAAAAAATACAAGATCAACCTAGTGCTGCCTACAAGAGAATCATTTTACACCTAAAGACACCTGCAGATTGAAAATGAGGACATGGAGAACCATCTATCATACTAATGGTCGTCAAAAGAAAGCTGGAGTAGCCATATCAAACTAGATTTTAAAACAAAGATTGTAATGACAGATTAAGGGTATTATATCATAATTAAGGGGTCTATCCATCAAGAAGATCAAGCAATTGTAAATATTTATGTCCCCAACATGGAAACACCCAAATATATAAATGAATTAATCACAAACATAAAGAAATTCATTGGTAATACAATAATAGCAGGGGATGTTAACACCCCACTTACAACAATGAACAAATCTTCTAAGCAGAAAATCACAGAAACAATGGCTTTGAAGGACACATTAGACCAGATGGATTTAACAGATAAATTCAGATTTCATTTTATGTATGTATGTATGTATGTATGTATGTATGTATGTATGTATGTATATGTGTATGTATGTATGTATTTAGAGGGCTCAAGTGAGCGAGGAGCAGAGAGGAAGACAGGGAGAATCCAACGAGGAGCAGTGGGGGGGAGGGAGTAGGGGAGAGGTAGAAGCTTGGCTCACCCATGGCTCATGTTTTACCAGAAGCAGGGATCGTGTTCACCCAATGTGGGGCTTGTGCTCACTGAAGTGGGGCATGAGCTCCCCCGAAGTGGGGTCATGCTCACCCCCTGTGGGACTCAAACTCACCAACTGTGAGATCATGACTTGAGCTGAAGTCAGATGCTTAATGACTGAGCCACCCAGGCACCCCCAGAACATTTAATTTTAAAGCAGCATAATACACCTTTTCAAAAGCATATGGAACATTCTCCAGAATAGATCACATACTGGATCACAAATCAGTCCTCAATAAGTACAAAAAATATCGATATCATACCATGCATATTTTCATATCACAACTCTTATGAAACTTGAAGTCAACCACAAGAAGAAATTTGGAAAGCCCCCAAATACATGGAGGTTAAAGAAAATCCTACTAAAAAATGAATGGGTTAACCAGGAAATTAAAGAAATTAAAAAAAAATACATGGAAGCGAATGAAAATGAAAGCATGACAGTCCAAAACCTTTGTGCTGCAGCAAAGGCAGTCCTAAGAGGAAAATATATTGCAATACAGACCTATCTCAGGAAGCCAGAAAGGTCCCAAATACACAACCTAACCGTACACCTAAAGGATCTAGAAAAGGAAGAGCAAATAAAGCCTAAAGCCAGCAGAAGAGGGAAATAACAAAGATTAGAACAGAAATAAATGATACAGAAACAAATAAACAAAAACCCAGTAGAATAGATCAACAAAACTAAGAGCTGGTTCTTTGAAAAAATTAACAAAATTGATAACCCCCTAGCCAGACTTATCAAAAAGAAAAGACAAAGGACCCAAATAGATAAAATCATGGATGAAAGAGGAGAGATCACAACCAACACCACAGAAATACAAACAATTATAAGAGAATACTATGAAAAATTATATCCCAACAAACTGGGCAATCTGGAAGAAATGGACAAATTCCTAGAAATTCACAAACTACTAACATTCAAATAGTAAGAAATAGAAAAATTGAACAGATGCATAACCAGCAAAGAAATGGAATCAGTAATCAAAATCTCCCAAGTCCTGGGCCAGATGGTTTCCCAATGGAATTCTACCAGACATGTAAAGAAGAGTTAATATCCATTCTTCTCAAACTGTTCCAAAAAATAGAAACAGAAGGAAAACTTCTAAACTCATTCTACAAAGCCAGCATTAACTTGATTCCAAAATCAGACAAAGACCTCCCTAAAAAGAATTACAAGTCAATATTCCTGATGAACATAAATACAAAAATTCTCAATAAAATACTAGCAAATCGAATTCAACAGTACATTAAAAGAATTATTCACCATGGTCAAGTGGGGTTTATTGCTGGGCTTCAGGGCTGGTTAATATTTGCAAAACAATTAACATGATACACCACATTAATGAAAGAAAGGATAAGAATCATATGGTTCTCTGTCAATAGATGTGGAGAAAGCCTTTGCAAAATACAGCATGATAAAAACCCTCAACAAAGTGGAGATGGAACATACCTAAAGTTCAATAAGGCCATATACAAAAGACCCACAGCTAATATCATCCTCAAAGGGGAAAAACTGAGAGCCTTTCCTCTATAGTCATGAACAAGACAAGGATGCCCACTCACACCATTACTATTTGGCAGAGTACTGGAAGTCTTAGCCTCGGCAATCAGACAACAAAAAGGAATAAAAGTCATCCAAATCAGCAAGGAGGAAGTCAAACTTTCACTACTTGCAGATGACATAATACTCTATTTAGAAAACCTGAGAGACACCGCCAAAATATTGCTAGAAGAAATACATGAATTTACCAAAGTCACAGGATATAAAATCAATTACGGAAATCTATTGTATTTCTTACACACCAATAACAAAGCAGGATAAAAAGAGATCAAGGAATTGATCCTATTTACAATTGCACCAAAAACAACAAAATACCTAGAAATAAACCTAACTAAAGAGGTAAAAGATCTGGGCTCTGAAAATTATAGAACCTTTATTAAGGAAATTGAAGAGGACACAAAGAAATGGAAAAGCATTCCATGCTCATGGGTTGGAAGAATAAACATTGTTAAAATGTCTATACTAGCCAAAGCAATCTATACATTTAATGCAATCCGTATCAAAATACCAACAGTATTTTTCACAGAGCTAGAACAAACAACCCTAAAATTTGTATGGAAACACAAAAGACCCCAAATTGCCAAAGCATTCCTGAAATAAAAAACAACAACAACAAACAACTTGAGGCATCATGGTTCAGGACTCCAAGCTATATTCCAAAGCTGTAGTCATCATGACAGAATGGTCCTGGCAGAAAAGCAGACACATGGATCAATGGACCATAATAGAAAACTCAGAAATGGACCCACGAAAGAGTCTCTTCAAAAAACACTGTTGGGAAAATTGGATGGTGACATGTAGAAAAATGAAACTGGGTCACTTTATTACGCCATAAACAAAAATAAATTAAAAATGAACGGGAGATGTAAATGTGAGATAGGAAACTTTCAAAATTCCAGAGGAGAACACAGGCAACAACCTCTTTGACCTCAGCTGGAGCAACTTCTTACTAGACATGTCACCAAAGGCAAGGAAATCAAAAGCAAACACGAACTATTGGTGCTTAATCAAGCTAAAAAGCCCTGCACAGCAAAGATACAATCAACAAAACTACAAGGCAGCCTATGGAATGGGAGAAGATATTTGTAAATGACATATCAGATAAAGGGTTAGTATCCAAAATCTGTAAATAACTTATCAAACTCAACAGCCCCCCCCACCCAAATAAGCAATGGCCAGAAGACATGAATAGACACTTTTCTAAAGAAGACATCCAGACGGCTAACAGACACATGAAAAGATGCTCAGCATCACTCATCATTAGGAAACTACAAATCAAAACCACAATTAGATACCACCTTACACCTGTCAGAATGGCTGAGATTAACAACACAAGAAACAACAGGTGTTATTGAGGATGCAAAGAAAGGGGAACCCTCTTGTGCTATTGGTGTCAAAGCAAACTAGTGCAGCCACTGGATAACAGTATGGAGGTTCCTCAAAAAACTAAAAATAGAACTGCCCTATGATCCAGTTGCACTGTTAGGTATTTACCTAAAGAATATAAAAATACAGATTTGAAGGGGCACCTGCACCCCAATGTTTATAGCAGCTTTATCAACAATAGCCAAACTATAGAGACTCCAAATGTCCATCAACTGATGAATGGATGAAGAAGATGTGGCATACATGCGTGCGCACACACGTGCGCACACACACACACACACACACACTTGAATATTACTCAGCCATCAAAAAGAATAAAATTTTGCTATTTGCAACTACATGGATGGAGCTAGAGTGTATTAGGCTGAGCGAAATAAGTTGGAGAAAGTCATACCATAGGATTTCACTGATACGCGGAATAAAAAACAAGAACAAAAACAAAAAACAAAACAGATAAACATGGAGATGGGGGAAAAAGAGGAGAGAGGGAAGCAAACCACAAGAGACTCAACAATAGGTAACAAACTGAGGTTTGATGGAGGGAGGTGGATGGGGAATGGGCTACACGGGTGATGGGTATTAAGGAGGGTATTTCTTATATAATATAAATATAACTTTTATATGCACTGGGAAATGAGAAAATTCATTTCACTCACTTTATTGTGGTGGGCTGGAACCAAACCCACATTTTCAAGGTATTCTATCAATGTACCATGTTTTGTTTATCCATTCATTTATTGAAGGACATCTGGATTGCTTTCAATTTTTGGTAATTATGAATAAAGCCACCATAAATATTTGTATACAGTTATTTTTGTGGACAATTTTTCCAACTCATTGAGGTAAGTACCTAGAAGCACAACTGCTGGATCATACAGTAAGCCTATGTTTAGTTTTCTAAATAACTGCCAAAGTGTTTTATGAAGGGGTCTTGTTCCTACCAACAATGAATGAGAATTCCTGTTGCTTCACATCCTTGACAGCATTGGGTGTTGACAGTATTTTGGATTTTGGTCATCCTGATGGTTGTATAGTGGTATCTCATTGTTTGTTTGTTTGTTTGTTTGTTTGTTTGCTTAATATAAAATTTATTGTCAAATTAGTTTCTTTTTTTAATATCATCATTGCTTTTATCAATGATTAATTTTCTTTCTTTTAAATGTGAGGTGAATTGTCAAATTGGTTTGCATACAACACCCAGTGCTCCTCCCAACTTTCCTCTCCCTCCCATCCCCCATCAACCCTCAGTTTATTCTCAGTTTTTAAGAGTCTCTTATGGTTTGCCTCCTTCCTTCTATGTAACTCCCCCCTTCAGTGTCTCATTGTTTTAATTTTCAATTCCTGAATATTATGTGATGTTGAAAATCTTTTCATATGCTCTTTTTTGTTGTTGGCTGTTTGTATATCTTTTTTGGTGAGACAGATGTGTGTTCGGATCTTTAGTCAATTGAATTTGTTTTATTGTTAATGTTTTTAAAAAATTTAAATCCAAGTTAGTTAACATATAGTGTAATAATGATTTCAAGAATAGAATTTAATGGGGCGACTGGGTGGCTCAGTCGGTTAAGCAGCCGACTTTGGCTCAGGTCATGATCTCGCGTGTCACGACCAGCGCGACAAACACCGAGGTCAGGGTCCTGAGGGTGGGGGAATGCAAGAAAAAAAGAGACAGAAAGTTTGGGAACAGGAGGGTCCCCTGGGCTGATGGCCCAAGTGACGGCTTTATTGTTGTTGTACACAATCTTTTATAATATAGGACTCTTATGGATCAGGTCATTCTAAGAATAAACAGGTTTCACATGATCACTGTCAGCCACAACATTTAGTTCTGTATACCTTGTGAACTTTCTGAACGGGTCACAAGACCTTGTTGATAGATTGCTAGCAAAACACAGTTCCCATGTTTGTTTCTATCTGACTCGGGGTAGAAAAAGGGAGGTAGCATTACTGCCAACACCTGCAGACCACAGGCTTCAGGAATTAACTTTCTCAGCCTTGACAAGGCTTTTGTATGCCCTTGAAAGTGGGGGAATGGGTGGGGGGGAACCACCGGGTTGGCTTGAGTCAACAGGGAACATTGCTCAACCCGGTCTCAGCCTGGCACCGGGGCCGGCCCCCCACACTCGCGGTCAGTGAGTTCAAGCCCCGCGTCAGGCTCTGTGCTGACAGCTCAGAGCCTGGAGCCTGTTTCAGATTCTGTGTCTCCCTCTCTCTGAGCCTCCCCCATTCATGCTCTGTCTCTCTCTGTCTCAAAAATAAATAAACGTTAAAAAAAAAGAATAGAATTTAGTGATTCATCATTTACATATAATACCCAGTCCTCATCCCAACAAGGGTCCTCTTTTTTTTTTTATTTTTTTTTCAACGTTTATTTATTTTTGGGACAGAGAGAGACAGAGCATGAACGGGGGAGGGGCAGAGAGAGAGGGAGACACAGAATCAGAAGCAGGCCCCAGGCTCCGAGCCATCAACCCAGAGCCCGACGCGGGGCTCGAACTCACCAACCGTGAGATCGTGACCTGAGCCGAAGTGGGACGCTCAACCGACTGAGCCACCCAGGTGCCCCACAAGGGTCCTCCTTAATGCCCATAGTCCATTTAGTCCATCTCTCTACCCAACACTCCACCAGCAACCCTCAGTTTATTTTCTGTGTTTAAGAGTCTCTAATGATTTGTCTTCCTCTCTGTTTTTATCTTAATTTTTCTTACTTTCCTCTATGTTCATTTGTTTCTTAAATTCCACATATGAGTGAAATCATATGATATTTGTCTTTCTCTGATTTATTTTGCTTAGCATAATACACTCCATTTCCATCCACTTTGTTACAAATGACAAGATTTCATTCTTTTTGATCTTTCATTCATCATTTGATGGACTTTTGGGTTCTTTCCATACTTTGGCTATTGTTGAAAGTGCTGCTATAAACACTGGGTGCATATGCCCCTTTGAATCAGCATTTTTGTGTTCTTTGGATAAATACATAGTAGTGCAATTGCTGGGTCATAGAGTAGTTCTATAAAAAAAATTTTAAATATAATATTGTCAAGTTGGCTAACATACAGTGTATACAGTGTGCTCTTGGTTTTGGGAGTTGATTCCCGTGATTCATCGCTTACCTACAACAGCCAGTGCTCATCCCAACAAGTGCCCACCTCAATGCCCATCACCCATTTCCCCCTCTCCCCCGTCCCACCATCAACCCTTGGATTGTTCTCTATTTTTAAGAGTCTCTTATGGTTTGCCTCCCTCCCTCTCTGTTTTTAACTATTTTTACCCCTTCCCTTCCCCCATGGTCTTCTATTAACTTTCTCAAGTTCCACATATGAGTGAAAACATATGATATCTTTCTTTGACTGACTTATTTTGCTTAGCATGATACACTTTAGTTCCATCCATGTTGTTTCAAATGGCATAATTTCATTCTTTTTGATCACAGAGTAATATTCCATTGTATATATCTACCACATCTTTATTCATTCATCGGTCAATGCATATTTGGGCTCTTTCCATACTTTGGCTATTGTCAGTAGTGCTGCTATAAACATTGGGGTGCATGTGCCCCTTCAAAATAGCAACCTGTATCCCTTGGATAAATACCTAGTAGTGCAATTGCTGGGTCATAGGGTAGTTCTATTTTTAATTTTTTGAGGAACCTCCGTATTGTTTTCCAGAGGGCTGCACCACTTTGCATACCCACCCGCAATGCAAAAGTGTTCCTCTTTGTCTGCATCCTCACCAACATCTGTTGTTGCTTGAGTTGTGAATTCTAGCTATTTGGACAGGTGTGAAGTGATACCTCATTGTGGTTTTGATTTGTATTTCCCTGATGATGAAAAAATGGTGAACATTTTTTCATGTGTCTGTTAGCCATCTGGATATCTTCTTTGGAGAAGTGTCTATTGATGTCTTTTGCCCATTTCTTCACTGGATTATTTGGCTTTTGGGTGTTGATTTTGATAATTTTTTTTAAAATAGATTTTGGATACTAACTTTTTTTCTGATATGTCATTTGCAAATATCTTCTCCCATTCTGACGGTTGCCTTTTAGTTTTTCTGAGTATTTCCTTTGCCATGCAGAAGTTTTTCTTTTTTTTAATGTTTTTTTTCTTTCTATAATTTATTTATTTTTTAATAATTTACATCCAAGTTAGTTAGCACATAGTGCAATAATGATTTCAGGAGTAGATTCCTTAAGCCCTTTACCCATTTAGCCCATCCCCCCTCCCAAAACTCCTCCAGCAACCCTCTGTTTGTTCTCCATATTTAAGAGTTTTTTATGTTTTGTCCCCCTCCCTGTTTTTATTTTTGCTTCCCTTCCCTTATGTTCATCTGTTTTGTATCTTAAAGTCCTGATATGAGTGAAGTCATATGATACTTGTCTTTCTCTGACTGACTAATTTCACTTAGCATAATACCCTCCAGTTCCATCCATGTAGTTGCAAATGGCAAGATTTCATTCTTTTTGGTTGCTGAGTAATACTCCATTGTACGTGTGTGTGTGTGTGTGTGTGTGTGTGTGTGTGTGTGTGTGTGTTTGTGTGTGTGTGTGGGGGGGAGTATATACACCACATCTTCTTTGTCCATTCATCCATCTATGGACATTTGGACTCTTTCCATATTTTGGCTGTTGTCAGTAGTGCTGCTATAAACATTGGGGTGCATGTGTCCCATTAAAACAGCATCCCTGTAGCCCTTGGATAAATACCTAGTAGTGCAGTTGCTGGGTCATAGTGTAGTTCTATTTTTAATTTTTTGAGGGGCCTCCATACTGTTTTCCAGAGTGGCTGCACCACTTTGCATTCCCACTAGCAGTGCAAAAGTGTTCCTCTTTCTCCGCATCCTCGCCAACATCTGTTGTTGCCTGAGTTGTTAATGTTAGCCATTCTGACAGGTGTGAGGTGATACCAATGTGGTTTTGATTTGTATTTCTCTGATGATGAGTGATGTTGAGCATTTTTTCATGTGTCAGTTGGCCATCTGGATGTCTTCTTTGGAGAAGTGTCTATTCATGTCTTTTGCCCATTTCTTCACTGGATTATTTGTGTTTTTTGGGTGTGGGGTTTGATAAGTTCTTTATAGATTGTGGATACTAACCCTTTATCTGATATGTCATTTGCAAATATCTTCTTCCATTTTGTTGGTTGCTTTTTAGTTTTGCTGATTGTTTCCTTCACTGTGTAGAAGATTTTTATTTTCATGAGGTCCCAGTGGTTCATTTTTGCTTTGGTTTCCCTTGCCTCCAGAGGGGTGTTGAGCAAGAAGTTGCTGCGGCTGAGATCAAAGGGGTTTTTGCCTGCTTTCTCTTCTAGGATTTTGATGGCTTCCTGTCTTGTGTATAGGTCTTTCATCCATTTTGAGTTTATTTTTATGTAAGAGAATTATTTATGAAAGAGAATTATTTTATGTAAGAGAATGGTCCAGGTTCATTCTTCTGCTTGTCTCTGTCCAGTTTTCCCAGCACCGTTTGCTGAAGAGACTGTCTTTATTCCATTGGATATTCTTTCCTGCTTTGTCAAAGATTAGTTGGCCATGTTTGTGGGTCCGTTTCTGTGTTCTGTATTCTGTTCCATTGATCTGAGTGTTTGTTTCTGTGCCAGTAACATACTGTATTGATGATTACAGCTTTGTAATACATCTTGAAGTGCAGTATTGTGATGCCTTCAGCTTTGGTTTTATTTTTCAAGATTTCTTTGGCTATTTGGGGTCTTTTCTGATCCCATACAAATTTGCAGATTGTTTGTTCTAGCTCTGTGAAGAATGCTGGTGTTATTTTGATAGGTATTTCATTAAATATGTAGATTGCTTTGGTAGTATTCACATTTTAACAATATTTGTTCTTCCTATCCAGGAGCATGGAATATTTTCCATTTTGTGTGTGTGTGTCTTCTTCAATTTCTTTCATAAGATTTTTATAGTTTTCAGTGTATAGATTTTTCACCTCTTTGGTTAGATTTATTCCTAGGTATTTTATGGTTTTTGGTGCAATTGTAAATGGGATCAATTCCTTGATTTATTCCTCTGTTGCTTCATTATTGGTGTATAGGAATGCAACCGATTTCTGTGCATTGATTTTATGTCCTGCGACTTTGCTGAATTCATGAGTCAGTTCTAGCAGTTATTTGGTGGAATCTTTTGGGTTTTCCCAAAATAGTATCCTGTGATCTGCGAAGAGTGAAAGTTTGATCTCCTCCTGGCCAATTTGGATGCCTTTTATTTCTTTGTGTTATCTGATTGCTGAGGCTAGGACTTCCAATACTATGTTGAATAACAGTGGCAAGAGTGGACATCCCTGTTGTATTCCTGACCTTAGGGGGAAAGCTCTCAGTTTTTCCCCATTGAGGATGATATTAGCAGTGGGTCTTTCGTATATGACTTTTATGATCTTGAGGTATGATCCTTCTATCCCTACTTTCATGAGGGTTTTCATCAAGAAAAGATGCTGTGTTTTGTCAAATGGTTTCTTTGCATCTCTTGGTTCATGTGGTTCTTGTCTTTTCTTTTATTGATGTGATGTATCACATTGATTATTTTGTGGATATTGAACCAGCCATGCATCCCAGGTATAAATCCCACTTGGTCGTGGTAAATAATTTTTTTTAATGTGTCATTGAATCCTGTTGGCTAGTATCTTCTGAAGCTCTTTGTGTCGATGTTCATCAGGGAAATTGGTCTATAGTTCTCCCTTTTAGTGGAGTCTTTGTCTGGTTTTGGAATCAAGGTAATGCCGGTTTCATAGAGTTTGGAAGTTTTCCTTCCATTTCTATTTTTTTGGAACAGCTTCAAGAGAATAGGTGTTAACTCTTCTTTAAATGTTTGCTACAATTCCCCTGGAAAGCCATCTGGCCCTGGACTCTTGTTTTTTGGAAGATTTTTGATTACTAATTCGATTTCTTTACTGGTTATTGGTCTGTTAGAATTTTCTATTTATTCCTGTTTCTAGTATTGGTAGTTTATATGTTTCTAGGAATTTGTCCGTTTCTTCCAGATTGCTCATTTTATTGGTGTATAGTTGCTCGTAATATTCTTATTATCATTTGTATTTCTGCTGTGTTGGTTGTGATCTCTCCTCTTTCATTCTTGATTTTATTTATTTGGGTACTTTCCTTTTTTCTTTTTGATTGAACTGGCTAGGGGTTTATCAATTTTGTTAATTCTTTCAAAGAACCAACTTCTGGTTTCATTGATCTGTTATTTTATTTTTTTGGTTCTGATAGCATTGATTTCTGATAGCATTCTAATCTTTGTTATTTCCTGTCTTCTGCTGTTTTGGGGTTTTATTTGCTGTTCTTTTACAACACTTTAAGGTGTAAGGTTTGGTTGTGTATCTGTGACCTTTCTTCCTTCTTTAGGAAGGCCTGGATTGCTATATACTTCCCTTTTATGACTGCCTTTGCTGTGTCCCAGAGGTTTTGGGCTGTGGTATTATTATTTTCATTGGTTTCTATGTACTTTTTAATTTCCTCTTTAACTTCTTGGTTATCCCATTAATTATTTAGTAGGATGGTCTTTAGTTTCCAAGTATTTGTTGTTTTCCACATTTTTTCTTGTGATTTCGAGTTTCATAGCATGTGGTCTGAAAAGATGCATGGTATGATCTTGATCTTTTTGTACTTGTTGAGGGCTGATTTGTGTCCCAGTGTGTGATCTATTCTGAAGAACGTTCCATGTGCACTGGAGAAGAATGTATATTCTGCTGCTTTAGGATGAAATGTTCTGAATATATCTGTTAAGTCCATTGGGTCCAGCGTGTCATTGAAAGCCATCATTTCCTTGTTGATTTTCTGTTTAGATGATCTGTCCATTGCTGTAAGTTGGGTGTTGAAGTCCCTTACTATTATGGTATTATTATCAATCAGTTTCTTTAAGGTTGTGATTAATTGATTTATATTTGGATGCTGTCATATTTTGAGCATAAATGTTAACAATTGTTAGATCTTCTTGGTGGATAAGCCCCTTAACTATGATATAATGCTCTTCTTCATTTCTTGTTACAGTCTTTATTTTAAAGTCTATATTGTCTAATATAAGTATGGCTACTCCAGCTTTCTTTTGGTGACCATTAGCATGATAGATAATTCTCCATCCCCTTACTTTCAATCTGAAGATGTCTTTGGA
Organism: Prionailurus viverrinus; assembly: GCF_022837055.1. Classification (NCBI taxonomy): domain Eukaryota; kingdom Metazoa; phylum Chordata; class Mammalia; order Carnivora; family Felidae; genus Prionailurus; species Prionailurus viverrinus. The sequence continues at coordinate 117,341,877 of NC_062561.1, forward strand.
TCTAAAGTGGGTCCCTTATAAACAGCATATAGATGGATATTGTTTTCTTATCCATTCTGTTACTCTATATCTTTTGACTAGAGCATTTAGTCCATTGACATTTAGAGTGAGTACTGAAAGATATGAATTTATTGCCATTATGTTGCCTGTAGAGTTGGAGTTTCTGGTTGTGTTCTCTGGTTCTTTCTAGTCTTTGTTGCTTTTGGTCTTTTTTTTTTTTTTTCCGTCTTTCCTCCCTTCAGAGTCCCCTTTAAAACTTCTTGCAGGGCTGGTTTAGTGGTCACCAACTTCTTTAATTTTTGTTTGTCTGGGAAACTTTTTATCTCTCCTATTTTGAATGACAACCTTGCTGGATAAAGAATTCTTGGCTGCATATTTTTCCTCTTCAGCACGTTGAATATATCCTGCCACTCCTTTCTGGCCTGCCATGTTTCTGTGGGTAGGTCTGCTGCAAACTGATCTGTCTTCCCTTGTAGGTTAAGGATTTTTTTCCCTTGCTGCTTTCACGATTCTTTCCTTACCTGAGTATTTTGTGAATTTGACTATGATATGCCTTGTTGATGGTTGATTTTTGTTGAATCTAATGGGAGTCATCTGTGCTTCCTGGATTTTGATTTTCCAGGGTAGGAAAGTTTTCTGCTATGGTTTGCTCACATAACCCTCCAACCCCTTTTTCTCCCTCTTCATCTTCTGGGACCCCTATGATTCTGATGTTCCTTTTTAATGAGGCACTTATTTCTGTAATTCTTAAATCATGCTCTTTTGCCTTAGTGTCCCTCTTTTTGTCCGCTTTATTGTTCTCCATAAGTTTGTACTCTATATCACAGATTTGCTGCTCTGCCTCATCCATACTTGCTTCTGTAGCATGTATTAAAGATTGCATCTTATTTATAGCATGTTTATTTCATCCTGACTAGCTTTTATCTCCGCAGATAGGGATTCTAATCTGTTTTCAACCCCAGCTAGTATTGTTATTATCGAGATTCTAAATTCTGGTTCAGACATCTTGCTCGTATTTGTGTTGATTAAGTCCCTGTCTGTCATTTCTTCCTGTTCTTTCTTTTGGGATGAATTCCTTCATTTCATCATTTTGAAGGAAGAAAATGAATTAATAAGGTAAAAAAGTTAAAAATTAAAAACAACACAAAAAAAATCAAGTAAAGGATGCTAGATCCTAGGTGTGTTCTGGTCTGGTTGTTGAAAGGAGCTTGGTAGATTACAGAAAAAAGGGAAAGATAAGAAAAGGAAAAGAAAAGAAAAATGTTTGAAAATTTGAAAAAATGATACAATGAAATAGAATGAAATGATGGAAGTAAAAAAAATAGAATTTGAAAAATTTACAAAAAAAAATATAGTAGAAAAAATTAAAAAAATATTTTTAATAGAAATGGGATATAAAATAAATTTTTTCTCTTTCTGTATTCAAGAATAAGAAAAGAAAAAAAATTGAATAGATGTACCAGCAAACAGACTGAAGTATGATTGAAATTACATTCGTTTCCCCTAGAAGTCAAACTATGAATCACTTTATAGTCTGTATACTAAGCAGGCAGAGAGACTTGTGTTGTTCCTAAAGAGCAATGTTGGCCCAGTTGGGTGGGGCTTAGTGTAATGGCTCTGTTCTCCACTAGATGGCTCTGCTTAGCTTACTGGGGTGGATTGTTGTGGCGCCTGTTCATGTGCATGTGCATGTGCGAAAGGGTTGAAAATGGCCTCACCCCACTACCCAGTCTCTACTATCACAACTTTTTGCTCTCCCCGACCAGCAGTCACACACCCCTCTTTGTCTCCAGCTTCCATCCACTCTCTGCTTTTACACTGTGTGTGACCAAGCTGTCAGGTTGCCAGGCAGTACCTTTCTCCTGAGTTTTATCTCACATGTGGCTGTGTTTCCCAACCCTTCACTTCTGAGGGACTGTGGCTTTGACCTGCTCAGACCTTCTGGGGGAGGGTCTCACTGAGCAATGACCAGGTACTGGCCTGTCCCCAGGAACATTTGGGAGACCATGCTGCTGCTGATGCCCAGAGACTGCAGCTGGTTCCCAGCCTGCCCCAGAAAAAGTTAACGCGATCATGTAGCAGCAGTGTTTCAGGGATTATGGAAAATCACAACACACATCTGGCACCAGGCTTCCCCCTTAATGTCCTTGTTCCAGCACCAGCGAATGTAGTTGTTCTCTGGGGTCCACTGGGACCTTTGCCTGTGGGGAGGCCTCACAGCCTCTACCAAATGTCCTCCAGCAGGGGAACTGCCTCTCCTCCTGTTGCCTGAGGACTCCAAGGACCTTGCTCTCTGCTCCTGGGGATTCACACTTCCCACCAGAGCACCTCCAGGTATTGAGCTGGAGAGTTTCAGACTCTGCACTCTCCTTGTTTATAGAGTCTTAATGGAATTTAAACCCTCTCCTTTCTTCTTTCTTCCTTTTTTGTTCAGTCCCTTGTGTACTCTTTCTTTTGTCTCCAGCTGCTTTCAGGTGTGTGTGTGGGGGGATGTTTTCTGTACTCTCCTCCCATCTCTGTCCAATCTCCACAAGCGAAATGCCCTCCACAGCTTTCTCCCCCAGTTCACCTCTCTGTGCCATGTGCCTGCTAAGTTCTCTGGTTCAGGTTGTGCAGATTATTATATTAATGCTCAAATCAGTTTTCTAGGTGTGCAGGATGGTTTAGTGTTGATCTGGCTGTATTTCAGGGAAGAGAGATGCAAAAACAAAACAAAAAAAACCCACAAAAAAACAAAAAAACCTTCCATGCTGTCTTGCCATCTTTGTCACTCAGAATTTTTTTTATATTTATGAGGTCCCAATTGTTCATTTTTTATTTTGTTTCCCTTACCTCTGGAGACAAGTCAAGTAAGAAGTTGCTGCAGCCTAGGTCAAATAGGTTGCTGCCTGTTTTCTCATGTAGGTTTTTTTTTTTTTAATTTTTTTTTTAACGTTTATTTATTTTTGGGACAGAGAGAAACAGAGCATGAACGGGGGAGGGGCAGAGAGAGAGGGAGACACAGAATCGGAAACAGGATCCAGGCTCTGAGCCATCAGCCCAGAGCCTGACGCGGGGCTCGAACTCACGGACCGCGAGATCGTGACCTGGTTGAAGTCGGACGCTTAACCGACTGCGCCACCCAGGCGCCCCTCATGTAGGTTTTTGATGGTTTCCTATCTTACATTTAGGTCTTTCATCCATTTTTAATTTATTTTTGTGTATGGTGTAAGAAAGTGGTCCAGTTTCATTCTTCTGCATATCGTTGTCCCGTTCTCCCAGTACCATTTGCTAGAGACTGTGTTTTTTCCATTGGATATTCTTTCCTGCTTTGTCAAAGATCAGTTGGCCATATGTTTATGGCTCTATTTCTGGGTTCTCTGTTCTGTTCCACTGATCTGAGTATCTGTTTTTGTGCCAGTACCATACTGTCTTGATGATTACTGCTTTGTAATACCATTTGAAGTCTAGAATTGTGATGTCTCCAGCTTTGGTTTTCTTTCTTTTTTTAAAAGTATTTATTTATTTTTTTTAATTTACATCCAAGTTAGTTAGCATATTGTGAAACAATGATTTCAGGAGTAGATTCCTTAATGCCCGTTACCCATTTAGCCCATCACCCCTCCCACAACCCCTCCAGCAACCCTCTGTTTGTTCTCCATATTTAAGAGTCTCTTATGTTTTGTTCTCCTGTCTGTTTTTATATTATTTTTGCTTCCCTTCCCTTATGTTCATCTGTTTTGTATCTTAAGTTCTCATGTGAGTGAATTTATATGATATATGTCTTTCTCTGACTAATTTTGCTTAGCATAATACCCTCTAGTTCCATCCAAGTAGTTGCAAATGGCAAGATTTCATTCTGTTTGATTGCTGGGTAATACTCCATTGTGTGTGTATATGTGTGTGTGTGTGTGTGTGTGTGTATGTATGTGTGTGTGTGTGTGTGTGTATATATGTGTGTGTATATATGTATATATATTTATATATATATATATATATGTGTGTGTGTGTGTGTGTGTGTGTGTGTGTATATATATATATATATATGCCACATCTTTATCCATTCATCCATTGATAGAAATTTGGGCTCTTTCCATACTTTGGCTGTTGTCAATAGTGCTTCTATAAACATTGGGGTGCATGTATCCCTTCAAAACAGCATCCCTTTATCCCTTGGGTAAATACCTAGTAGTGCAATTGCTGGGTCGTAGGGTAGTTCTATTTTTAATTTTTTGAGTAACCTCCATACTGTTTTTCAAAGAGGCTGCACCAGTTTGCATTCCCTTGCGTTCTCTTGCAAAAGAGATCCTCTTTCTCCGCATCCTCACCAACATCTGTTGTTGCCCGAGTTGTTAATGTTAGCCATTAGGTGGTATCTCATTGTAGTTTTGATTTGTATTTCTCTGATGATGAGTGATGTTGAGTATTTTTTCATTTGTCGGTTGGCCATCCGGATGTCTTCTTTGGAGAAGTGTCTATTCATGTCTTTTGCACATTTCTTCACTGGATTATTATTATTATTATTGTTGTTGTTATTTTTGGTTATTGAGTTTGATAAGTTATTTATAGATTTTGGATACTAACCCTTTATCTGGTATGTTGTTTGCATATATCTTCTCCCATTCCGTCAGTTGCCTTTTACTTTGCTGATTGTTTCCTTTGCTGTGCAGAAGGTTTTTATTTTGATGAGGTCTCAATAGTTCATTTTTACTTTGGTTTCCCTTGCCTCTGGAGAGGTGTTGAGTAACAAGTTGCTGCGGCCGAGGTCACAGAGGTTTTTGCCTGCTTTCTCCTCTAGGATTTTGATGGCTTCCTGTCTTACATTTAGGTCTTTCATCCATTTTGAGTTTATTTTTGTGTCTGGTGTAAGAAAGTGGTCCAGGTTCATTTTTCTGCATGTTTTACAGATTTGGTTTTCTTTTTCAATATTGCTTTGGTTATTCGGGGTCTTTTGTGGTTCCATACAAATTTTAGAATTGTTAGTTCTAGCTCTGTGAGGAATGTTGGTGTTATTTTGACAGGGATTGTATTGAATGTGTAGATCGCTTTGGGTAGTATTGACATTTTAACAATATTTGTTCTTCCAATTCATGAGCATGGAATGTTTTCCATTTCTTTGTGTCTTCTGTAATTTTCTTTTAATATTATTGTGCGATTTTAGTATTAGAGTAATAAGTGTCTCATAAAATGCCTTAGGAAGTGTTCCTTCTGTTTCTATTTTTTTTTTTGGAAGAAATTGTACAAAATTTGTATCATTTCTTCTTTATATTTTTGGTAAAATTTGAAACAATTTGGGCCTGGTGATTTCTGTTTTCGAAGTTTATTAATTGTTCATTCAATTTCCTTAAAAGATATACACTTATTCAGATTATCTGTTTCTCCTTGGATGAGTTTTGTCAGATTGTGCCTTCCAAGAAATTGGGCTATTTCATTTAAGTTATCAAGTTAGTGGGTATAGAATTGTTTATATTTATTATCATTTCAATGTCCATGGGATCACTACTAATGGTGACTTTTTCATTTCCAATATTAGTAATTTGTGCCTTCTTTCTTTTTTGCTTGCTTAGATTGGTTAGAGGTTTATCACTTTATATTTTTGAAGAATCAGGTTTTGGTTTCATTGATTTTATCTGTGGTTTACCTGGTTTATACTTTCATTGGCTTTTACTGTAATTTTAGTTTTATCTTTTCTTTTGCTTACTCTAGATTTAATTTGCTCTTATTTTTCTAGTTTTCTAAAGTGGAAGCTTAGATTATTGATTTGAGATTTTTTTTCTTTTCTAATATATGTTTTCAATGCTATAAGTTTTTGTCTAAGCACTGTTTTTGCTGCAACCCACAAATTTTGCTATGTAGTATTTTCATTCCCATTTAGTTTAAAGTATTTTAAAATTTATTTTGTGACTCCTTATTTGACTCATATTATTTAGTTGTCTTTTGTTTAATCTCCACATACTTTGGGAATTTGCAGCTTTCTGTTAGTAATTTTTATTTCAATTCCACTGTGGTTTGAGAGCTTACTTTGTCTGATTTCTATCCTCTTAAGTTTGGTGAGGTGTGTTTTATGGCTCAGGGTGTGGTCTGTCTTGGTGAATGTTCTATTTGATATTGAGAATTGTGTATTCTGTGGTTGTTTAATAACATATTCTATAATTCTATAAATGTCAGTTAGATTCAGTTGATTGATGGTGCTTTTAGTTCAACTGTGTTCTTACTATTTTTTTCTGGATCTGTCCATTACTTGTTGAGGGGTTTTGAAGTCTCCAAATATAATAGTAGATTTGTATATTTCCTCTTTCATTTCTATCAGTCTTTTGCTTCATGTGTTTTGATGCTGTGTTGTTGGGTGCATTCAGGATTACACATTTAGGATTGTTTAGTCTTCTTACAGAACTGACCACTTTTTCATTGTTTAATTCCCATATTTACCCCTCATCATTTTCCTTGCTCTGAAATCTGCTTTGTCTTAAATTGAAATGGCTATTCTAGCTTTATTTAGATTACTGGTAGTGTGGAATATATATATATATATATATATATATATATATATATATATATATCTCCATATATCTGCTTTTAACCTATCGGTGTGTTTCTGCTAAGTGGGTTTCTTGTAGACAAAATATAGTTTGGTCTTGTTTTTTATCCACCCTGATAGGCTGTATTTTTTTTTTAAGTTTATTCAGTTATTGAGAGAGAGAAAGAGAGAAAGAACACACAAGTGGGGGAGGGGCAGAGAGAAAGGGAGAAAGACAGAATCCCAAGTAGGCCCCACACTGTCAGTGCAGAGCCTGATGCAGGGTTCGAACTCCCAAACCATGAGATTGTGACCTGAGCAAAAACCAAAAGTGGGACACTCAACTGACTGAGCCACCCAGGTTCCCCTAATAGTCTCTATCTTTTAATTGGCATGTTTAGACCATTAACTTTCTTTTTGGATTTCTTTTTCCAAATGTTTATTAAATTCTAGTTGGTTAACATATAGAGTATTAGTTTCAGGAGTAGAATTTAGTGATTCATCACTTACATACAACAGCCAGTGCTTAATATAACAAGTGCCCTCCTTAGTACCCATTACCCATTTATCCTCCCCACCTCCCCCCAACCTTCCATCCAGCAACCCTCAGTTTGTTTTCTGCAGTTAAGAGTTCTTAGGGCTTGCTTCCCACTCTTTTTTTTCCCTCTTCCTTTATGTTTGGTTTTTTGTTTCTTAAATTCCACATATGTGTGAAATCATATGGTATTTGTGTTTCTCTACTTGACTTATTTCACTTAGTATAATACACTCTAGCTCCATCCACATTGCTGCAAATGGCAAGATTTCAGTATTTTTGGTGGCTGAATAATATTCCATTATATATGTATAATATATATATATATATATATATATAATGTATATTCCATTTTATATGTATAATGTATGTGTGTGTGTGTGTGTGTGTGTATACACATACCACATCTTCCTTATCTGTTCATCAATCAGTGGATATTTGGGTTATTTCCATAATTGGGCTTTTGTTGATAATGCTGCTATGAACATCAGGGTACTTGTATCCCTTGGATCAGTTTTTTTTTTTAATTAGAGAGAGAGAGATAGAGCACAAGTGAAGAAGAGGGGCACAGAGAGAGAGAGAGAGAGAGAGAGAGAGAGAGAGAGAGAGAATCTTAAGCAGCTTCCACACTCAGCACATAGCCTGACATAGGGGTTGATTCCATATATCTCCATATATCTGATTTTAACCTATCTGTTTCTGTTAATTGGGTTTCTGCTAAATGGGTTTCTTTCTGTTAAGTAGGAATCATGACCTGAACCAAAATAAAAAATTAGGTACTCTACTGACTGAGACACCCAGGGGCCCCTCAAGTAAGTATGTTTGTGTCCTTTGGGTAAATACCTAGTAGTGCAATTCCTGGCTTGTAGAGTAGCTATATTTTTAACTTTTTTTTTAATTTTTAGAGAGAGGGTGCATGCAAGTGGTGGAGAGGGGCCAAGGGGGAGAGAGAGAAAGAGAATCTCAAGCAGGCTCCACAATCGGCATGGAGTCTGATGTGGAGCTTGATCCCATGAACCTGGGATCACTACCTGAACCAAAATCAAGAGTTGGATGCTCCACTAACTGAGCCACCAAGGCACTCTTATTTTTAATTTTTTGGGGAACTCCATACTGTTTTCCAGATTGGCTGTGCCCGTTTACATTCCTACTAACAGTGTAAGAGGCTTCCCCTTTCTCTGCATCCTTGTCAACATCTGTTGTTTCCTGTGTTGTTAATTTTAACCAGTCTCACAGTTGTGAGGTGCTATCTCATCATGGTTTTCTTTTGTATTTCCCCAATGATGAGTGATATTGAGCATCTTTTCATGTGTCTGTTGGCCATCTGGATGTCTTCTTTGGAAAAAAAACAAGTCTATTAATGTCTTCTGCCCATTTCTTAACTTTTTTTGGGGGGGGTGTTGAGTTTGGTAAATTATTTTTATTTTATTTTATTTTATTTTATTTTAGAGAGGGTGCAAGTGAGCAAATGGCAGAGAGAGAGAGAGAGAGAGAGAGAGAGAGAGAGAGAAAGAGAGAGAATCTCAGGAGGAACAGAGGCGGAGAGGGAGAGAGAAAGAGAAGCAGAGCTCACCCGATGTGGGGCCCGTGTTTATCCCATGTGGAACTCGTGCTCTCTCAATGCAGGGCAGGAGCTCACCCAAAGTGGGACATGAGCTCACCTGATGTGGGATTTCAGCTCACGAACCGTGAGACCACGACCAGAACCGAAGTGAGATGCTTAAAAACTGAGCCACCCAGGTGCCTGGTATGTTCTTTATAGATTTTGGACACTAACCCTCTATGTCATTTGCAAATATCTTCTCCCATTTTGTAGGCTGCCTTTTAGATTTGTTGATTGTTTCCTTTACTGTGCTAGAACTGATACATGAATTCAGCAAAGTACCAGGACAAAAAAATCCATGTGGAGAAATCTGTTGCATTTCTATACTCCAATAATGAAGCAGCAGAAAGAGAAATCAAGGAATCAACCTCATTTACAATTGCACCAAAAGACATAAGATACCTAGGAATAAACCTAACCAAGAGATGAAAGAGCTGTACTCCTAAAAGTATAAAACACCGATGAAAGAAAGTAAAGATGACACAAACAAATGGAAAGAAATTCCCTGCTCATGGGTTGGAAGAACAAATATTGTTAAAATGTCTTTGTTACCCAAAGCAATCTACACATTTATTGTAATCCCTATCAAAAATACCAACAGCATTTTTCACAGAGCTAGAACAAACAATCCTAAATTTTTATAGAACCACAAAAAACTCCAAATAGCCAAAGCAACGTTGAAAAAGAAAAGCAAACCTGGAGGAATCACAATTTCAGACTTCAAGTCGTATTCCAAAGCTATAGTGATCAAGACAGCATGGTACTGGCACAAAAATAGACACAGATTAATAGAACAGACTAGAAAACCCAGAATATGGACCCACACCTATATGGTCAACTATTCTTCAACAAAATAAGAAAGAATATCCAATGGGAAAAAGACAAATGGTGCTGGGAAAACTGGACAGCAACATGCAAAAGAATGAAACTGTAACACTTTCTTACACCATACACTAAAACAAATTCAACATGGATTAAAGACCTAAATGTGAGACCTGAAACCATCAAAATCTTAGAGGAGAACACAGACAGTATCCTCTTCGACATGGGCCATAGCAACTTCTTTCTAGATTTGTCTCCTGAGGCAAGGGAAGTAAAAGCAAAAATAAACTATTGGGACTTCATCATAACTATTGGGACTTCATCATAAACATCATAAACTTCATCATAAACTATTGGGACTTCATCAAACTATTGGGACTTCATCATAAACAGCTTCTTCTGCACAGCAAAGGAAACAATCAACAAAACTAAAAGGCAACTGATGGAATGGGAGAATATACTTGCAAATGACATATGTATAAAGGGTTAGTATCCAAAATATATAAAGAATTTATCAAACTCAGCACCCCAAAAATGAACAAACTGATTTAAAAATGGGCAGAAGACATGAACAGGCATTTCTCTGAAGAATACATACAGATTGACAACAGACACAACAAGATGCTCTACTTTAACTTTCAAATAAAAATATACTGCTTCATGGGAACTACAGGTATAATATATAAGAGTGTTTCCCATTTCTCCTGTCCCTAATAACATTGTTATCATTAATTTCACTTATCTATAAGCTGTAACCAATATATTCATGATGTTATGGTTTTAAACAGAGCAATCAATTAAGAATAAGAAAATTTAGGGGCACCTGGATGACTCAGTTGGTTAGACAACCAACTCTTGATTTCAGCTCAGGTCATGATCTCGTGGTTCATGGATCCAAGCCCTACCTCAGGCTCGCTGCTCTCAGCGTGGAGCCTGCTTCAGATCCTCTGTCTTCCTCTCTCTGCTCCCCCCACCAACTCGTGCTACCTCTCTCTCTCTCTCTTAAAAATAAACATTAAAAAATAAAGAATGAGAAAATTTACAAATTATTTTACCTTAATATATTCCTTATCAAATGCCTCTATTTCTTTATATAGATCTGAGTTTCTGACATTATTTTTTCTCTTTGAAGAGCTTTTTAACATTTCTTTAAAGGTAGATCTAGGGTGACAAATTCACTCAGTGTTTAGTTTGTCTGAGAAAGTCTATTTCTCCTTCACTTGTGAAGGATAATTTTGCTGAATACATAATTCTAGGTTGATGGGATGTTTTTCTTTCAAAACTTTAAATATTTTACTCTATTCTTGTTCACATGATGTGATGGTTAATTTTATATGTCAACTCGACTGGGTCACAATGCCTAGATATGTGGTCAAACACTGTTTTAGATATTTCTGAGAGGGTGTTTTTGGATGAGATTGACATTTAACTCAGTGGACTTTGAAGAAAGTATATTGTCTTCCATTATATGGCTGGGCCTCATCCAATCATTTGGAGGCCTAGATAGAGCAGAAGGCTGATTTCCCCTTAGTAAGAGTGAATTCTGCAAGCACATGGCCTTCAGACTTTAACTGTAGTGTCATCCCTTCCCTAGTTTTCAGCCTGCTGGTTCATTCTGAAGATTTAGGGCTTGCCAGCCTCAGTAATACTGTAAGACAATTCCTTACACACACACACACACACACACACACACACACACACACACACACACACCATTGGTTATGTTTTTCTAGAGAACTCTAACTAGTACACATAATTTCTGAAGATAAGTGTGATGTAATTCTTACCCTTGTTCCTCTGTAGATAAGGTTGATTCATTCCTCTGGCTTCGTTCAAGGTTTTCTTTTTCTTGTTAATTTTCTGGAGTCTGAATATGATATGTGTGGGTGTAGATTTGTTTTTGCTATTTATTCTGCTTGGTTTTATTTGAGCTTCCTGGGTCTGTGGTTTGGTGTCTGTCATTAATTTTGGCAAATTCACAGCAATTATTTTAACTATTTCTTCTGTTCCTTTCTCTCTTTCTTCTCCTGTTTTGCCCATCATGTATATGTTACATTTTTTTTGGTAATTGTCTCACAATTCTTGGATATTCTATTCATTTCTTTTTTTTTCCTCTTTGCTTGTCAGTTTTTGAAGTTTCTATTGACATATCTTCAAGCTCACTGATTCTTTCCTCAGCTGTGTCCAGCTTATTGATGATCATTTATCATTTCTGTTACAGTGTTATTAATTTCTAAAATTTCCTTTTTTTGAATGCTTATTTTTGAGAGAAAGAGAAAGAGAGGGCACGAGCGAGTGAGGGGCAGAGAGAGGGGGCAGAGTATCCAAAGCAGGTTCTGTGCTGACAGGAATGAGCCTGATCTGGCGCCTGAACTCATGAACCATGAAATCATGACCTTAGCCAAAGTTGGACGCTCAACCCATTGAGCCACCCAGGCACCCTGCATTTCCTTGTTTGTAAATTAGAATACTTATATACCTTCTAACCTTCATATTTTCAAAATAGACACTTCCAATAGTTTTCTTACCTCCAAACACAATGTCATGGTTGTTTGCATTCCAAATCTAAACAAGAGATAAAACACAATCCTAACATAAAATGTACATAGTGATTACATGGACTCTACTGAGTTTTGGAAGTGCCAAGCCTGATAACAGACTGCTGTCATTCTGGCTCATATCCTTAAGTACCTGATTTTTCTTCAAATGTCAGGGTGAATTGTCATAATTGACTTCATGAAATCGAGGGTTACATCTATCATTGGAAATAATTAGCAGGGGCGCCTGGGTGGCTCAGTCGGTTAAGTGGCCGACTTCAGCTCAGGTCATGATCTCATGGTCCGTGAGTTCGAGCCCCGCGTTGGGCTCTGTGCTGACAGCTCAGAGCCTGGAGCCTGTTTCCGATTCTGTGTCTCCCTCTCTCTGATCCTCCCCCGTTCATGCTCTCTCTCTGTCTCAAAAATAAATAAACGTTAAAAAAAAGGAAATAATTAGCAGAAGATAAAGTACTGAGTCATGTTATATACTTACAAAAGTCATTATAGATCTAAATGCCATTTACCAAGATGGCTTGAAAAAAAAACTTGTCTATCAGGAGAAGAGGAATGAAAGAGGTTTTTGCATCTCGAGTTCTTGTTTTTTGGTTTCTGTTAAAGATAGGCTTTGCCTGTGCTGCTTTTATCCCCCATCACATCTTCAAATTCACGGAAGATTCTAATTCCAGTTGATCGTGTTACAGCATTTGAAATAGCTACTCTGTGGGAAGCAAGTTTTCCTGGGAGAATTGGAAAAAATTTTGCTTTGTTGCTTGAGTTTTTACTTTAAGGAAAAAAAACATATACAATTGACTTGGGTTTCATCTCTAGCGTTTCAATTAGATTCTTTATTAGATTTTCTTTCTTTAAAATTTTTTTAATGTTTATTTATTTTTGAGACAATGAGAGAGACAGAGTGCAAGCAGCAGAGGGGCAGACAGAGGGAGACACAGAATCTGAAGTGGGCTCCAGATTCTGAGCTGTCAGCCCAGAGCAGGACACGGGACTCGAATTCATGAACTGTGAGATCATGACCTCATGATCATGAGCCGAAGTTGGACGCTTAACCAGCTGAGCCATTCAGGCGCCCCTCTTTCTTAGATTTTCTATGTCTCTGCTTATATTACCATCTCTTCTTGTCGGTCTTCCAATTTTTTCATTAGAGCCCTTAATAATTTGAAGTACTGTAATTCCAATATCTCTGTCATGTTTGAATTGGATTCTGATGCTTGCTCTAGGTCTTCAGTCTGTGTCTTTATTTCTTTTAATGTACCTTGTAAATTTATTTTTGGAAGCTGGACATGTTGTACTAGGTAAAAGAAAATGAATTAAATAGGCCTTTTGTGTGAAAATTTAATATTCTGGATAGTGGTTATGTTGTTTTTACTGTTTGATTTACATAGAAGCTATTTTTATACCTAGCTGTAGGTGTCAGAGGTTAAAATTTCCTCTAATGTGCTTGTTTTTGTCTCTTATGTTGTCTTTTGGTTTCCCTTGATATTCCTCCTTAAATAAGGTCTGAGTCATGCAGTTCTTTCAGTTGTGATCTTCTGTTCTAGAGAAGCCTTACTGATGTGGTAGTATGTTGTGGGGAGAAGGAAAGTATTCTATAATCCTATGATTGCATCTCAGTCTTTAGTGATCTTGTGCTCCTGGACTGTGACATACACCTGTGTTTCTCTGCTTTTTCCTGACTTTTTTTTTCTAGCCTTATTGAGATATAGTTGATATACAACATTGTGTAAGTTTAAGGTGCATAATGTGATGAGTTGATATATGTATATATTGCAAAATATTTACTATAATAAGGTTAGTGAACACATCCTTCATCTTACATAATTACCATTTTATAGTTGTTATTATTGTTATGGTGAGAACGTTAAAGCTGTACTCTGATGGTAACTTTCCAATATATAATACAGTATTCTTGACTATAGCCATCATGCTATACTTTAGATTCCTGGAACTTATCTCGTAACTGAGTTTATGTCCTTTGACAAATATTTCCCCTTTCCCTCACCCCTCAGCCCTGGCAACTACTCTTCTACTCTGTTTCTATTAGTTTGATGTCTTTATATTCTATATATAAGAGAGATTCTTCAGTATTTGTCTTTCCCTGTCTGACTTATTTCTCTTATTATAATGCCCTCAAGTTTTGTCCATGTTTTTGCATGTAGTGGAATTTCCTGTTTTTGTGATACACACACACACACACACACACACACACACACACACAGATGGACACTTAGGTTGTTTCCATGTCTTGGCTATTGTGACTAATACTGAAGTGAACATGGGAATGAAGATATCTTTTCTTTTAAATTTTTTTAAAAAGATGTTTATTTATTTTTGAGAGGCAGAGAGACAGAGAATGAGCAGGGGAGAGAGGGAGACACAGAATCCAAAGCAGGCTCCAGGCTCTGAACTGTCAGCACAGAGCCTGATATAGGGACTATAAGCTGTGAGATCATGACCTAAGCCAAAGTCAGACATTTAACCAGCTGAGCCACCCAGATGCCCCAAGATATCTTTTTAAATGTTTATTCATTTGTATGTGTGTGAGAGAGAGACAGAGCATGGACAGGGAGAGGCAGAGAGAGCGAGAGACAGAGAAACAGAAGCAGGCTCCAGGCTCCAAGCTGTCAGCACAGAACCTGATGTGGGGCTTGAACTCAAGCACTACAAGATCGTGACCTGTGCTGAAATTGGATGCTTAATTGACTGAGCCATGCAGGCATCCCAAAGATACCTTTGTTAAATACTGATGTAATCTCCTTCAGAAATATACCCAGGAATGCTTGCTGGATTATATTGTAGTTTTCTTTTTAATTTTTTTTGAGCAAACTCCATACTGTTTAAATATTGGCTGAATTAATTTACATTATTACCCTGAGTTCCCATTTCTTCACATCTGTGCTGGCATTTGTTGTTTCTTGTGTTTATGTGTTGTCTTTGTTTGTTTTTTGGATACTAGCTATTCTAACAGGTATAAGATGATACCTCGTTGTGGATTTGATTTGCATTTCCCTGATTATTAGCAATGTCAAGCACGTTTTCATGTATGTATTCACTATTTGCATGTCTTCTTTGGGAAAATACCTGTTCAAATCATCTTCCCATTTTAAACTGTTTTTGTAATTATTATTGTTATTTTTTTATTTCACGTTTTTATCAAATTCTAGTTAGTTACCGTATATGGTAAAATTGGTTTCAGGGGTAGAATTTAGTGATTTGTCACTTACATCTAACACCCAGTGCTCATCATAAGTGCCTTTCTTAATACCTATCATCCATTTAGCCCATTGCCTGCCCACCTTTCTCCATCAACCTTCAGTTTGTTCTCTATAGTTAAGAGTCTCTGGGGTACCTGGTTGGCTCAGTTGATTAGGCATCCAATTCTTGATTTTGACTCAGGTCATGATCTCATGGTTTGTGGAAATGAGCCCGCATCAGGCTCCATGCTTCAGTACGGAGCCTGCTTGGTATTCTCTCTCTCTCTCTCTCTCTCTTTCTGCCCCTCCCCTGCTCTCTTGCTCTATCTCTCATAACAAATAAACAAACTTTAAAAAAGAGTCTCTTATGGTTTGTTAGTTTTGGAATTATTGAGTTGTATGAGTTACTTATATATTTTGGATATTAACTCCTTATAAGATATGAGGTTTATGGGGCACCTGGATGACAGAGTTGGTTGAGCGTCTGACTTCAACTCAGGTCATGATCTCCTGGTTAGGTTTGTAAGCTCGAGCGCTGCATTGGGCTCTGTACTGACAGCTCAGAGCCTGGAGCCCACTTCAGATTCTGTGTCTCCCTCTCTCTCTGCCCCTCCCCCATTCATCTGTCTCTCCAAAATGAATAAATGTTAAAAAAAATTTTAATAAAAAAGATATAAGGTTTACAAATATTTTCTCCCATTCTGTAGATTGCCTTTCTGTTTTTCTTTTTGATTGTTTCTTTTGTTGTGTAGAAAGATTTTCTTTTGTCATAACTCCTCTTATTGATTTTTGCTCTTGTTTTTGTGATTTTGTTCTCATATCCAAAAAATCATTACCAAAACCAATGTCAGGGAGGTTTCCTCCATGTTTTCCTGTAGGAGTTTTATGATTTCATATCTGACATTTCAAACCTTAGTCAACTTTGAATTAATATTTTGTGAGTAGTATAAGATAGGCGTAAAATTTTACTTTTTTACATTTTGATGTCCACTTTTTCCAGTACTATTTATTGAATAGACTATCCTTTCCCCATTGGTCATTCTTTTAAAAAACTTAAATCCAGAATAGTTGACATACATTGTTTTATCAGTTTCTGGTATACAATTTAATTATTTGACAATTCTGTATATTACTCACTGCTCATTGTGATAAGTGTACTTTTAATCCCCTTCACCTATTTCACCAGTCCCCCACCTCCCCTCTGGTAAACATCAGTTTACTCTATAGTTAAGAATCTTTTTTTTTTTTTTTTGGTCTCTTTTTTCCCTTGTTCATTTATTTTGTTTCTTAAATTCCAATATGAGTGAAATTATATGGTATTTGTTCTTCTCTGACTGACTTATTTCACTTATTGTTATGCTCTCTAGATTAATCCATGTTGTTGCTAACATTTGTTTTTTTTTCTCATTTAATTCTTTTTATGGCTGAGTAATATTCCATTGTATATACATACTACATCTCCTTTATCCATTTTTTTTATCAGTGGACATTTGGGCTGCTTCCATACTTTGGCTATTGTATATAATGCTGCTATAAACATAGGGATACACATATATTTTTGAATTAGTGTTTTTATTTTCTTTAGGTAAATTTGCAGTAGTGTAATTACTGGATCATAGAGTAGTTCTAGTTTTAACTTTTTTGAGGAACCTCCATACTGTTTTCCCTAATAGCTTCACCAGTTTGCATTCCCACCAACAGTGCATGAGGGTTCCTTTTTCTCCATATCCTTGCCAATACTTGCTGTTTTTTGTGTTTTTGATTTTAGCCATTCTAACAGGCATGAGGTGATATCTCATTGTGGTTTTGATCTCCATGTCTCTAACAATGTGTGATGTTGACTATCTTTTCATGTGTCTGTTAGCCATCTGGATGTCTTCTTTGGAGAAATGTTTGTCCATATCTTCTGCCCGTTTTTAAATTGGATTGTTCACTTTTGGGTATGGGTGTTGAGTTTGATAAGTTCTTTATGTATTTTGCACGCTAACCCTTTATCAAATATGTCATTTGCAAGTATCTTCTCCCATTCCATAGGTTGTTTTCTAGTTTTGTTGATTGTTTCTTTCACTATGCAGATGCTTTTTATTTATTTATTTTTAATTAAAACAATGTTTTAATGTTTATTTTGGGGGGGGGGGTCAGAGAGAGAGAGAGAGAGAGAGAGAGAGAGGGAGAGGGAAGCAGGTTCCAGGCTCCAAGCTGTCAGCCCAGAGCCTGACATGGGGCTTGAACTCATGGACTGCAGGATCATGACCTGAACTGAAGTTAGACGTCCAACCAACTAAGTCAGCCAGGTGCCCGCAGAAGCTTTGTATTTTGATGCAGTCCCAAGAGTTTAGTTTTGCTTTTATTTCCCTTGCCTCAGGAGACATATCTAGAAAGAAGTTGCTATGGCCCATGTCAAAGAAGATAACTGCTGGTGGTTTCCTCTAAGATTTTGATGGTTCCAAGTCTCACATTTAGGTCTCTAATCCATTTTGAAATAATTTTGTGTTTGGTGTAAGAAAGCGGTATGGTTTCATCCTTTTGCATGTTGCTGTCCAGTTTTCCCAACACCATTTGTTGAAGAGACTGTCTTTTTTCCATTGGATATTCTTTCCTGCTTTGTGGAAGAATAGTTGTCTGTATAGGTGTGGGTCCATATCTGGGTTTTCTAGTCTGCTCTAATTTTCTATGTGTCTATTTTTGTGCCAGTACCATGCTGTTGTGATCACTATAGCCTTGTATATAGCTTGAAGTCCAGAGTTGTGATGCCTCCAGCTTTGCTTTTCTTTTCATGGTTGCTTTGGCTATTTGGAGTCTTTTATGGTTCCATATAAATTTTAGGATCGTTTGTTCTAGCTCTGTGAAAAATGCTGTTGGTATTTTGATAGGGATTGCATTAAATGTGTAGATTTCTTTGGGTAACACAGACATTTTAGCAGTATTTTTCTTCCAACTCATGAGCAAGGAATGTCTTTCCATTTTTTGGTGTCATCTTCAATTTCTTTCATCAGTGTTTTATAGTTTTCAGAATACAGGTCTTTCACCTCTTCGGTTCAACAACACAAACAACAGGTGTTGGTGAGGATATGGAGAAAGGGGAACCCTCTTGCACTGTTGGTGGGAATGCAAACTGGTGCAGCCTCTCTGGAAAGCAGTACAGAGGTTCCTCAAAAAGTTAAAAATAGGACTATCCTGTTATCCACCAATTGCACTACTAAGTATTTACCCAAAGAATAAAAAATAATTCAAAGGGATACATGCACACTTAGCTTTATAGCAGCATGATCTACAATAGCCAAAGTGTGGAAACAGCCAAGTGCCCACTGATTGATGAATGGATAAAGAAGATGTGGCATATAAACACAATTGGAATATTACTCAGCCATAAAAAAGAATGAAATCTTGACATTTGCAATGATATGGATAGAGCTAGATAATATTATAGTAAGTGAAATAATCAAGTTAGAGAAAGACAAATGCCATGTGATTTCACTCATGTGGAATTTAAGAATCAAAACAAATGAGCAAAGGGGGATAAAATAGAGAGTGGCAAACTAAGAAATAGATTCTTTTTTTATTAAAAATTTTTTTTAATGTTTTATTTATTTTTGAGGCAGAAAGAGACAGAGCATGAGCAGGGGAGGGGAAGAGAGAGAGGGAGACATAGAATCTGAAGCAGGCTCCAGGCTCTGAGCTGTCAGCTCAGAGCCTGACGCGGGGCTCGAACTCACAAACTGCAAGATCATGACCTGAGACGAAGTCAGACACTTAACCGATTGAGCCACCCAGGCGCCCCAGAAATAGATTCTTAACTATAGAGAACAGACTGATGGTTATTGAGGAGAGGTGGGTGGGGGAATTTGTTAAATGCGTGATGGAGATTAAGGAGTGTACTTGTGGTGAGCAGTGAGTGTTATATGGAAATGTTGAATTACTACATTGTACACCTGAAACTAATATTACACTGTATGTTAACTAAATAAGACTTAAATAAAAACTTAAAAATACAGTAATACCTTAAGGATAAGAAAAAAAGTTAAAAACAGTTCTTCAATGTACTATATGACATATTTTACTATTTATACTTAGGAATTAGACAAGACTGACTAAACTGATTTTCTCTGTGACTTCTACTGTGGACTCAAAACAATTTAATCCATTTTAAATTTATTTAGTCCATTTTTAAGTCATTTGAAAACAGTGTAATCATCTGTGGGGCTTAGGCCTGGAATCAACCATGGCTTTTCCTGGCTGATAGACAACAAAAAGAAAAAAAAAAGTATCTCATTCTCTTGAAACAGAAAGGAAAAAATATGTGTGTGTGTGTGTGTGTGTGTGTGTGTGTGTGTGTGTGTATACACATATATGTGTGTGTATATAAATGTATACACTATATATATACATGTGTATACATATATATACATATATATGTATGTGTGTGTGTGTGTGTGTATACACTATTCTAAGACAAAATTATTTTGTTTTTAGACAATCCCATATCATGTAATTGAATAAAACTCTTCAATTACCCTTTGGGTAAGACTATTGCAATGAGTTACTTTAAAATACATATGGCAACAAAAGTCTAAAGATTAAAGTAGAGATATTTGACTATGTCTAGTCAATAGATAAACAACATTATGTTATGGAATAGTGCTTCTTTTTTTAGCTGGCATTATTATTGTCAAAATTAACTGAAATTTTCAAGCATCAATATTTTAAAATAAATTTTCCTGTCACCCTTAATTTGTGACCAGAAAATCACCTTGCATCATTATCAAAATATGAATATTTAAATAGAGGATATTCACATATTTGCCCACTACATTTTTATCCCTGTAAAACACATGAACTGGGATAGGCAGAGTAATGCCTCTTCCCAAACATGTTCACATTCTACACCTGGAACTATCACTATGTTTTCTTACATGGCAAAAAGTTTTTGCATATGTGATGTTAAGATGAGGACATTGTTCTGGATTATCTGAGTGTGCCCAGTGTAATCACAGGGTTCGTAAGGAAACAGGAGGGTCAGAGATAGAGTCAGGGATTCTATTATGGAAGCAGATCAGAGCTATGCAGGACCAGAGGCCAAGATCTGGGTGGCCTGTAGAAGCTGGAAAAGGCAAGGGAATTGATTTTTCCCTGAGAGCCTCCAGAATAAAAACAACCCTGCTAACATCTTGACTTTACTCTAGTGAAACCTATTTCAGACTTATTATCTCTACAACTGTAAGATAGTAAATTTGTGTTGTGTTGCTAAGGCCTGTGTGATCACTGTTCCACCCTGTGATCAGTATTGGACCTGGATAGTGGTCTACTATGTAGTTCAGCTTTTAAACCCTGTGGTTTGCTGTTTAGAGCAACATCTAAACAGCTTTGAGGTGAGCCCATGAGTTTATACACAAATTTATGGAGTCACTCTTCTGATCTCCCTTGTTCTCCATGACTCTCTGGGGCCTTTATTTCTGGTCCTTCCTTCTGAAAGCTGAGGTTTCAGTTTCTCTTTCCATGATGTTGTCTGTCTTTAGGACCAAGAAAACAGTTGACAGGTTTTTAGAAAGTAACAGAGATTTATTTCCAGTTTCAAGATATACTATAAAGCTGTAATAATCAAAGCAATATGATACTTGTGCAAAAATTTGACACAGATCAGTGGGACAGAATAGACAGCACAGAAATAAACCTGCATTTATATAGTTAATCGGCAGCAAAGGAGGAAAGAATATACAATGGACAAAAGACAGTCTCTTCAATAAACAGTCTGGGCAGTAACATGCAAAAGAATAAAATTAGGCTGCTTTCTTATACCATATACAAAAATAAACTTAAAATTGATTAGAGTATGGGATGCCTGGGTGGCTCAGTTGGTTAACCATCTGACTTTGGCTCAGGTCATGATCTCATGGCTTGTGAGTTTGAGCCCCACCTCAGGCTCTGCACTGTTAGATAGACAACAGCCAATTTTCTGACAGTTTGACTGTCTGACAGTGCAGAGTCTGCTTGGGATTCTCTCTTTCTCTCTCTTTGCCCCTCCCCCCTCAAAATAAATAAATAAACTTTAAAAAATGGATTGAACACCTAAATGTGGGACTTGAAATCATAAAACTCCTAGAAGAAAACATAGGCAGTAATTACATATTTTCTTTTGATTTTCCATTTTAGTCAGTTGTTTGTATCACTACTGTCAATCCTGTATTTTTGTTGTTGCTTTCCTTTGTTTTCCAGATAATTGTTGCTTTTTTTTAGACATTGCAACTATAATCTCCTTAACTGTTGTCTGCTAGCTTTGCCATAGTTTCTTCATTGAATAATATCCTTCATTATTATGTGTTGTAGGACTCATTCCTTAGGTCCTATTTTCTACTTTTTCTGAACTAATCCCTTTGTCAATATCATTTAGTCTCATAATTTTAAATGTTTACATGGCAACAATTTTCAAGTTTATAACTCCACTCTACATATTTCAAAGTACAGACTCCTACATCCAACTATATAGTAAACATTTCCACTGGAAGTGACAGATATACATCTATAACTTCATAAATCTTGATTACACAGTTGATTTTTCTCTCACAAATCTGCTCTTCTCACAGTCTTCCATATTTGAACTGAAGGCAACTCTGTTACCTTCGTTGCTGAGGCAATAAACTGTTGAGTCATTCCTGGCAAACTTTCTTTCAAATCTCAGGCCAAAATGAATGTATACATTTCATGATAATAATATTTTATCTATCTATCTATCTATCTATCTATCTATCTATCTATCTATCTTGAGAGAGAGAGAGAACATCTTTTATATGCTAGTCATCTCTCTAGGCAATAGGTATACATCACTGAACAAAACAGACAAAAAAGCCAAACTCTTGAGGGACAAGAAGGAGAGGCAAACAATAAATAAGAAAATGGTGAGTTATGTTTAATGAAGTGATAATTTATGTTTTGGCATAACAAAGTAGAACAGATTAAGATGATCAAGAATGTATGGGGTATAGAAGCATATGTCACAATACTAAATAGCTAAATAGGATAAATAATTGCAGATCTTATTACAAAGTTAATTTTAAGCAAAAATTTGAAGTAGCTGAAAGAGTTGGCCAAGTGTTTTTTTTTTTTTTTTTTTTTTTTGCGGGGGCGGGGGGGATTGGTGGGAAACATTACAGGCAGAGGGGAAAAGGGGGAAATCTAGAGGGAAAGCCATAAGGAAGATATGTTCTTGGTGTGTTCAAGGAACAGCAAGAAGACTGGTGTCATTAGAGCAAAAAAATAATGGTCATTAGTGCAGTAGTAAATGAGAACAGGATGTTAATGGGAGAACCAGACAATTTGAGCTTGGTTATAGTAAGGCTTTGCTTTGTACTCTGAGTGAAATGGGATCTAGGACTTTTCTTTTCAGGACGGGAGTGATATAGCTAATGTCAGTCTGGCTGCCATGTTAAAAATATAATGCTGAGAAGAAAGAGTAAAAGCAGAAAGATATGATAAGAGACTATATTAGTAATTCCAATGAGAAATTATGATGACTTTGACCATGTTGGTAGCACTTGGGAAAATAAAATAGTGAGGTTCTTAGTATTTTTTTCAAATCTATGGAACTTGCAAGAATCAGACAATGAACATTCATTTATCCTTCATTTAAGTTTGTTAATTGTTAACACTTGCCACATTCTCTCTCTTGCTTGCTTTCTCTTGATTAAATATATATGTATTTATTATTTAAATATATAATAACTAAATATATATTTATTCTTTAATATATTTAATATAAATAATTAAATATATCTTTATTATTTAAATATATAATATTTATAAATATATATATATGTAAATATATTCAAATGTTAATCTCATTCAGAAACCCCCTCACAGATATACCTAGAATAATGTTTAACCAAATATGTAAGCACTCCATGGCCCAGTCAAATTGACACACAATGAGATTGTTAATTTTATAACAGAATTCATAATAGAAACTCTGTATAAGTAATGTCATAAATCTAACCTTTTCAAAATTGAGAAAATTTTCTCCAAAATGGTATATCATAAAGAATGTGGAATGACCTTCAGTAATGAATATCAATTTACTCAACATAAGAAAACTCATACTGGTGGAAAATACATTGAAAGTAAGGAATATGAGAAGATGTTTAAATTTAATTCAGTCCTTACCAATATAGATAATAAAGATAGTAGAAAATTTATAAATGTAAAGAATGTGAGAATGTCGTTATTTCTGTGGATAATTTAGTCATTACCAGAAAGTTCATACTGGTGAGAAATCCTGTGAGTATAAAGAATGTAGGAAGGTCGTTAGAGCTGAGTTCTTTTTGCAAACCAGCAAATTCAAACTGCTGATAAGGGTTATGAATAATAGCCATGTGGGAAAGCCTTTACTGTGTGTGGACAAGTTACTTAACATCCAGAATTTACACTAATGTGAAACCTGATGAATGTAAGATATGTGGAATGATGTTTCTACTTAATTCAGTCCTTACTAAATATTAGAGAATTCATACT
Source organism: Prionailurus viverrinus (assembly GCF_022837055.1). Taxonomy (NCBI): domain Eukaryota; kingdom Metazoa; phylum Chordata; class Mammalia; order Carnivora; family Felidae; genus Prionailurus; species Prionailurus viverrinus. The sequence continues at coordinate 117,365,581 of NC_062561.1, forward strand.
GGTGAGATTTTTTTTTTTTTATGAATAGGAGAAACAAAATAAAGCTGTCACTGTATATGGACAATTTATTCAATTAAAGAATTCTTACAGGTGATAAATCATAGGAATATAAAGAATGTGGGAAAGTCTTTAGACCTGACTGAGTTCTTTTTTCAATCCAGAGAACTCATACTGGTGATACATTTTATGAATGTAAGGACTGAGGAAAGACTTTACTGTGTGTGGATAAGTTACTCAACATCAGATAATGTAAACAGATGAGAAATCACAGGAATATGAAGAATGTGGGAAGGTCTTTAGACCTAATTCAGTTTTTTCTTCCTGTCAGAGAATTCATACTGATTATAATCTTTATGAATGTAAGAAATGTGGGACAGCTTTTACTGTGTATGGAGAAGTTACTCAATTCAGAGAATTCATACTGGTGAGATAACTGGTTAGTGTAAGAAATGTGGAAAGATATTTAGACCTTATTTACTTTTTATTATAATATAGAGGATTCATACTCCTGAAAACCTTTATGAATGTAAGAAATTTAATAAAGTTTTTACTGTGTAGACAACTAACTCAACATCAGATTATTAATATTGGTGAAAAAAAACAACAACCCTATGAATGTAATAAAAGTGGGAAAACCAGGGTCGCCTGGGTGGCTCAGTCGGTTGAGCGTCCGACTTCAGCTCAGGTCACTATCTTGCGGTCCATGAGTTCGAGCCCTGCGTCAGGCTCTGGGCTGATGGCTCAGAGCCTGGAGCCTGCTTCTGATTCTGTGTTTCCCTCTCTCTCTGTCCCTCCCCCGTTCATGCTCTGTCTCTGTCTGTCTCAAAAATAAATAAATGTTAAAAAAAAAAAAGTGGGAAAACCATTATTATGCAAAAACGGGTTACTTAAGAATAGAGTATTAATATTGGTAAAAGGTTCTTTGAATTAAAGGGATGTGGGAAAGCTTTTAGCTATAATCCAATACTTAATGTGTTGGTTAATTTATACTGGGATGAATTATGAATGTAGGGAATGTAAGAAAGCCTATGGTCAAGGAAGGCACCCTAACCTGCAAAGGAGAATTCATACTGTGAAAACCACATAAATATAAAATATTGTGGAGAGGCCTTAAGTCATGGCTATAAAATTACTCAACTTCAGAGGATTCATATTGAGAAAATTTCTGAATGCAAGATACGTGATAAGAGCTATCCAATGCCATGCTTTCTTTAATTGGTATGAGGAGTCTTCCACCTTGAAATTGAACTTTAAAATTGCCTCACTAAATAATTCCTTAGCTAAAACAAATTAAAATTATGAGAAACTTAAAACTGCCTCATTTGTAGATCCACAAAAACCTGTTCTACTCCTTTACTGATCTCCTCTTCTTCCCCTACCCCTCTCCACCTCCAGGACCATGTTTAACTTTCATCGATCTTTTTAAATGTTTTTATTTATTTTTGAGAGAGAGAGAGCAAGTGGGGGAGAGGCAGAGAGAGAGAGAGAGAGAGAGAGAGAGAGAGAGAAAAGGAGACACAGAATCCAAAGCAAGCTCCAGGCAAGCAGGGCTTGAACTCAGCTGTGAGATCATGACCTGAGCAAAAGCTGGACACTTACCCGACTGAGCCACCCAGGTGCCCCTAGCTTTCATTGATTTCTTAAATTTACTCCTCCTCCTCCTTTTTCTTAACTTCAAAAACCACCTTAATGCATCTTAAATTGATACTTCCTTTTGGGGAATACCTCAACATATAGTTATGTTTATATCTCTGTGCTATTATTTGGACCTTCCATATCCCAAAATGAAAAGAGAAAAGTGTCTTTCAAGATGATAATTAAAAAAAATATTATAAAGTTTTTTTTTCCTTTTAAAAGAGAGAGAGAGTGAGCATGAGCAGGGGAATGAGGCAGATGGAGAGGGAGAATCCCAAGCAGGTTCCATACTCAGTGTGGAGTCTGAGGTGGGCCTCCATCTCATGACTTCAGCTGAAATCAAGACTTGGTTGCTCAACTGATTGAGCCACCCAGACATCCAAAGCTTTTGTCTTTTATTCATGTAGAACATTACATTAATTGATTTTCAGATGACAAAACAACTTTGCATTACCAGGGTAAATCACCGTTAGTCATGATGCATGATCCTTTTTAAACATCGCTGGATTCACTGTACTAGTATTTTGTTGAGTATTTTTGTGTCTGTAGTCATAAGAGACAGTTGTTTGTAGGGCTTTTTCCTCATGGTGTCTTTGTCTTATTTTGGTATCAATGGCTTCATAGAATGAGTGAAGAAGTGTTCCATCCTTTATGTTTTAGACCAGGTTTGTGAATAATTCATATTCTTTTTTTTTTTTTTTTACTTTTTTGTTGTTTTTATTATGTACTACATTGATAGACTGCATAACCTAGAAAGGGTAGATGAGCATAACCACGTTATTTTTCATCAATCATGAAAAGGCTTCCTTAATTGATACCCTCCAAACCCTTTGAAAAATGGGCAACCATTTTTTCTTTGCCCCCATTAGTGAACCTGTGGATGTGCACAATGGCTATGTGGGGGATGAGCAAGCACATGGCCATGATGCAGATCTTGGGCAGAATCTTGAACCAAATTGCACCATGGTTTCCAGGGCCAAACACTTCCTTCCTGGATCCCTAAAGGTGACTCAGCCTTGTCCCCTTCCCTGTAGGCTTTATTAATTCTTCTTTAGATGACTATCTGGTTCTGGGCTTTTCTTGTGGGTGGTTTTTAAATTATTATTACTAATCTAATATCTTCATTTAAAATTTTCTAATGTTTATTTTTGAAAGAGAGAGACCATGTGTGAGTGGGGGAGGGGCAGAGAGAGAGGGAGACACTGAATCTGCAGCAGGCTCCAGGCTCTGGCTGTCAGCCCAGAACCTAATGTGGAGCTTGAACTCAAGAACCGCGAGATCATGGTCTGAGCTGAAGTCAGATGCTCAACTGACTGAGCCATTCAGGTGCCCCAATATCTTCATTTGTTGTAAGTTAATTCAGATTTTTATATTTATTCTTGACTTTTGATAGGTTGTGTCTTTCTAGGAATTTTCCCATTTCATCTCCATTACCTATTTTGTTGGCCTACCATTGTTCATAGTATAACCTATCATTCTTTTTCCTTTTTTTATTTCTACATTTCATTTCTGATTTCAGTAATTTGATTAGTCTCTCTTCTTTTTATTGGTCATTCAAGCTAAAGGTTTGTCAATGTTATTGATCTTTTCAAAGAGCTAGCATTTGGTTTCATTGATATTTATTATTTTTTTATTCTCTTGTTCAACAATATCTACTCTAATCTTTTATTATTTCTTTCCTTCTGATTGCTTCTGTTTGCTCTTCTTTTTTTCTTTCATTGTCTTAAGGTGGAATTTTCATTTATTGATTTAAGATCTTGCCTCTTTTTGAGTCAAAGAATTTATGGTTATAATTACCAATAAGTACTTGTCTTCCCTAAGTTATGGTATATTATGCTATATTTTTATTTACTTCAGACTACTTTCTTATTTTTCTTGAGATTTCTTCTGTTACCCATTGATTATTTAGTAGTGTATTGTTTACTTTTTACACATCTTTTGCATTTCCCAAATTTCTTTCTGTTATTAATTTTACATTTCCATGAAAGAGGAACATCCTTTTATGAGTTCATTCCTTTTAAATAGATTGAGGCTTAATTTATAGACCAGCATATGGTCTCACTGAGAGAATGTTCTACGTGTACTTGAAAAGAGCTTATTCTGATGTTGTTGGGTGGAGTTGTTTGTAGAATTCTGTTAGATCTAGTTTGTATAGACTGCTCTTCGAGTCTTCTATTTCCCTGTTGATCTTCTGCATAGTTGTTTTATACCATATTGATAGTGGAGTATTGAAGTCTTTGTCCATTGCTGAATTGTTTATTTCTCCCCTCAATTATGTCAGCCTTTGCTTCATATATGCATGGCCTCTGTTGTTAGGTGGATATATGCTTATAATTCATAACATAATTTTTATAATAGAAAACATAATTCTTTAGTTTTAGTAACATTTTTGCTTTAAAGTCTATTTTATCTGATATAAGTATAGCCATTATAATTTCTTCTTGGTTACTGTTTGCTTGATTTATCTTTCCCCTACTCTTTCAATCTATTTGTATCTTTTTTTTTTAATTTTTTTTTCAACGTTTATTTATTTTTTTTTGGGACAGAGAGAGACAGAGCATGAACGGGGGAGGGGCAGAGAGAGAGGGAGACACAGAATCGGAAACAGGCTCCAGGCTCTGAGCCATCAGCCCAGAGCCTGACGCGGGGCTCGAACTCACGGACTGCAAGATCGTGACCTGGCTGAAGTTGGACGCTTAACCGACTGCACCACCCAGGCGCCCCTGTATCTTTGAGTCTAAAGTATATCTCCTGTACGTGGCATACGATTTGGATCATGTTTTTAAAAATCAATTCTGCTAATTGCTGAATGGAGAATTTGAATGGAGAATTTAACCCGTTTACTTTTAGAATAATGGTATGCTGACAAGGAAACATTTATCTCTACCACTTTGCTATTTATTTTGTATATATCATATAGTTTTTTAAATTTTGGTTTCTCATTTACTCCATTACCACTTTCGTTTGTGTTTAGTTGATTTTTGTAGTCATATGTATTAATTGCCTTCTCATTTCCTTTTTGTTTTTCTATAGGTATTATCTCTGAGAGTATGAGATTATATATAATATTCTGAAGTGGTGACAATCTCGTTTCGATTGATATCAAGTTAACCTCAATTACTTACAAGAGCTCTTCTTCTGTGTGCCTCTATCTCCCCTGCTTTATATTTTGATATACACATTTCATTTTTATATATTGTGTGCTTAATAAGATATATTAAAATTATTTTTATGCATTTGTCTTTTAAATTATGTAGAAAACAAAAGGTGGACTTACTATCCAAAATAACAATAACATTGACTTTTATATATGGTCATTATTTCCATTAGCTGGATCTTCATTCAAATTCAACGTTTACTGCCTACCATCCTTTGATTTCAATCTGAAATACTGTATTTGGCATTTCTTGTAGGCCATGTTTAGTGGTAATGAACTCCCCTGGTTTTATCTTGGAATGTCTTCCATTCCCCCTCAGTTTTGAAGGACAGTTTTGCCAGATAGAGAATTCTTGGGAGACACAGTTTTCTTTCAAAATTGTAAATATATTATCCCACTATTTTCTGGTTTCCAGGATTTCTGGTAAGAAGTCAGGTGATAATTTTATTGAGCATCACATGCTGAGTAGCTTCTTTTTGCTCCATTCAAGATTCTTTCTTTGTCTTTGAACAGTTTGACTATACCGTACCTTAGTGTGTGTTTCTTTTGGTTTCCATTTGGAGTTCGTTGAGTTTCTTGGATTTGTAGATACATGTCTTCCATCAAATCTGAGCTACTTTTGCCTATTATTTTTTCTTTTAAATTTATTTTGTATTTTAATTTCAGTATAGTTAACCTATAGTGTTATATTAATTTCAGGTGTATAATACAATGATTCAACAATTGGATATATTACTAAGTGCTCATCAGTATAAGTGTACTCTTAATCCCCTTCACCTATTTCACCCATCTCCCCACCCACCTCCCCTCTGGTAACCACCTATTGTTGTCTATAGTCAAGACTCTGTTTTATGGTTTGTCTCTTTTTTTCCCTTTGTTTCTCTTTTTAAAGTTTATTTATTTATTTTGAGAGAGGCATAGACAGCATGAGTAGGGAAAGGGGCAGAAAGAGAAGGAGAGATAGAGAGAACCCCAAGCAGGCTCCACACTGCCATCACAGAGCCCACATGGGGCTTGAACCCATGAAACTGTGAGATTATGTATGACCTGAACCTAAACCAAGAGTCAGATGCTTAACTGACCAAACCACCCAGGTGCCCCTGTTTTGTTTCATAAATTCCACATACAAATGAAATCATATGGTATTTGTCTTTCTCTGACTGACTTATTTCACTTACCATTATACTCTTTAGCTCCATTCATGTTGTTGCAAATGATAAGATTTCCTTTTTTATGGCTAAAAAATATTCCTATATTATAAATATAATATATTATAAATATTCCTATATTATAAATATAATATTTGTATATATTATAAATATAATATTTGTATATATGGATATATACATATATGTTCATATATGTTCATATAATATTCATACATTCAAATATAATGTTCATATATATTCATAAATATATTCATATAATATTCATATATAAATATACTATTCATATAATATTCATATAATATTCATATAAATATTGAATTCCTTGACTAATTTTTTATAGAAATATTTATTTTTACTGCTTTTGTGTTTCCTACCTTTATACTGTCACTTTTGGTCTCTCCATCAGGATGTTTGTTTTCTTCTCCAGATTAGGGAAATTTTCAGCTATTATTTCTTCAAATAAATTTTTCCCCCCTTCTCTCTTCTTCTGGTACTCCTATAATGCAAATATTGTTAAATTTGATGGAGTCACTGAGTTCCCTAAGTCCATTCTCATTTTGCATAATTCTTCTTTCTCTCTTTGTTCAGCTTCATTACTTTGTCTTCTAGATCATTATTTCTTTCCTCTACTTCTTCCATCCTGCTTTTCTTTGTATCAAGTGTGTTTCTAATCTCATTTATTGTACTCTTCATCTCTGATTCTTTTTTTTTAACTTTTTAAAAATCTCTGTGGTAATGTTCTCACTAATGTCTTCCACTTTTCCTCAAGTCCAGTGAGTATCATTATGATTGTTGCTTTAAATTCTCCATTGGGCATGTTACTTTTATCTTCCTCACTTAGATCTCTGAGTGTGGCCTTGTCTTGTTCTTTCATTTGGGATAAATCCCTGTCTTGTCATTTCATCTAAGTCTCTGTCTGCTTCTCTGTTTAAATGTTTTTTTAATTTATTTTATGAGACAGAGCATGAGCAGGGAAGAAGCATTGAGAAAGAGGACAGAATCCCAAGCAGGTGCCACACTTCCAGTACAGAGCCCGATGTGGGGCTCAAACTCATCAATCGTGAGGCCATGACCTAAACCAAAATCAAGGGTCAGCCAGTTAATCAACTGAGCCACCCAGGGCGCCCCTGCTTCTTTGTTTAGAAAAGCCAGTTACATCTCTTCCTGAAAGTAATGGCCTTATGAAGAAATCATGTATTGCCCAGGCCTGATGCTTTAGGGAGTGTCAACACTGTGTGCAGCATGCACTCTGCTTTTCTGTTCTGGCTGCTCTATCCTTCAGGCCAGTTGTTTGCAGAGCCTCACTTTGCCTGCTGTGGGCAGTGTTTGGTCTCTGTACTAAATGTGGTGAATTTTAACTAGGTGTGCTCTGGTTTGCTTGTGAATGAGATCTGTCACTACTTCCACCAGAACTGAGGCCCTGCAAAACTCTGGTCAGGAGACGTGGTGTGGGCAGGGGTTTGTGCTAATCTTCGGGAGGAGAGGCCTGCCATGCTCAGACTGAGGTAAGTGTGACTGATAAGGGCAATTCCACCAAAGTACAGGGGGTACATCTTAATGTAGGCAAGTCAGGCAGCCAGTTTCTGAACTGTGCTCCTTCCCACAGGTGGCTCTCTGTTTATTCTGAGGGGAAGGGGAGGGAAATGGCCCCAGCCGTCTCCTTTGTTCTCAGAGCCATGTCCCTGTGAATGCTGTCTTTCAGGGATATGCTCCATAAGAGCAAATAATCTGCCCAATGTGTGTCTCAGGCACTCTTCAGATCACTGTTTTCATGATGTATACTCCCAGGTTGTTTGTCTGCCTTTTCTCCAAGAGCCTCCAGGCTCTGCAGCCAAACCCACTGACCTTTAAAACACCAGGCTTTAAGTTCCACTAGTTGTAAGAACTCATGAAATTCAGCCCCTCAGATTTTCAAAGCCATTTGCTATGGGGAAACATTCTCTTTTCTGTGTTCCCCTCTCTCTTACCCTTCTCCACAACCATGGCTCCCTCCCTTCCACAGCAGCCAGAATCTGTATCTCCCTTAAACCATACCTCCCCATTTCCCACTCTCTTCAACATGGCCATTTCTCTCTCTCTCTAGTTGTGGAGTTTGTTCTGTCAGTCTTCATGTCAATTTCTAGGGCATTTAAGATGACTTGATAGTTGCCTAGTTGTATTCATGGGATGAGGAGAGCCTAGGGTCCTTCTACCACACCACCATCTTCCTATTAGTCTTTCTCTTTACCTTCAATCTGTATGTGTCTTTAGATCTGAAACGAGTCCCTGGGAGGCAGCATATAGATGGGTCTTGCTTTCTTAAAGTTTATTTATTTATTTTGAGAGAGAGAAAGAAAGAGAGAGAGAAATAATGGGGGTGGGGAGCAGAGACAGAGGGGGAGAGGGAGAATTCTAAGCAGGTTCGGCACTGTCAACGCAGAGCCCTACGTGGGGCTGGAACTCATGGATGTGAAATCATGACCAAAGCTGAAATCAAGAGTCAGATACTTAAACAACTGAGCTACCCTGGTGTCCCTTGTTTTTTAAAAAAATGGTTGTTTATTTTTGAGAGGGGGGAGGGGTCAGAGAGAGAGAGAGAGAGAGAGAGAGAGAGAGAAGATCTGAAGCAGGCACTGTGCTGAGAGCAGAGAGCCCGATACAGGGCTTGAACCCACAAACCTATGAGATCATGACCTGAGCTGAAGTTGGACTCTTAACTGACTGAACCACCCAGGCACCACTGTTTTTGTTTTGTTTTGTTTTGTTTTTTCTGTCACCATGTGTCTTTTGATTGGAGCATTTATCCGTACATTCCAAGTAATTATTGATAGGTATGTACCTAGTGCCATTTTGTTACTTGTTGTATGGTTATTTTTGTAGTTCTTCTCTGTTACTTTCTTCCCTTGTTCTCTTCTCTCATGATTAGTTGGCTTTCTTTTTTTTTTTTTTTTAATTTTTTTTTTCAACGTTTATTTATTTTTGGGACAGAGAGAGACAGAGCATGAACGGGGGAGGGGCAGAGAGAGAGGGAGACACAGAATCGGAAACAGGCTCCAGGCTCTGAGCCATCAGCCCAGAGCCCGACACGGGGCTCGAACTCCCGGACCGCGAGATCGTGACCTGGCTGAAGTCGGACGCTCAACCGACTGCGCCACCCAGGCGCCCCTAGTTGGCTTTCTTTAGTGATATACTTGGATTCTTTTATTTTTGTATGTCTATTACTGTTTTTTTTTTTAATTTGTGGTTACCATTAGGGATGTAGATTACATCTGCATATAGCAGTCCATATTAAGTTGATGCTTGCTTAAGTTTGAACCCATTCTTTACTCCTCTCCCCCACCAAATTTTAGGTATATGGTGTCATACTTTATAACCTTTTAATATGTGAGTCTTTTGACTGAGTTTTACAGACATACTTAGTTTTTACTGCTTTTTTGTTTCCTTTTTTTCTTACTCTTACTTATGATCTTTCCTTTCCACTCTAAGAGTCCCCTTTAACATTTCTTATAGGGTTGGTTTAGTGGTCATGAATTCCTTTAAATTTTGTTTGTTTGGGAAACTCTTTATTCCTTCTTCTATTCTGAAAGATAGCCTTGGTGTATAGAGTATCCTTGCCTGCACACATTTTCTTTTCAGCATCTTGAATATATCATGCCACTGCCTTCTGACCTGAAAAGTTTCTGCTGAAGAAATGACCTTAATTGCATAATGGGGTTTCCCTTAAATGTAACTGCTTCTTTTCCCTTGCTGCTTCTCTTTATCACTACTTTTTTTGCCATTTTAATTACTGTGTGTCTTGTTGTGGACCTCATTAGGTTGATTTTATGGGGAGATCTATGTGCCTCCTGAATCTGGATGTCTATTTATTTCCTCAGATTTGAAAAGTTTTTCTCTCTTTTTCTTCTGCAAATGTTATTATGCTTGATGGTGTTACTGAGTTCCCTAAGTCTGTTCTCATTTTGCATAATTTTCTTCCTCTCATCTGCTCAGCTTTATTATTTTCCATTACTTTGTCCCTCAGGTTGCTGATTGATTTTTCTGCTTCCTCTAGCCTACTATTTATTTCTCCTAGTGTATTTTGAATCTCATTTATTTTGTTCTTTTTCTCTGATTGGTTCTTTTTTATCTCTTTTTTAAGGGTCTCACTGATGTCTTCCATTCTTTTCTCAAGTTAAGTGAGTACTTTTATAATTATTACTTTAAATTCTTGATCAGGCGTATTACCTATCTCTGTTTCACTTAGGTCTCTTGCTGTGATCTTGTCCTCTTCTTTCATTTGGGACATGTTCCTCTGCCTTTTCATTTTGTCTAACTCTCTGTGTTTGTTTCTCTGTTAGGACAGTCAGCTACATCTCTTGCTTGAAAGTAATGGCCTTATGAATAACAGATCCTGTAGTGCCTTGCATTGCAGTGTTCCCTGTTCACTGGAAACTGGCATTTCAGGCATGTCTCCTATGTGTGTTGTGTATGCCCTGATTTTGCAGCTGAGCCATTTTTTCTTTCAGTCCATTTGTCTGCAGTGGCTCTCTTTGCCTGTTGTGGGCAGTGTTTTTGTCCCTGTGGTGTTACTGGGCCAGTTTAGGGCCACTTGGACTTTAGTTGAGTCAAACCAGGTGATGCCAGAGATGCAGTAACACAAAACTGCAAGGTGTTTTCCCTGTTTTGTCCCCTGAGAAATTTTCATTGGTGGGCACGCCCTTCAATCAGACCGTCTCTCTGTCTCCATCCCACTTCTGGGGCCACAGTTGGCCTGGTGTACGGGTGTATGTGGTTATCTTTCTCTGTCTCTAGCACAGGAGTTACCCTGGAGTGGTGCTGTCCCCTGTCGGGTCTGCTTGCACGCTGTCAGGCCTGCAGTACTACCCTGAGTGAGCTGTGGCCAGGAGCATACTGGGGGGGCCACATCTACAACATACTCAGAGAATGGGGGTGGTAGCAGTGTTAGCAAGTTAGGTAGCAAATATTAGCCCTGTACTGGCTCCTGCTGACATTTTTTCAAGTGATCTTCTTGTCCATTTATATTTGTCTTCAATTTCTGGGCCTCCAGTAATGCAGTATTTATATTCTTTATGGTATCTCACATGTCCCTTAGGCTCCACTTACTTTTCTAAAAATTTTTTTAAATGGCTATTAATTTTTGAGAGAGAGAGATAGAGAGAGAGAGAGAGAGAGAGAGAGAGAGAGAGAGAGAGAGCAAGCGCAATCTGGAGGAAGGGAAGACAGAAGGTGACAGAGGATCTGAAGCAGGCTCTGCACTGTCAATGCAGAGCCCAACGCAGGGCCAGAACTCACTGACCATAAGATCATGACCCGAGGTGAAGTTGGACGACTAACCAAATGAGCCACCAAGGCACCCCCTACTTTTCTTTTTTCAATAATTTTTCTTTCTGTTCCTCATATGATAAATTACATTGTCCTGTCTTCAGGTATCTGCTGATTCTTTCTTCTGCCTACTCAAATCTGATGTTCTGCCCCTGTGGTGAATTTTTTTCATTTTAGTTATTGGATTTTTCAGCTCTAGAATTTGTTTGGCTCCTTTTTGTAATTTCTGTCCTTGTGTTAGCATTCTCATTTTGTTCATATATCATTTTCCTGATTTCTTTTACTTCTTTGTCCACATTTCCCTCAACTCTTTTGGCATATTTAAGACAGTTATTTTAAAGTCTTTGTACATTAAGTGTAACATCTGAGCTTTCTGAGTCAATTTCTGCCAATTAATTTTGTTCTTTTGAATGTTTTACTGTTTTTTTTGTATGCCTTGCCATTTTTTTTTGAACATTGGGCATTTAGCTATTATGTGTTAAGTCTAGAAATCAGGTTATACCACTTTCCCTGTACTTTGATAGTTTTTTAATTGCTAAAGGCTATAGTAGACTTTTTGCTTTGAGACTTTCCCAAACTGTTTTTCAAAAACTATTCCTTGTCGAGTGTGATCACTGAAGTCTCTGTTTTCATAGCTCATGTTTTGTTAATGTTTTGAAAGAGATTCCTTGAATGCTGGGAGCTGAAATGAACAAAGAAAGAAGCAAAAAAAATTCATAAGAGGAAAAAAGAGAACAGCCACCTCTCCCAGTATTACCAGATTGGCTCTATGTTGAGGTGCTTCTTCATCACTTAGCTGGTCTTGGCTTGTTCTGTGCCTAGGGATCAACCCAAGATGATAGTTTACGGTCTTCTCAGGACATTTCTGAGCATGCATCTTTCCTGGGTATGCACCTGGCTTTCTAAATTCTCTCATATGAGGAACTTTTTTTGATGTTTTTCAAAAAAAAAAGTCAGGTGGGGAGAGCTTGAGAGGCTCAGTTGGTTAAGTAGCCAACTCTTGGTTTCAGCTCAAGTCATGATCTCACGGTTTGTGGGTTTGAGCCCTGTGTAGGGGTCTGTGCTAACAACATGGATCCTGCTTCGGATTATCTCTCTCTCTCCCTCTCTCTCTTCCCCCCCACACTTGCACATGTGCACTCTCCCTCTCAAAATAAATAATAAAAAGATTTTTTTACTCCAGCTTCTCTTTCAGGTCTCAGATGATCTTTTGTTATGACTCCATGCATAATCTTTTGCCCCAGATGTCTGGGGGTTTCAAGTTTACTTTGTAGTTTTGTGAACCAGTGCCTACCACTTTTCCAACCTGTACTCTGATTTACCTGAAAGAGAAAAGTGCCTTCAGTCCTTTCAGCATCACCTAAGCAGGTTAGAACAGCAAATCCAATAACTTGCAAGTAAGTCCTGCTGTGCTCTATCTGGTTCAAGGGAGGCAACTAGAAAGTGGGCTGCCATCTGTTCATGAGTAAGTTTAATGATCCATCAGGGAAGAGGTGAGGCAAAGATGAGTAAAACACAAAGATTTTCTACCATTTTGAAGATGGCTTTTTACTGATGGGGTATTTGCTTGATTGCTCTAAACATTTGAATGTTTTCCAGAGTTCCTATAAGGTTGGCCCAGACAGCTTCTTGTTGTTTACTTATGATGTTTCTGTGGTGGAATGAGAACTTGGAGCTTTCTAGGCTACGTTTTTGCTGACATCACTCCTGATTTTTAAATTAACTTTCACATTTGAAATAATTGTACATTCATATGTACAGTTGTAAGAAATAATAATCCACTCTACCCTTTACCCTCTTCCCCCAATAGTAAGGTCTTGCAAAACTATAGTTCAATAACACATCCATGACATTGACATTGATATAGCCAAGATACAGAACATTTTCATCATCATAAGTATCCCTTTGATTGCCCTTTTATACTCACACCCACTTCTTTGTTAACCCTTGTAATCACTAATCTGTAATCTATTTCTAAAATATTATCATTTCAAGAATGATACATAAATGGAATCATGCGTTATGTAACCTTTTAGGATTAGGTTTTTTCCTTCACTTGGCATAGTTCTCTGGAAAATCATCCATGTTTTGTATGTATCAATGGTTAGCTCCTGTTTATTACTGAATACAATCCCATGATATGGATGTACCATAGTTTGTTTTATTATTCTTGCACTGAAGTATATCTGCATTGTTTTCACTTTTCTAGATACTGTGAATAATTCTGCTAACAACATTTTTGTAAAGGTTTTTGTGTGAACATGTTTTCATTTCTCTAGAATAAAAGCCCAGGAGTACAATTATATGTATATGTTTCTTTATTATTTTTTAAACGTTTTCTTTTTTTAAATCTTTAAAAATGTTTATTTGTGAGAGAGAGACTGAGCATGAGTGGGGGAGGGGCAGAGAGGGAGATGCAGAATCTGAGGCAGACTCCAGGCTCCGAGCTGTCAGCATAGAGCCTGTCAGCATAGAAACTTGAACCCACAAACTATGAGATCATGACCTTAGCTGAAGTAGGACGCTTAATCAACTGAGCCACCCAGAGCCCCTGTATGTTTCTTTAAAGGAAATCTGCTTAACTGTTCTCCAGAGTGGCTGTGATATTTTTCATTCTCACTAGGCATGTATGAGTGAGCTACTTTCTCTACATTCTTGCTTACATTGATGTCACAATTTTCATTTCAGCCATTCTGATATTTTTTAAAAATTTAAATCCAAGTTAGTTAACATATAATGTAACAATGATTTCAGGAATAGAATTTAGTGATTCATCACTTACATGTAATGCCAAGTGCTCATCCCAACAAGTGCCCTCCTCAATGCCCATCACACATTTTGCCCACCCCCCCAACACCCCTCCAGCAAACCTCAGTTTGTTCTCTGGATTTAAGAGTCTCTAATGGTTTGTCTCATTCTCTGTTTTTATCTTATTTTTGCTTACCTTCCTCTACATTCATCTGTTTTGTTTCCTAAACTCCACATATGAGTGAAATCATATGATATTTGTCTTTCTCCAATTGACTTATTTCGCTTAGCATAATACACTTTAGTTCCATCCACGTTGTTTCAGATAGCAAAATTTCATTATTTTTTTAAATTTTATTTTTAACATTTATTTATTTTTGAGACAGAGAGACAGAGCATGAACGGGGGAGGGGCAGAGAGAGAGGGAGACACAGAATCAGAAGCAGGCTCCAGGCTCTGAGCCGTCAGCCCAGAGCCCGACGCGGGGCTCGAACTCACGGACTGCAAGATCGTGACCTGAGTTGAAGTCGGACGCTTAACCGACTGAGCCACCCAGGCACCCCAAAATTTCATTATTTTTGATTGCTGAGTAATATTCCATTGTATATATATACCATATCTTCTTTATTCATTCATTAGTCGATGGACATTTGGGCTCTTTCCATATTTTGGCTCTTGTCGATTGTGCTGCTATCAACATTGGGATGCATGTGCCCCTTCGAATCAGCATTTTTGTGTCCTTAGGATAAATACCTAGTAGTGCAATTGCTGGGTCATAGGGTAGTTCTATTTTTAATTTTTTGAGGAACCTCCATACTATTTTCCAGAGTGGCTGCACCAGTTTGCATTCCCAACAGCAGTGAAAAAGGGTTCCTCTTCTCTGCATCCTTGCCAACATCTGTTGTTGCCTGAGTTGTGAATTTTAGCCATTCTGACAGGCGTGAGGTGGTATCTCATCATGGTTTTGATTTGTATTTCCCTGATGATGAGTGATGTTGAATATTTTTTCATGTGTCTGTTAGCCATCTGGATGTCTTCCTTGGAAAAGTATCTATTTATGTCTTTTGCCCATTTCTCTTCACTGGATTATTTGGTTTTTGGGTGTTGAGTTTGATAAGTTTTTTTAAAATAGATTTTGGATACTAACCTTTTTTCTGATAGGTCATTTGCAAATATCTTCTCCCATTCTGACAGTTGCCTTTTAGTTTTGCTGATTGTTTCCTGTACTGTGCAGAAGCTACTTATCTTGATGAGGTCCCAATAGTTCATTTTTGCTTTTGTTTCCCTTACCTCTGGAGACATGTCAAGTAAGAAGTTGCTTTAGCCAAGGTCAAAGAGGTTGTTGCCTGTTTTCTCCTTTAGGATTTTGATGGCTTCCTGTCTTATGTTTCATCCCTTTTGAGTTTATTTTTGTGCATGGTGTAAGAAAGTGGCCCAGTTCTTCTGCATGTCGCTGTCTAGTTTTCCCAACAGCATTTGCTGAAGAGACTGTCTTTTTTCCATTGGATATTCTTTCCTGCTTTGTCAAAGATTAGTTGGCCATACATTTTTGGGTCCATTTCTGGGTTCTCTATCCTGGTCCATTGATCTATGTATATGTCTGTTTTTGTGCCAGTACCATACTGTCTTGATAATTACAACTTTGTAATACAGCTTAAAGTCTCAAATTGTAATGACTCCATCTTTGGTTTTCTTTATGTAGATATAGATATAGATATAGATATAGATATAGATGTGTATATATATATATATATATATATATATATATATATATATATGGTTTATTTATCTTTGAGAGAGACAGAGACAGCATGAGTGGGGTAGGGACAGAAAGAGAGACAGGGAGGGAGAGAGAATCCCAGGCAGACTCCATGCTATTAGCACAGAGCCCGATGTGAGGTTCAATCTCACCAAACTGAGAGATCATGACCTGAGCTGAAACCAAGAATTGGACGCCTAACTGACTGAGCCAGCCAGGTGCCCTGGTTTTCTTTTTTCAACATTACTTTGGCTATTTGGGGTCTTTTGTGGTTCCATACAAATTTTAGAATTTGTTCTAGCTCTGTGAAGAATGCTGGTGTTATTTTGATAAGGATTGCATTGAATGTGTAGATTTTTTTGGGTAGTATCAACATTTTAACAATATTTGTTCTTCCAAGCCATGAGCATGGAATGTTTTTCATTTCTTTGTGTCTTCAATTCCTTTCATAAGCTTTGTATAGTTTTCAGTGTATAGGTCTTTCATGTCTTTGGTTAGGTTTATGGCTTGGTATTTTATGGGTTTTTGTGCCTCTGTAAATGGGATCGATTCCTTGATTTCTCTTTCTGCTGCTTCATTATTGGTGTATAGAAATGCAACCAATTTCTGTACATTGATTTTATATCCTGCAACTTTGCTGAATTCATGGATCAGCTTTAGCAGTTTTTTGGTGAGGTCTTTTGGGTTTTCCACATAGAGTATCATGTTGTCTGTGAAGAGTGAAAGTTTGACTTCTCCTGGCCGATTTGGGTGTCTTTTATTTCTTTTTGTTGTCTGATTGCTGAGGCTAGGACTTCCAACACTGTGTTGAATAACAGTAGTGAGAGTGGACATCCCTGTCATATTCCTGACCTTAGGGGTAAAGCTCTCAGTGTTTCCCCATTGAGGATTATATTAGCTGTGGGTCTTTTGTATATGGTTTTTATGATCTTGAGGTATATTCCTTCTATTCCTCTTTTCTTGAGGGTTTTACCAAGAAAGGATACTTTGTTTTGTCAAATGTTTTTTTTCTTAAAATAAATTTTTAAATATTTACTTGGATTTGAGAGAGAGAGAGAGAGAGGGAGAGGGAGAGGGAGAGATGGAGATAGATAGAACGGGGAGGGGCAGAGACATGGAGACAAAATCTGAAGCAGGCTCTGAGCTGTCAGGACAGAGCCTGACACAGGGCTCGAACTCACAAGTCGCAAGATCATGCCCTGAGCCAAAATCACATGCTTAACCAACTGAGCCACCCAGGCACCCTTCAAATGCTTTTTCTGCATCTGTTGAGAAGATCATGTGGTTCTTATCCATTCTTTTATTAATGTGATGTATCACATTGACTGATTTACAGGTATTGAACCAGCCCTGCATCCCAGGAATAAATCCCACTTGATCGTGGTGAATAATTCTTTTAATGTATTGTTGGATACAGTTTGCTAGTACATTTTGATAGTTTTAATTTGCATTTTCCTAATAGCTACTGGTGTTGGAAATATTTTCACATATTTATTTGCCATCTGTGTACTTTTGGTAAAATGTCTTTGCCCAGGTTCTAATAAGGCTGTTTGATTTTCTAGTATTTAGTTTTGTGTGTCCATTATATATTGTAGATACAAGTTCTTTGTCAGATATGTACTTGCAACAATTTCTCCAAAATTTGTAGATTTTCTTTTCCGGCTCTAAATGTGGCATTTCATAGAATAAAAGTTTTTAAATTTTGATAAAGTTCAATGTATCAATTTTTCCTCTTAAAGACTGTGCTTTTGGTGTCAGATCTAAGAATTCTTTGCCTTCCCTTAGATGCTACAGATTTTCTTCTCTCTATATATATATTTTTAAGTTTTAGTGTTTTATATTTTACCTTTATGTTCACAATCCATTTAGGGTTTTTTGTTTGTTTTTGTAGTTTTTGATCCACCACATTTTTGTTATTTTATTTGTTTGTTTATGTTGAAGTACAGTTGACACACAGTTTTACATTAGTGTCAGGTGTACAGTACAGTGATTTGACAATTATATGTTATCCTATGCTCAGCACAGGTGTAGGTATCATCTGTCACTGTAGAATGCTGTTAAAATACAAATTACTGTATTCCTTATGCTGTACCTTTCATCTCCGCAAGTTGTTCATTCCATAGCTGGAGTCCTGTACCTCCTATTTCCCTCCTGATCCATTTTGAGTTATTTTAGTATAAGATGTGAGACTTAGGTCAAGGCAACAGTGGTGGTTTCTTCCTCTTCTTCTTCTCCTCATCTTTCTCCTCCTCCTCCTTTTTCCTCTGCTACTTCTGCTTCTTCTTATTGCCTAACAAAGTCCAATTGCTCCAACACTGTTTATTAAAAAGCTTTCTTTTCTGCATTTAATTGTTTTTCATCGTTGTCAAAATTTAGTTAGTTGGGCACATTTTCATGGATCTATTTCTGGATTCCTTATTTTGGTCTGTTGACCTACAGGTCTATTCATCTGTCAATAACATAGTCTTGGTTTCTCTCATTACATAATAAGTCTTAAAATAGGATACACTCATTCCTTCTCCTTTTTCCTTGTTTTTGAAAGTTGCCTTAGGTATTCTAGTTCCATTGCCATTCTATATAATCTAATTGATAGCTACAGAAAATGTTTTCTGGGATTTTGGTAAGAATCATGTAGTCTTTATATTAATTCATGGAAAATTTACATCTCCTTATGATATGTTGAGTCATCCAATTCATGAACACAGTCTGTCTCTACATTTATTTATTCTTCAGTTTTTAAAATCAGTAGTGTTTAGTTTACTGAATACAAGTCGTATACATATTTTGTTACATTTATACCTAAATATATTTTTTGAGTGAATGTGAATGTAAATTATATTTCAAGTTTAATTTTGGTGTGTATATTTTCACTGTTAGTATGTGTAGGTACAATTCATTTAGTATGTTTATCTTATTTTTTTGTGATGTTGCCAAATTCACTTACTCTGGGAGTTTTCATTTATTTATTTATTTTTGATTCCTTGAGATTTTAATGTACACATTTATGTCATCTGTAAATAAGGACAATTTTATTACTTTCTTTCTCATCTGTGTGCCTCTTATTTCCCCCCCTCCTGTTTTTTTTTTTTTTTTCTTTATTCCACAGGCTAAATCTTCCAGCAGTAGGCTAAACAAGAGTAGTGAGTTCAGGTCTTTGCTTTGTTCCCAGTCTTAGGGTAAAAACTGGGATTCAATCCTTCACAATTAAGTATAATGTTAGCTATAGGTTTGTCATGGATACTGTTTATCATGCTAAAGAAGTTTCATGGTTTCTGAGAAGTCAGGTGTAATTCTTATCTTTTTTTCCTCAAGGGGTAAGGTGTTATTTCCTTCTGGCTTCTTTCAGGACACCGATTTCAGAAAATATGTGACTTTCTGTAGTTTGAAATGGATATGCCTTTATGTAGATTTTTTAAAAGCATTTATAGTCCTAAATTATCTGAGCTGCATAGATCTGTGATTTGGTGTCTGCTATTAATTTGAGGGAAATTCTCAGTCATTATTATTTCAAATATTTCTTCTGTTCCTATCTCTTTGTTCTCCTGGTATTCCAATTATGTATATGTTATACCACTTGTAGTTGTTTCACAATCATTGGATATTCTATTCTGTTTTTTCATTCTTTTTTTGTCTTACCTTTTTGGTCTTTGATGATTCTATTTATATATCTTCTAACTGAGAGATTCTTTCCTTACCCATGTCCAGTCAACTAATGATTCTATCAAAGACATTTGAGATGTAATCAATAATAATAAAATTATTATTTCTGTTACAGTGTTTTTATCTCTAGCATTTCTTTTTGGTTCTTTCTTATTATTTCCATTTCCCTCTTTACATTTCCCACCTTTCCTTAATGCTGTCATCTACTTTATTGATTAGAGCCTTGAGCATATTAATCATAGTTGTAAATTCTTGGTTTGATAATTAAAACACGCCCTTGCCATATATGGTTCTGATATTCATTCTGTCTCTTCGAATTGTGGAGTTGTATTTTGTTTTTGTTTTGACTTTTGGTATGTCTTGTAATTTTTTCTTGATAGCTGGACAGATGTGCTGGGTAGAAGAGACTGCTATCATGTTCCTGTAATAGTATGGTAGTGAGGAGTGCAGAGAGGGGAGACATTCTACATTTCTGTGATGAGGTTTCAATCTTTTAAACTTTTTGTTTTAATTTACTTTGAGGAGGAATGGGCAGAGAGAGGAGAGAGACTCCCAAGCAGGCTCCATGCTACCAGTGTGGAGCCATATGTGGGACTTGATCTCACAACTGCAAGACCATGACCTGAGCCAAAATCAAGAGTCGGACGCTTGACTGATTGAGTCACCCAAGCGCCCCAGGTTTCAATCTTTTATTGAGCATATGCTTCTGGACTGTGAACTTCCCAAGTTTTCTCACTGCTCCCCACCCCCAGGTGAAACAGGATGGTTACAGTGTACTGGAATTGGGTATTTTCCCTTTCCCTCATGGAAAGCTAGAGCCTTCTGGAGCTGGATATTTTCCTTCCCTCAGAACAGTTAAGCTCTGATAATAACTCAATAGGTTAGCCTCTCATTAATTAGTTTCCCCTCACGAAGACTCTTTATAAGAAGAGCAGAATGCTCTGGATATTTCAAAATGGTTCCTTTTCTGCTCCCACTGCCAGAAGCATGAGAGGATTTTTCTCTTTCAGACTCTGTGAGAGTCTGTCCATGTTCCTGGAAGTAAATCTCAAAATATCACGATTCCATGACTGTTTCCCCCTGGAGTTTTCAATTCTCAGACTTCTCCATACTAAGTCTCCAGTGATTCATCAATTATAGTTCAGATTTCCCTACTCCAGCACTGATTACCACAGTGATTTCTCCTCTTGAGTCTCTGTACCAGTAAGTTGTGACTCCCTATATCTCCCTGTGACTCTCTTATCTTTGGGTCATTGATTTTCCCAGTGTCCTCTCATCCACCCAACTTTTACACATCCAACAAGAGTTGTTGGTTTTCCAGTCTGTTCAGCTTTTAACTTGTCAAAATGGAGTGGTGATTTCCAAGCTCCTTACATTCAGAACTAGAAACTGTAAGTCCTTGAAAATATTTTTTATTTTTATGAAGTCTAATTTGCCTATCTTTTGTTTTGTTGCTTATGCCTTTGATATCATATTCAAGAAATCACTGCCAAAACCAGTGTCATGCAGTTTTTGCCCTATATTTTCTTCTAAGAATTTCATAATTTTAATCTTATATTTAGGTCGTGGATCCATTTTGAGTTCATTTTTGTATGTAGTGTTGGGTAAGGTTATAACTTCATTCTTTTGCATCCTGTTTTCCCATCAACATTTGTTGAAAAGACTCTTTTTTCTCCCATTGAACAGACTTGACACCTTTGTTGAAAATAATTTGACCTTATTTATATATGAGGATTTATTTCTGGAATCTCTATTCTATCGGTCTATGTTTGTCTTTAGGCCAGTGTCTTTAGGCCACACTATTTTGATTACAGGAGCTTTGTAATAAGTTTTAAAATCAGGATGTATGAGTCCTCCAGCTTTGTTCTTGTTCAGGATTGTTTTGGCTGTTTGAAGTCCCTTGAGATTCCATATGAAATTTTTTTTTAATTTTTATTTTTTAACATTTATTTATTTTTGAGACAGAGAGAGAGCATGAACAGGGGAGGGTCAGAGAAAGAGGAAGACACAGAATCTGAAACAGGCTCCAGGCTCTGAGCTGTCAGCACAGAGCCCAACGCACGGCTCAAACCCACAGACCGCGAGATCATGACCTGAACCGAAGTCAGACGCTTAACCGACTGAGCCACCCAGGCGCCCCTCCATATGAATTTTTAAATGAGATTTCCTATTTCAGCAAAAAACATCATAGGGATTTTGATAGAGATTACATTAAACCTATAGATCACTTTGAGTTGTATTGACATCTTAAGTCTTTCAATCAATGAACATGAGATCTCTTTGCATTTGCTTATATATTCTTTAATTTCTTTCAGAAATGTTTTCGTTGGGGCACCTGGGTGGCTCATTTGGTTAAGTGTCCAACTTTTGACTTTTGGCTCAGGTCATGATCTCACAGTTCGTGGGTTTGAGCCTCATGCAGTCAGCATGGAGCCTGCTTGAGATTGTCTCTCACCCTCTCTCTTTCTGCCTCTCCCATTTGAGCATGCGTGTGTTCATGTGCTCTCAAAATAAATAAATAATCTTTTTTAAAAAAGTGCTTTTGTTGTTTTCATCATACAAGTCTTTCACCTTGGTTAAGTTAATTCCTAAGTATTTTATGATATTATGAATGAAATTGTTTTCTTAATTTCCTGTTCAATTGTTCACTTTTAGTGTATAGTGTTGCAGCTGATTTTCGTGTGTTGACTTTGTATCTGCCACTTTGTTGAATCCATTTATTGATTTTAAGTTCTCTGTGCAATCTTTAGGGTGTTCTATATATGAGATTGCATCTGTGAACAGAGATAATTATACATCTTCTTTCCCATTTTGGATGCCTCATTTTTGGGGAGAGGGCGGTTATTTGCTCTGGCTAGAACTTTCAATACTTTGTTGAATAGAAAAGGTGAAAGCAGGTCTCCTTGCTTTGTTCCTAATCTTAGAGGAACAGCTTTCAGCCTTTCACCACTGAGTATGTTTGCTGTGGGTTTTTCATGTATGGCATTTTATTATGTTGAGGTGGTTTCCTTCTATTCCTAGGAATCTGAGTGTTTTTATCATGAAAGAATGTTGAATTTTGTCACATGCCTTTTCTGCATCTATTGAGATTATCATGTGTTTTTTTCCTTAATTCTTTTAATGTGGCTTATTACATGGATTATGTATACTGAATCATCCTTACACTCCACAAATAAATCCCACATGCTCATGGTGTATAATCCTTTTAACATGCTGCTGAATTCAGTTTTCTAATATTTTTTTGAGGATTTTTTTTGGAGGAATCAGTGTTCATGAGGGAAGTTGATCTGTAGTTTTCCTTTCTTGTAGTGTCTTTGTCTGCCTTTGGTATCAGGGTAATGATGGCCTAATAGAGTAAGAAAGTGTTCCTTCCTCTTTATCTATTTGGAAAAGCTTGAAAAATATCAGTATTAGTAATCTTTTAGTAAATTCACCAATGAAGCCATTGGGCAAGGGCCTTTCTTTGTCAGGAGATTTTTAAAAATTACTGATTCATCTTTTTACTAGTTATAGGTCTATTTGGATGATGTAGCTATTTTCTCTGTGCTTACTGTGGACATTGCATTTAATATCTTAAATTATAGTACTCTGAATTTGTACCAGCTTAAACTCAATAATATACAAAACACTCTGCTATTTTAACAGCTCTCTCTGATAACAAAATTTCCAGTCATTTATGTCCGCATTTATTTTTTCCTTGAATATAATATCATGTAGCCTTTTATTTTCATAATAACTACCATGATAATGCAGTCCATGGTTAACTATTTTTTAAGTTTCAATTAAGTGTCATATGATCATTGTAAATGACATTTTTCTTATACTGAGAATATATTCAAATCCAACAATTTTCATCAAAATAAAGAGGATGAAACATTACCATATGGCTTATGGTTGAGATTATATTTAAAGATCACTGTAATTCCCAACATTAAAACATGATAATTTATAGTTTTCAGTAAATAGAGATATGTTTTAAAAGGCAAAATAAGCTTTTAACTGTAGAAAACAAAGTATATTTAATTCAACAGTTTTATGTTTGGAATATCTGAATGACAGCAAATTGCAGTTAGCATTATTCTATGTATTCTTCACAGTAATAAAATGCATAAAAGGAAATTTATACCACATTAAACTACCTTGTACATTAAAATATTGACAGTATTGTCTAAATCTATTAGCATTTAAAAAAGTATCAAGTTCTGAATTTGCTTCATTTCAAGAATAAGAGGGTACTGATGTATCTTATATTCCTGTACCTTTGTAATGAGGCAATTACTACATTGGAATTGCTATTAAAATTATAATCTGTTTTTTTTTTAAATAACATCATGTTTCATCTACATTTTAATTATCAAGTAAACAGTGACTTAGGCTTTCTGATTAGGAACTTATATGAATCCTTATTTATATTAATATCCTTAAATATCCATGGTACTTGAAGTAAAAATGTTAAGGCCATCCTTTTTAAAGTAACTTGTGATAGTTTATTCAGATCACATTTATTAGTCAAATTTTGATGTAATTATGGGGTTCTGATTATAAATTGCACTAAAGTTGAAAGAGAAGTTTAATAGGTTTTTCTCAAATAGTTTTTTTCTGAAAACCTAATCTTCACTTTAGATTTACATTTAAAAATTTGACTACAGATTATTATAATATTCTCAGATATGTGTAATTGACATTGATTCAATGTTAATTTTATTCTTATTGACATATGACAATGACTTAATAAGAAAATAAGGTGCAGCAAAAATTTGACATAGGAATAAAGATCCAAGGGACACTAACTTAATTTGAAATAATGACTTTTAGAGGCGAAAGTTATTAGTTCAGCACTTAGATGTTATATAACAAGAACAAAGGAAAATGTCCCAAATTTCAATATTCTAAGATTTCAAGTATCAAAAAGTGATGTCGCTGTTCATAAACACTGAAAAAATTTTCAATGTATTTCAGAAAATTTTCTAAAAATATCATAAGTAAGTTCCTGGTAATATTATTTTAAAAATTAACAGACACAATATCCTAGAATAAGGTGAACTTTAGTGGCCAAAGTGTTTTATTTTAAAGCTCCAGTATTCAGTTACAAATATTTAATAATAAAAACATGAGCTGATAAATTGTTTTAAATGAAAAGATGTAAGGTTATTGGTGAATATTTCGATTTTCCCAAAATCTAATTGTAATATATTTGTGACCACTGCTAAAGGACAGTATTGAATTACATACTCTTAAGTGAGAGTGTACAGTCTTTAAAAGACATAATTGAAAGTGATTGCATTGAATAAATTGCAAATGAATATATAGCCTATTTTGGAAATCAATGAAGAATCTACAATCTACAGCATTAGCCACATGATGTCGCTGTATACCACAAAGTCTTGTCAATGTTAATGTTTAGATCACCAAAAACTAAGGGAGGAAGCTCCATTTTGTTACAGCCTGAGAGAAGACAAAAACAGGGGACATATTATTCAAGATATAAAGTAAAGAAAGCATGATTTGGAAGTGAGAGTGGTACCAAAGGTGTAGTGGTTTTGCGATGCTGTTTCCTAGGCAAGGAGGCAAGGGAGCCCAGCGCCTGCTGCTCTTCGTTTTGTTCCTCGCAGCCTGGAAGACTGGGAGTGGTCAGGTCCACTACTCGGTCCCGGAGGAGGCCAAACACGGCACCTTCGTAGGACGCATCGCGCAAGACCTGGGGCTGGAGCTGGCAGAGCTGGTGCCACGCCTGTTCCGGGTGGTGTCCAAAGGGCGTGGGGACCTTCTGGAAGTAAATCTGCAGAATGGCATTTTGTTTGTGAATTCTCGCATCGACCGCGAGGAGCTTTGCGGGCTGAATCTGGAGTGCAGCATCCACCTGGAGGTAATTGTGGACAGGCCGCTGCAGGTTTTCCATGTGGAGGTGGAGGTGAAGGACATTAACGATAACCCACCGGTTTTCAGAGGGAGAGAACAAAGGTTATTTATTCCTGAGTCTAGACTGGTGGATTCACGTTTCCCGATAGAGGGTGCTGCTGATGCGGACATTGGGACCAATGCTCTAATAACTTACACCCTCAGCCCCAGTGATTATTTCTCTTTGGATGTACAGGCAAGTGATGAACTGAGTAAGTCACTTTCACTTGAATTGAGGAAATCTTTGGATAGAGAAGAAACACCAGAACTTCGTTTATTATTGACGGCCACTGATGGGGGCAAACCAGAGCTGGAAGGTACAGTTCAGCTGCTGATCACAGTGCTGGACGTTAATGATAATGCCCCATTGTTTGCCCAGGCTGTGTATAGAATCCATTTATTAGAGACTACAGCAAATGGAACATTAGTGACTACATTAAACGCCTCTGATGCCGATGAAGGTGTAAATGGCGAAATTGTCTTTTCCTTTGGCAGTGATGTTCCCCTAAACATTCAAAAAAACTTCAAAATTCATTCCAGCTCAGGAGAAATTAGGCTAATTGGTAGACTGGATTATGAAGAAACAAAATCTTATGAAATTCATGTAAAAGCAGTTGATAAAGGAAGTCCTCCAATGTCAAATCACTGCAAGGTTTTAGTGAAAGTGCTAGATGTAAATGATAATGCTCCACAACTGGCAGTCACATCTCTGTCTTTGCCGGTCAGAGAGGACACCCCACTCAGCACCGTCATTGCTTTTGTTTCCGTGTCCGACCGCGACTCCGGTGTCAACGGGCAGGTGACCTGCTCTCTGATGCCTCACATCCCCTTCAAGCTGGTGTCCACCTTCAAGAATTACTATTCGCTGGTGCTGGACAGCGCCCTGGACCGCGAGAGCGTGGCGAACTATGAGCTGCTGGTGACCGCAAGGGACGGGGGCTCGCCTTCGCTGTCGGCCACGGCCAGCGTGTCCGTGGAAGTGGCCGACGTGAACGACAACGCGCCGACATTCGCGCAGGCCGAGTACACGGTGTTCGTGAAGGAGAACAACCCTCCCGGCTGCCACATCTTCACGGTGTCCGCGCGGGACGCGGACGCGCAGGAGAACGCGCTGGTGTCCTACTCGCTGGTGGAGCGGCGGGTGGGCGAGCGTGCGCTGTCGAGCTACGTGTCGGTGCACGCGGAGAGCGGCAAGGTGTACGCGCTGCAGCCGCTGGACCACGAGGAGCTGGAGCTGCTGCAGTTCCAAGTGAGCGCGCGCGACGCGGGCGTGCCCCCGCTGGGCAGCAACGTGACGCTGCAGGTGTTCGTGCTGGACGAGAACGACAACGCGCCCGCGCTGCTGCCGCTGCCTGGGGCGGGCGGCGCGGGCGGCGCCGTGAGCGAGCTGGTGTGGCGGTCGGTGGGCGCGGGCCACGTGGTGGCGAAGGTGCGCGCGGTGGACGCGGACTCGGGCTACAACGCGTGGCTGTCGTACGAGCTGCAGCCGGCGGCGGGTGGCGCGCGCAGCCCGTTCCGCGTGGCGCTGTACACGGGCGAGATCAGCACGACGCGCAGCCTGGACGAGGCGGACTCGCCGCGCCAGCGCCTGCTGGTGCTGGTGAGGGACCACGGCGAGCCGGCGCTGACGGCCACGGCCACCGTGCTGCTGTCGCTGGTGGAGAGCGGCCAGGCGCCCAAGGCCTCGTCGCGGGTGTTGGCGGGCGCCGCTGGCGCGGAGACGGCGCTGGTGGATGTCAACGTGTACCTGATCATCGCCATCTGCGCGGTGTCCAGCCTGCTGGTGCTCACGCTGCTGCTGTACGTGGCGCTGCGGTGCTCGGCGCCGCCCAGCGAGGGCGCGTGCGGGCCGGGGAAGCCCACGCTGGTGTGTTCCAGCGCGGTGGGGAGCTGGTCGTACTCGCAGCAGAGGCGGCAGAGGGTGTGCTCTGGGGAGGGTCCGCCCAAGACCGACCTCATGGCCTTCAGCCCCAGCCTACCTCAAGTTCCAGGCTCCGCAGATGAAAGACAACAACCCTCAGAGTCAGAACACTTAGGAAAGGTGAGTCTTTTCCATCGATTCTAGAATTGTTCTATTTCCTTTGTTAATGATTCTATTTTGATTCATATTTGCTTATTTTTTTTATGAAATTTATTGACAAATTGGTTTCCATACAACACCCAGTGCTCATCCCAAAAGGTGCCCTCCTCAATACCCATCACCCACCCTCTCCTCCCTCCCACCCCCCATCAACCCTCAGTTTGTTCTCAGTTTTTAACAGTCTCTTATGCTTTGGCTCTCTCCCATTCTAACCTCTTTTTTTTTTTTTCCTTCCCCTCCCCTATGGGTTCCTGTTAAGTTTCTCAGGATACACATAAGAGTGAAACCATATGGTATCTGTCTTTCTCTGTATGGCTTATTTCACTTAGCATCACACTCTCCAGTTCCATCCACGTTGCTACAAAAGGCCATATTTCATTTTTTCTCATTGCCACGTAATATTCCATTGTGTATATAAACCACAATTTCTTTATCCATTCATCAGTTGATGGACATTTAGGCTCTTTCCATAATTTGGCTATTGTTGAGAGTGCTGCTATGAACATTGGGGTACAAGTGGCCCTATGCATCAGTACTCCTGTATCCCTTGGATAAATTCCTAGCAGTGCTATTGCTGGGTCATAGGGTAGGTCTATTTTTAATTTTCTGAGGAACCTCCACACTGCTTTCCAGAGCGGCTGCACCAATTTGCATTCCCACCAACAGTGCAGGAGGGTTCCCGTTTCTCCACATCCTCTCCAGCATCTATAGTCTCCTGATTTGTTCATTTTGGCCACTCTGACTGGCGTGAGGTGATACCTGAGTGTGGTTTTGATTTGTATTTCCCTGATAAGGAGCGACGCTGAACATCTTTTCATGTGCCTGTTGGCCATCCGGATGTCTTCTTTAGAGAAGTGTCTATTCATGTTTTCTGCCCATTTCTTCATTGGGTTATTTGTTTTTCGGGTGTGGAGTTTGGTGAGCTCTTTATAGATTTTGGATACTAGCCCTTTGTCCGATATATCATTTGCGAATATCTTTTCCCATTCCGTTGGTTGCCTTTTAGTTTTGTTGGTTGTTTCCTTTGCTGTGCAGAAGCTTTTTATCTTCATAAGGTCCCAGTAATTCACTTTTGCTTTTAATTCCCTTGCCTTTGGGGATGTGTCGAGTAAGAGATTGCTACGGCTGAGGTCAGAGAGGTCTTTTCCTGCTTTCTCCTCTAAGGTTTTGATGGTTTCCTGTCTCACATTTAGGTCCTTTATCCATTTTGAGTTTATTTTTGTGAATGGTGTGAGAAAGTGGCCTCGTTTCAACCTTCTGCATGTTGCTGTCCAGTTCTCCCAGCACCATTTGTTAAAGAGGCTGTCTTTTTTCCATTGGATGTTCTTTCCTGCTTTGTCAAAGATGAGTTGGCCATACGTTTGTGGGTCTAGTTCTGGGGTTTCTATTCTATTCCATTGGTCTATGTGTCTGTTTTTGTGCCACATATTTGCTTATTTTTAATCACTATCCGATTGTGCATTATATGGTATGAAATAGAGATGCATCTTGCACTGAGAACAATTTAATTTAAATGATTTCCTTATTTTCACATTTTGTTTTTTTCATAATTAAATCTGTTCATGAATAATAGGACCTGAAGGATTGAAAAACACTTAAGCTAAATTTGAAAACTTATTACCTGTAAGTAATTTTTTTCTCAAAATTAAAAAAGTTCATAACTGGAAAAAATTTAAAGAGTATGAATATATAATGCATATTTCCTATTTACATCATCTATCCATTCTGTCAGAATATATTGGAATAGGACTATAATGTATATCTGGATGTTTTCTAAATTATTCTTTCAATCAAGAATTCATTTGTCTTTATCTGTTTATGCAACAGGTAATAAATAAAGTTTTCATTTCCTTGTACTTGAAAGCAGCCTGAATGGATCTTTTATTGCCAGGACCTGCAAAAATACCTATCAGGGGTGCCTGGGTGGCTCTGTCAGTTAAGGGTCTGACTTCGGCTCAGATCATGATCTTGTGGTTGTTGGGCTTGAGCCCCATGTTGGGCTCTATGCTAATGGAGCCTGGAACCTGCCTCCCTCTCTCTCAGCCCTTCCCCTGCTCATGATCTCTCTGTCTCTGTCAGAAATAAATAAACATTAAAAAAAGTTTTCAAAAATACCTATCATAGATCATTACAACACATGACATCACTTGGGAATAATTGCTCATGATACATATTTCTTTCAGGGGTCACATAGCTTGTGATTTGGAATAAAGATTTCACACTTGCAAAATCTTTAGAGTTTTAAGGTACAATAGTAAGTTCCCTGAGGAAAGAACCCCCTTTCAATTTTGTTAAAATATCTTAACACTATAAAAATATCTTAACATTTACGAAATCACATTGTGGGTGGCCAGGTAGTGGGAGTTTTTTTTACATAAAAGTGGAGAGTACCCTAACTCAGGTGTTATGTTACTGGGTTGCTCAGTCATCCTTCCCAGTATCACTATCACCAGGCTAATGTGTACAGGCCTCCCACTGTGCAGAGACTGACCACCCGCCTCTGGCACCAAACTGTGCCCATGATAACATTTTCCACAACTGTGAGCTCACTCACTTTCTCCTGGCAGCATCCCTATAACTAATGAAGTTGGAGTTTTCCCAAAAAGTAAAGACTGATATTGAATGACTACATTTTAATTGGAAATTCCTGTGTTGGGTAGTTAAAACATAAACTTGAAAAGTAAATGTTACACTTGGAAAAGAATTTAAACACTTCAAAAGAAGATGTGTTGGGGTGAAATAACTGTCTAAAACTGTCTTCTATTTGTTTTTTAGCTATATGCTGTTTTTTTCCCCCATATGTATGTGGATATTGGTGAATTGTAGAAATAACTTCCACTAAGTGATCTGGGTCTTATCCATTTAACAGGCCAGATATTCATTTTCATCTGAGATCTGCTTTTAAAGGAATTGAAAAGTTAGGTGGGGAAATCTTTTAAGGATAGTCTGTTTCTACAGTAAACTTCTTAGCTGCTAAGAGTTGATACGCCTCAAAATTTAGGGAGTGTATATTTCCTGAGAATCAGAAATGTTTATCTGAGGCTTTACGGAGAAAAAGAAATGGTTTGAGCAAATAAGGAGGAACTCCTTTTTTGGGAGGAGTCATCCTACCTAGAGTCTCATATCTACTCACTACTTTCTTGGGACTTGTGTGCAGAGTATGACTGGTCAGGTGGAATCTGTCCTACTAGAAGTCTGGCCCCTACCTTTGTACTACAGACAAATGGTAAGCTTTGAAAACTATATCCAGGTATACCCAGAACTCAGTTTTTCACTAAGAGGGAATCACAGTCTATCACTGTACAAATTGTTATTGGTTATTTTTTAATTTTAATTTTTTTCTTACTGATTTTTTATTCCTTATTTACATTTTTAAATTAAATTGCCTAAGGAGATGTCTAAGTGAGAGTAGATATTATTCACTGATACTTTATCCACACATCAGCTCAATCTTCTAGACTCATAGTTCCTTTAGTATTACCTTCATTGCCTATAATCATTATACTCTGTCATTAATTCCCTGTGGCATTCTACTTTGCAATTAGTATACTCTTAAATGTCATGAAATATATAGTATTATAAGTTGTCAGAGGTATTCCATTAATATGTTTTAAAATTTTAATTCTGTATCTTTTTAAAACTACTGCCTTTCAAGATTCTTCAAAACACTTGACATATAGATGCCTATAATTATTTCCTAGATCCATGCTTTTCCAATATAATTCTTAAATGTTTAGTGAACTAGTTCTTGAACACGTGAAATGTTCTTTGTGAACTAGTACAGTAGAATCAATTAGAAATTATGTAAGTTTGATATTAACACATATCATTAATGTAACTTGTTTAGTTACTCGAGATAGTTTAAAATAATCTTTTATCCATTAAAACATTAATTGAACCTACCCTATGACCCAGCAATAGCACTGCTAGGAATTTACCCAAGGGATACAGGAGTACTGATGCATAGGGGCACTTGTACCCCAATGTTTATAGCAGCACTCTCAACAATAGCCAAATTATGGAAAGAGCCTAAATGTCCATCAACTGATGAATGGATAAAGAAATTGTGGTTTATATACACAATGGAGTACTACGTGGCAATGAGAAAGAATGAAATATGGCCCTTTGTAGCAATGTGGATGGAACTGGAGAGTGTGATGCTAAGTGAAATAAGCCATACAGAGAAAGACAGATACCATATGGTATCACTCTTATGTGGATCCTGAGAAACTTAACAGAAACCCATGGGGGAGGGGAAGGAAAAAAAAAAAGAGGTTAGAGTGGAAGAGAGCCAAAGCATAAGAGACTCTTAAAAACAGAACAAACTGAGGGCTGATGGGGGGTGGGAGGGAGGAGAGGGTGGGTGATGGGTATTGAGGAGGGCACCTTTTGGGATGAGCACTGGGTGTTGTATGGAAACCAATTTGACAATAAACTTCATATATTGGAAAAAAAAACCCAAACATTAATTGATAATTTATTCTATTCTGAATGTGAATGATAAAATACGAGTTAAGTTGCAATCCTGGCTTGCGTTCAATGAGTACATGGGAAAAAAAAGCTGGTATGAAAACTTTTCCCCTAATACTTAAATCATGTGTTTGATTTTATTTCAAGAGGCTCTGACTATAAGCAAAGCTTTTGACATGCTTTTACCTCTCTAAAGTCAACCTCTGCCCATGAATTTTCTCTGCTCAACTTGCAAATACCCAAAGAACTCATGCCTCTTGCTGAATTCTCAGAAACTTTTAGAATATTATATTGTCTCATCTTACATACGTTGAATGGTGAATTATGTTCCAAAGTTACTTTTCTCTCTCTATTGATTAGTTAAGTCACCAAAACTTTCAAGTCACAGCTTTTTAAAAAACTGGAATCCATAAATTCATCTAGAGCAGAGATCATTAAAAACACAATGATCTCATATTGCAATCATTTTCAGATATACAGGTAAATTGAAATGTATAAGTGGTGTGGAAATTTAAAAAACACATATACTCTTACTTGGTATGATATGAATGTAGCAAATATCTAAATCACACAGTATTTTCATTTGTAAAAAACAAATTTACAAAAGAACTGCACTGTAAAAAACTGACTTCTGGCATCTTTTATAAATAACAGTTAAGACAGACAACAAGGGTATAATTATTGGATAAAGCACACAAGAGTGCATTATAAACATTCCATAAATAAATAAATAAATAATGTAAATTAACAATTGCCATCATAATATAGAAGTAAATATGTATGGATAGATGGATATGTATATACACATACTTTCAATGCCTCAATGTTTTGGTGGTCATGAATATCAAAGGCCTGGTTTTGCTATAAAATGTAGACTTCAAGGCCAAGTGATAAAAGTTACAAGTTTAGACTCACATTGAGATCCCACCCAAACATCAACAATTAATATCACTTTTAAGTTACTTAACTGATATCTGTTTTCACTTCCTTGTTGGTAAAAAGTGAATTGTATTGATACCTAGCTTGGAAGGTTGTTGTGAGAATATAATGGGATAACCCTATTATAACCCCATGCTTGTCACATGGGGAATATTTCCAATAGATGTCCACTACTGTTATAGCATTAATCACTATTCTATTCTTTTTAACTTTATGTCATGGATTGGAATATTTGGAAGTGATGAATTAGTATAAAAGCTATAAGGATATATATTTTTTTAATATAAAGAATTTGAAAAGTG
Organism: Prionailurus viverrinus; assembly: GCF_022837055.1. Taxonomy (NCBI): domain Eukaryota; kingdom Metazoa; phylum Chordata; class Mammalia; order Carnivora; family Felidae; genus Prionailurus; species Prionailurus viverrinus. The sequence goes on from NC_062561.1 coordinate 117,398,699, forward strand.
CTCGGAGGATATTACAACGAAAATAGAAATTTGGGGAAAGTTCAGACCCAAGTAGTAAATTTATTTAATACTTACACGTTTAGCCACATGATGTCGCTGTCCACCACAAGGTGTTTCACCACAAAAGAAATACATCATGCATTACATACTCAGTTGCTGCTTTTCCCCATCCTCTGTGAAATACGGGCATGGTAAGATTATTTAAGAAAAACCGAGGAACCCAAATTATTTTTTAAAGTTTGGATCGATGCAAGAGTGACCCAATATTTGGAAAAGGCTTGCAGTGATGTTTTCATGGAGAGAAGAAGGTTCAGGAGCCCGGCAACTACTGCTTTCGCTTCTGCTCCTCACAGTCTGGGAGGCTGGGAGCGGCCAGGTTCACTACTCAGTCCTGGAGGAGGCCAAACACGGCACCTTCGTGGGGCGGATCGCCCAGGACTTGGGGCTGGAGCTGGTGGAGCTGGTGCCACGCCTGTTCCGGGTGGCGTCCAAAAGCCATGGGGACCTTCTGGAGGTAAATCTGCAGAACGGCATTTTGTTTGTGAATTCTCGCATCGACCGCGAGGAGCTTTGCGGGCGGAACCTGGATTGCAGCATCCATCTAGAGGTGATCGTGAACAGGCCGCTGCAGGTTTTCCATGTGGAGGTGGAGGTGAAGGACATTAACGACAACCAGCCGGTTTTTCCAATGGCAGTAAAAAAATTGTTTATTTCTGAATCCCGGCCGCCTGGTTCTCGGATTCCGCTAGAGGGAGCATCAGATGCAGATATTGGAGCGAATTCTTTGTTGACCTACAGTCTTAACTCTAATGATTATTTTACCTTGGATATTAAAAGAAATGATGAGGATATTAAAACTCTTGGACTCGTGTTGAAAAAACTTTTAAATCGAGAGGACATTCCTGAACATCACCTAGTAATAACGGCAGTTGATGGTGGGAAACCAGAGCTCACTGGCACTACTCAACTGAAGATCACCATTCTAGATGTAAACGACAACGCCCCAGAGTTTGAGAGAACTGTCTACAAAGTGAGTTTATTCGAAAATGCTCCAAACGGTACCCTAGCAGTGACTGTTAACGCCTCTGATTTGGATGAAGGAGTAAATAAGGAAATTGTATATTCTTTCAATACAGACATGTCATCAGATGCTTTGTCGAAATTCCACTTAGACCCTGTTAATGGATACATCACTGTAAAGGGTAACATAGATTTCGAGGAAACTAAGTTATATGAAATCCAGGTAGAAGCGACAGATAAAGGAAATCCTCCAATGGCAGGTCACTGCACGGTTCTGGTGGAAATTTTGGACACCAATGATAATGTACCTGAGTTGGTTATCAAATCACTGTCATTACCTGTATTAGAAGACGCTCCCCTCGGCACGGTCATCGCCTTGATCAGCGTGTCCGACCGTGACTCCGGAGTCAATGGGCAGGTGACCTGCTCTCTGATGCCTCACATCCCCTTCAAGCTGGTGTCCACCTTCAAGAATTACTATTCGCTGGTGCTGGACAGCGCCCTGGACCGCGAGAGCGTGGCGAACTATGAGCTGCTGGTGACCGCAAGGGACGGGGGCTCGCCTTCGCTGTCGGCCACGGCCAGCGTGTCCGTGGAAGTGGCCGACGTGAACGACAACGCGCCGGCATTCGCGCAGGCCGAGTACACGGTGTTCGTGAAGGAGAACAACCCTCCCGGCTGCCACATCTTCACGGTGTCCGCGCGGGACGCGGACGCGCAGGAGAACGCGCTGGTGTCCTACTCGCTGGTGGAGCGGCGGGTGGGCGAGCGTGCGCTGTCGAGCTACGTGTCGGTGCACGCGGAGAGCGGCAAGGTGTACGCGCTGCAGCCGCTGGACCACGAGGAGCTGGAGCTGCTGCAGTTCCAAGTGAGCGCGCGCGACGCGGGCGTGCCCCCGCTGGGCAGCAACGTGACGCTGCAGGTGTTCGTGCTGGACGAGAACGACAACGCGCCCGCGCTGCTGCCGCTGCCTGGGGCGGGCGGCGCGGGCGGCGCCGTGAGCGAGCTGGTGTGGCGGTCGGTGGGCGCGGGCCACGTGGTGGCGAAGGTGCGCGCGGTGGACGCGGACTCGGGCTACAACGCGTGGCTGTCGTACGAGCTGCAGCCGGCGGCGGGTGGCGCGCGCAGCCCGTTCCGCGTGGCGCTGTACACGGGCGAGATCAGCACGACGCGCAGCCTGGACGAGGCGGACTCGCCGCGCCAGCGCCTGCTGGTGCTGGTGAGGGACCACGGCGAGCCGGCGCTGACGGCCACGGCCACCGTGCTGCTGTCGCTGGTGGAGAGCGGCCAGGCGCCCAAGGCCTCGTCGCGGGTGTTGGCGGGCGCCGCTGGCGCGGAGACGGCGCTGGTGGATGTCAACGTGTACCTGATCATCGCCATCTGCGCGGTGTCCAGCCTGCTGGTGCTCACGCTGCTGCTGTACGTGGCGCTGCGGTGCTCGGCGCCGCCCAGCGAGGGCGCGTGCGGGCCGGGGAAGCCCACGCTGGTGTGTTCCAGCGCGGTGGGGAGCTGGTCGTACTCGCAGCAGAGGCGGCAGAGGGTGTGCTCTGGGGAGGGTCCGCCCAAGACCGACCTCATGGCCTTCAGCCCCAGCCTTCCACCCGGTCCCATTGGCGGGAATAGAGAAGAACAGCTGGATGTAGATGTTGATCTTTCTGCCAAAGTGAGTACAGATTTTTAAATCCTTTCAAAAATCGTTTTTTATTCTTCAATGTTTCTGTTCTTTTGGAAACTTACGTTTTTGGTGTTAGAGTTTTCCAGGGTTTTGTGGTTAAAATATTTGAACTCCTTGTGACAAATGTTTTGAACTGAATTAGCAATAAGTACTGAGAGCCAAACTTGTAGTGTTGTTGTTGTTGTTGTTGTTGTTGTTGTTGTTAATAGGTGCAGTAGTAGGATTATTTTATTGCTAAAGATAGAAACCAAATATATTTTCTTGGGTGAATTGTATCGTTTAGAATATTTGACTCCAATTGTGTTTTACTAATCCTTGCACAATGCTTCAATAGATTTTGCCACTTTTTTTTTTTGGAATTCCTACTAGATGTTAGTCCAAATGTCACTGGTTCATTTTATGAGTTCACCCATAAATGCTCACCACTTCTTTTGGTTAATATATCCTTAGTTTCAAATATTAGTTTACTAAGCCTGTTGTCTGTATGAAGCCTCTTTTACTCATTTATTCATTTGTCTGAAGTCTTAGTTCCTTGTTTTTACTTGAACATGATTCATTTTAGTCCTTGTGCTCACATTCGGTAATACGTTGTATTGTGGCTAGTTTCTCAGTTGGGTAAAGAAAACCACACACACACCAGAATAATAATTTTATTGGTTTAGAATTGTATCTTTAGGAGCACCTGGGTGGCTCAGTCGGTTAGTGTCCGACTTCGGCTCAGGTCCTGATCTCGTGGTTTGTGAGTTCGAGCCCCACATGGGGTCTCTGCTGACAGCTCAGAGCCTGGAGCCTGGAGCCTGCTTCTGATTCTGTGTTTCTTTCTCTCTCTGCCCCTCTCCCGCTTGTGCTCGTCTCTCTCTGTCTCTAAAAAATAAATGTAAAAACAATTAGAATTGTATCTTTGTTCATCTTCAGTTTCTCACTACTTTAATTAGTAAGCATTGAAAAAATCAATAGTAAGTGAACTTTTATACTTCCTTCAGTGTATCTTCATTTAGAAAACATTGGTTTTGAAAGTATATTATTAATTTTGTTAAGAATTGTTTTCCATCAGATGAGGCTCCTGGGTGGCTCAGTTGGTTGGGCATCTGACTGTGGCTCAGGTCATGATCTCATGGTTTGTGGGTTCAAGCCCTGCATCGGGCTTTGTACTGACAGCTCAGAGCCTAGAGCCTACTTTGGATTCTGTGTCTCCTTGTCTCTCACTGCTCCTCCCCTGCTTGTGTGCTCTGTCTCTCTAAAATAAATAAACACTTAAAAAAATTTTTTTAATTGTTTTCTGTCAGAAAACTTTGTTGAGAATGCTGCTTTCTATCTAATTTTAAAACTACTCTACTAGCAAAACTTATTAATCATTAACCTATTTTGCAAACACTTAGTAGTAAGGATGCTAATGTCCAAAAACTCCAGTAAGTCAATGTTATTACTTGTGACCTTCCTCTGAATAGTAACCTGTCTATTAAGGTGTGTTATATAGTATGTAAACCCTCCAAATAACTGCAACCAAATTAAACAAAATGAAATTATTTTGTAGTCATTTCTCTATTTAGCATTTGATCATTTCTCCAAATAGATGGACTTCCATTCAAGTTTCCTTGCCACTGGAAACTGAACCTTAGCCATATTAGAGATTAGAAAACAAGCAATTATTTCTAAACCATGAAAGACAAAATGAAAATACTAACCTTGCTTGTGGAAGGTGAATGGGTTCCAGTGTATATAATTATATAGAATATATCCACCTGAGTTATAACTACAACTTACTACTTCCTGTATGAGCATCCTTATCAAAACCTAGTTAATACTCAGTGACATTGTGGGCTGAAGCTAACATATACAATAGAAAGAGAATCCTTTTTTCCCATTTTCATTTCAATTTCTCTCACTATCCTTTGTTGACTCTTGTCCATCAAATGTTCACCACAACATGTCCAACCTGAATTCACATGTTATTTCATTAGGCCTTATTTTCATCCTATTGTAATTATAGGGTCATGCAAAGTTTTTGTCTCCCAGGATGTGGAACGTCAGTCTTCAAATCGAGCTGTCCTCTTCAAATTCTTGACTAACAAGATTCTCAGTTAATAAGACATTTTAAAGACTTTTGAGTTTTTCTCTTTAGAAATATATTGCTGCTCTACCAGATTAATACTAATCGTTCTCACATAAATATCCTTTATATTCTTTTGTACTCCTCATCTATGCATTTAATTATTTTCAAAATAAAGTAAATGGACAGGGAGTCTTTTCCATTGTCTTCCAGTGTGTTTGACATGTGTGATCATTTTTTGCAAAACTACAGTTTGGGTCCTCAGACAGAGGAACAATGCTAATTGATGTTTTAATTCAGAAAAGGATATTTTCGTGTGAGTGTGGCTCTTCATAGAATGGAAGCCTAAAGCCAAAAGCCATTTTCAACGTTTATTTATTTTTGGGACAGAGAGAGACAGAGCATGAACGGGGGAGGGGCAGAGAGAGAGGGAGACACAGAATCGGAAACAGGCTCCAGGCTCTGAGCCATCAGCCCAGAGCCCGACGCGGGGCTCGAACTCACGGACCGCGAGATCGTGACCTGGCTGAAGTCGGACGCTTAACCGACTGCACCACCCAGGCGCCCCCAAAAGCCATTTTCAGTAGATTGATATTTTGTCCTAGACAACCATGAGGGAAAGAGGTTTGTGAATATAATAGGCAAAGAAAGCTTGAAAATAATTATCATTAAAAAAGAAAAGAATTATGTCCTTTTATGTTAAGTTTCCTTATGTTAGGAAAATATATTGTGCTCTAGTTATTGAGAATTCTTCATTGGCTATTAAAACTCAGATGTCTCTGAGATCATGACTGCCAAAAAGCCAAATGAAACTAAGCTAAAATCCAGGTTTTCACTATGCAAATTGAAATATATCTTAATTAGGGCATCATATAAGGAAAATATTTTTGTATCTCTGGAAAATAACAGAGGCTGCTGCTGAGACATCATATTTGCCTAACTAGCTTTGTGACCACCTTAACTTAATGCATTTTATTAGGCAATTGAAGAGAACCAAATCATTCTATTAGGTAAATATTCAGGAAATACCTGGTATGTATTCTGAGCTCTTAAACTAATAAGATACAATTATTCTCTTTAAAAGTTTGTATTTTACAAAAGAAGGCTCCAGCTATTTGGATCTTTGTACTTATTACATGACACTCCTGTCATTAGACATACATACCAAATGGCTAAAAAGGATAAATTAATGTAATAAATGGCCCAAGTGATTCAGTCTGTATGCTATAGTATATAAAAGAGAGTAAAAGTACCTGCTCAATTGGTTTAATCATGAAAGTCTTCATTTCATTGGTCAAGAAAATTTTTAATGGCATTAAGTGGGGGAAATTGCTGTATGAGGCATTTGGAAAAGATGGATCGTACTTATGAGGATGAATGATTATGTTTATTTGGTGAAAAATATTGTTGGAAGCCAGAAGTTGCCCACTAGGACTAAAATACATGAGCACAGTACAAGAAAATAGAAATGTATGTACACTAGACACTGGAGAACAGGCAAGTATTTATAAATCATAAGAGACAAATTGAGAATACCAATCTGGATTGTTGGAGGTGAGTGTATTTGTTAATAAAATTATTTGGAATACTTTCCCACACGAATTATATATTACAACATCATAGTTCCTTCTTAAAGCTCTTTGCACCTTCAGCCCTGAGGTGAATTAATGAAGACTTTCAGTTAAGTGCTGGTAATTTCTGCTTCCTTTTTCAGACATTTTAAAACGTCCCTTTCAAAGACTTATTCTTGGCATTGGAGGTTTCCTAGTTCAGAGGGTTCTCTGAAGTCTTCAACACCAGAAATATGAAATACAAAGATCAAAAGTGTGTCATCATTAATAACTATTTCCCCCCATTTTCAGGAACACATAATCAGTCAAGAATTTTCCTAATCAACACTTAACAATCCTGTTTGCAAAATGTGTATTAACTACAGTTGGGTCTCTATAAATAGTTAAAACCTGTATGAAAAAAGGATTTCCACTGAAGTAAAAGTTGCCCCTGTGGTGAAACTAAGGGTCACATTCAATCAGAGGTACAAAACGTGTAACTTAGTAGCACAAAATGTGTTGCTATTCTCCAACAGCGTTAAAGTACGCGGAATGGCAAAAGAGTAAGACTGAGCAGAATCAGAATTTATTACTTACGGTTTGGAGCCACATGATGTCGCTCTGTACCATACAATTGATCTGCTAGAGAAAAAGAATATCCCTTTTGTTATAAAGAAGCTGCATCCACCATTCAGATAAAAATGGAGGATACATCGGCATAGACTGAACGGTTATAAGATATTTCTTGATTTTGAAACGAGATCCCTTAATGAAAACAAAGCACTGCGGGCTCGAGATGGAGTTTTCCTGGGCAAGCGGCCAGGAATCCAAGCGTCTGCTGCTCTCACTTCTATTCCTCGCAGCCTGGAGGGCGGGGAGTGGCCAGGTCCACTACTCGGTCCCGGAGGAGGCCAAACACGGCACCTTCGTGGGACGCATCGCTCAGGACTTGGGGTTGGAGCTGGCGGAGCTGGTGCCACGCCTGTTCCGGGTGGCGTCCAAAGGCCAGGGGGACCTTCTGGAGGTAAATCTGCAGAATGGCATTTTGTTTGTGAATTCTCGCATCGACCGCGAGGAGCTTTGCGGGCGGAACCTGGAGTGCAGCATCCATCTGGAGGTGATCGTGGACAGGCCGCTGCAGGTTTTCCATGTGGAGGTGGAGGTGAAGGACATTAATGACAATCCTCCTGTGTTCCCCGGAACACAAAAGAATCTATTAATGGCGGAATCCAGGCCTATTGACACTCGGTTTCCACTAGAGGGCGCATCGGATGCAGATATCCGGGCCAACGCTATGCTGACCTACACACTGAGCCCCAATGAATATTTCTCGCTGGAAAAGCCGTCCGATGACGAGCGGGTAAAACGTCTTGGACTACTACTAAGGAAATCTTTAGACAGGGAAGAAGCTCCAGAAATTTTTTTAGTGCTCACAGCCACTGATGGCGGCAAACCTGAGCTGACTGGAACCGTTCAGTTACACATCAAAGTGCTGGACGCCAATGACAACGCCCCAGCTTTTGACAGAACACTCTATGAGGTGAAAGTACAAGAAAATGTTTCTAATGGAACGTTGGTAATGAAACTAAACGCCTCAGATTTAGATGAAGGCTCGAATGCAGACATTATTTATTCATTCTCAACTGATATTTTACCAAATGTAGAATCCAAGTTTCACATAGATCCAATTACTGGAGAAATTATGGTAAAGGGATATATCGATTTTGAAGAAAGAAAATTCTATGAAATTCTTGTAGAGGGTATTGATAAAGGACAGCCCCCACTCTCTGGCCATTGTACAGTTATGGTGGAAGTCGAGGACACCAACGATAATGTTCCAGTAATGGAATTCAAGTCCCTGTCACTCCCAATCAGAGAAGACGCTCCACTAGGCACGGTCATCGCCTTGATCAGCGTGCATGACCTCGATTCTGGTGCCAACGGGCAGGTGACCTGCACACTGTCACCCCATGTCCCCTTCAAGCTGGTGTCCACCTTCAAGAATTACTATTCGCTGGTGCTGGACAGCGCCCTGGACCGCGAGAGCGTGGCGAACTATGAGCTGCTGGTGACCGCAAGGGACGGGGGCTCGCCTTCGCTGTCGGCCACGGCCAGCGTGTCCGTGGAAGTGGCCGACGTGAACGACAACGCGCCGGCATTCGCGCAGGCCGAGTACACGGTGTTCGTGAAGGAGAACAACCCTCCCGGCTGCCACATCTTCACGGTGTCCGCGCGGGACGCGGACGCGCAGGAGAACGCGCTGGTGTCCTACTCGCTGGTGGAGCGGCGGGTGGGCGAGCGTGCGCTGTCGAGCTACGTGTCGGTGCACGCGGAGAGCGGCAAGGTGTACGCGCTGCAGCCGCTGGACCACGAGGAGCTGGAGCTGCTGCAGTTCCAAGTGAGCGCGCGCGACGCGGGCGTGCCCCCGCTGGGCAGCAACGTGACGCTGCAGGTGTTCGTGCTGGACGAGAACGACAACGCGCCCGCGCTGCTGCCGCTGCCTGGGGCGGGCGGCGCGGGCGGCGCCGTGAGCGAGCTGGTGTGGCGGTCGGTGGGCGCGGGCCACGTGGTGGCGAAGGTGCGCGCGGTGGACGCGGACTCGGGCTACAACGCGTGGCTGTCGTACGAGCTGCAGCCGGCGGCGGGTGGCGCGCGCAGCCCGTTCCGCGTGGCGCTGTACACGGGCGAGATCAGCACGACGCGCAGCCTGGACGAGGCGGACTCGCCGCGCCAGCGCCTGCTGGTGCTGGTGAGGGACCACGGCGAGCCGGCGCTGACGGCCACGGCCACCGTGCTGCTGTCGCTGGTGGAGAGCGGCCAGGCGCCCAAGGCCTCGTCGCGGGTGTTGGCGGGCGCCGCTGGCGCGGAGACGGCGCTGGTGGATGTCAACGTGTACCTGATCATCGCCATCTGCGCGGTGTCCAGCCTGCTGGTGCTCACGCTGCTGCTGTACGTGGCGCTGCGGTGCTCGGCGCCGCCCAGCGAGGGCGCGTGCGGGCCGGGGAAGCCCACGCTGGTGTGTTCCAGCGCGGTGGGGAGCTGGTCGTACTCGCAGCAGAGGCGGCAGAGGGTGTGCTCTGGGGAGGGTCCGCCCAAGACCGACCTCATGGCCTTTAGTCCCAGTGTACCTGACTCTAGGGACAGAGAGGATCTGCAGCCAGCAACTGGAGATTCCCTTTCAAAGGTTAGTTTTAAATATCTTTTAGTTGACCTGAATTATTTAAAGTTTTACTTTCCTTTATTCTATCAATTTCTTCCTAATTAAAAAATGTTTACAGTGAAATTTCTCTGACATGCTTCTTCACTTGTTTTGTACCCAGTTTAGCTAATATCTTTTAGAATTATAGGACCCCAAGGCAATATATGTTGTCTTCATTATTCAATGCATATTTATATAATTAATGTTATAAATTTTGTGCTTACCATCTTCACTATTTATTTTTAGTTGTAATCAACACTTGAGAGAACCTTTTCCTTTCATTTGCCTATAATACATTGAAAAGTGCCCAGATATAATAATATAACTCAATCAATTATTTGAAAGTGAAACTTTTATTTCTTCTGTTCTCTGGCACAGAGAACAAACCCAAGCTTCTTGTTAGTTCTCTGGCAACGCTTGTGATGTGTGTGGCTCACAGGCCTTCCCGGGGATTGTGACTCAGGCTTCTGACCAGATGCTGCTTCTGTCTGGCCCCCTGCGCTTAAGGTTATCTCTGTCCAGGATCGGTCTGTTGGTATTTTTTTTTAATGTTTCTTTTTAAGTGTTATTTATTTTTGAGAGAGAGAAACAGAGTGTGAGGGGGGAGGAACAGGGAGAGAGGGAGACACAGCCTCCCGTTCTACTTAAGAAGCTACTTAAATTTGGGGCACCATCTGACTTCTGCTTAGGTCCTGATCTCATGGTTCATCTCTCTCTCTCTCTCTCTGCTCCTCGTGGGATTCTCTCTCTCTGCCCCTCACTCACTTGCATCCTCTTTCTCTCTCAAAAAACAAAGCTACTTAAATGAACCTCCAAAATAACTTTTCCTTATTTCTCCCCAAATGTAGCCAGTTTTAACTCTATAACTGTTACTAGTTTTTACCTGTTTCCTGTGCTTTATCTAAATATAATTGCACAAAATGTGTTATGTGTGTGCCTGTGTTTGTGTGTTCTTCATATTTATCATTCATCATTCTCTGGAATCATCCATATTGCTGTGTGTAGTTGGAGTTCATTTAATTTGTTTTCTCTCCAGTAGTTTATGACTATATTATGAGTAATTTTCCCATTGTTGAGCATTTTGAATTGTTTCTCCTTTATGTCTGCTTCAAATAATGCTATCATAAATATATTCCAAAATTTTGGGGTGCCTGGGTGGCTCACTCAGTTGAGCGACTGACTCTGGATCTTGGCTCAGGTCATGATTTTACGGTTCATGGGTTTGAGCCCTACATCCTCACGGAGCCTGCTTGGAATTCTGTCCTCTCTGCCCCTCACCTGCTTGTGCTCTCTCTCTCTCAAAATAAATAAATAAACTTAAAAAATATTTTCAGTGCCCATGTACACAGAATTGAAATTAGAACGTAAAATATTTGCATAGATTCATCTTTAATATACAAAACAGATTTTCCAAATGTTTTTTTATCCATTTACACTGTGCTAACAGTGTATTGCTCTACATCATCTCCCTAATTGGGCATTGTCAGGTTGTCTATGTAGTTGCTATTTTGCTGGGTGTGTTTAGTATTTCCATGTTGTGTTTCCTGATTTATAAATAAGGTCGAGCACCTGTTTGTATTATTATTGGCCATTTTATATCTTATGTATACAATTGCTGTTTGAGTCTCTGCCTATTTTTCTATTGTGTTGCATTTTCGCTTGCTTTTTGAAAATTTCGTATATTCTGGATATAACAACTTTCTTGCTTTTGCATTCTTCTCCTCTTCATTATTTTATCTTTTGGTAAATAGAAATTTTAAATTTCAGTTAAGTTCAATTTATCAATCTTTTCATTTTTATTCTATGTCATGTAGATAATTTCTTTGGTATGTTTTGTTTCATTGTTCACATAAGATATACATCCTTTTTTGAATTTTTTTTGTCTTTTGTGACATAGGGGTCAAGATTAATTTTCCCCAATGACATTCAACTGAAACAGCATCATTTCTTAAAAATGAATTCCACGTTTTGATAAAATATCCATTATATGGGTATGATCTTTTTTGTTCTATTTTTTTTTAATTTTTTTAATGTTTATTTATTTCTGAGGCAGAGAGAGACAGAGCATGAGTGGGGGAGGGTCAGAGAGAGAGGGAGACACAGAATCAGAAGCAGGCTCCAGGCTCTGAGCTGGCAGCACAGAGCCCGATGTCAGGCTTGAACTAACAAACCGTGAGATCATGACCTGAGCCGGTCGGTCGCTCAACCAACTGAGCCACCCAGGCGCCCCTGTTCTAATTTTTTTGACTTAAAAACATTTTTTTTTACATCAATGCCATGTTACCTCTTCCATTTCCACCTAAATTTGTATATAAATTTCATAAGAACAATTTGGTGAGATTTTTATTTGGATTGCATTAAGTCTATTTAGAAATGTGAAGCATGTTGACATCTTTACAAAAATGAGTCAATTCATGAGCATGGTCTGTTTATCTAAATAATCTTAATATTTCTTAATAATTCTTAATGTTTCTTAATATTTCACAATTTTCTGTATAGAGGTCCTTTACATATTTCACTAGATTTATTTTTAGCTATTGACATTGGTAATCATGATAGATATCAGCTCTAAGTTAAATTTTATTCTGTTTAATAATGGCACATGTGGATGTATGGTGTGGTTTGTTTTTGTTTTTGTTTTTGTTTTAATGTTTATTTTGAGAGAGAGAGAAAGAGTGAGAGTGAGTGTGGGGGAGCGATTGAGAGGGAGGAAAAGAGAGAATCCCAAGAAAACTCCACACTGTCAAGGCAGAGGCCAACATGGAACTTGATGTCTTGAACCCATGAGATCATGACCTAAGCCAAAGTCAGACTCTTAACCGACTGAACCACTCAGGTGCCCCTAGGATAATTTTTAGTAATTAAATTTTTTGTCAAATTTGGTGCAGCAGCATAAATTATTTATAAATCTCTAAAAGACTGCTTCAACTTCATCTGTTATTTTTGGGCAGTGTGGTAGACTTTTGTAAACTTTTACAAATAGGAGAGAAATATAGCTTAATAAAATTTTATTCTGGAGGATTTTTTTAGTGTTTATTTTTGAAGGAGAGAGGGACAGAGCATGAGCGGGGGAGGGGCAGAGAGAGAGGAAGACACAGAATACTAAGTGTGCTCCCCGGCTCTGAGCTGTCAGCACAGAGCCTGATGCAGGGCTTGAATTCACCAGCCGTGAGATCATGACCTGAGCCTAAGTCGGACCCTTAACTGACTGAGCCACCCAGGTGCCTCTATTCTGGAGTTTTGTAGGTAATGAATGATATCTAGACTCCAATGCAAAATTAAATTTTCTAGTGTAACATCTTCCTGAATGCTTCCCATTATATTAAGTAGAGATACCTCAAAACTCTATCTGGTTTTCTTAACCTAAATTCATTGTCAAGGAAGGAGTTTTCTTTCTGTATCAAGGTTTAAATATAACTAAAATTTTTAGAGAAACTAGCAAATGAAAGGATCAGTTAATAAGGTAACCTATAATATTTGATTGAAATAATGGTTTGGAAAAAGATCTAAAGAATTTTCTTTACCTGTGGTGTTGTCTATGGAATTAAGAGCAGAGAGTCTATAACTATTGAGAACTTAACCACCCGAAAGAGATGAGTATTGAAAGACAAATGCAAGGCGATAATCCAAAAACTTAGTATTTTTGAACAGATGTGAAGATGGATGTCAAGAGTCTTGTTTTCCCCTGAAATTTCTTTATGAAAAAAATCACAAACTAAAAGAAGCATATGATACTGTTGATGCCATTTTTTCCTTTGTGTATACTTTCAAAATATTTAAATATATACTGAAAATACTCTATAAATTACCATGCATACATAGTTAACATCACACTGTCAGTTTGACTGTTAAATACTTGACATTTACTTTTTTCAAAAGTAAATCTATTTATAATATATTTTTGGAGTTTCACATCAGTCATGGTTCTATAATAGAAGGTAAATCAACCTTAACATGATATTTTCAACATACTTGTTATCATTTTTTTTGGTTTTTTACTTTTGTATATTAAACTGTTTTCAAATTATCATTATCAGGAACAGATAAGTAATCTTGAAAATTTAAATTTCTTTAGTGTTTGGGTGATCTGAGGGCTGAGAGAAAAGCCATGTTAGTAGAGAGAATAAGAACTTTTGAAAAACTAAAGGGAATGGTAAATGTACTGTTAAATATTATATAAGAACTGTATCCAGTAACATTATCCTGTATCTTTACTACTTTGAACACTGGGAAGCAATTGTATTTCAAATGACTTTGTATTTTCTACTAAATTCTTATTTATCTTCTATTTTTTTGTATTACACTTTTCCACATTTGTTTTATACTTTGACCCAAAAATAATACTTCAAGTCTCATATATCACTTAAACCAAACCTAAGGAACAAATTTGGGGTTTATGCTTTATATATACAAGGATCAAATAATAGAATTATTGATCCCCTGGACCCTATGTCTTCATAGGTAAGGCATATTTTTTAATATTTATGGAATTCTAGGGAGTATATATACAAGCAGAAGTTTAAATACTTTTTCAGTGGAAAAAATTGGCGACATTTTCTTTTGGGACATTTCCTTCTGACCATATTTATAAGTAAGTCCAAGTGGTATCATGCAGCAGATGAACTGGATGATTAAAAAGAGATGAAATTAACATAGAATTAGTCCAGTTAATAATGTGATTTCTATCTTTTAATTTTTACTGGAACCCACACTTTTTATGGAGTAGTGTATCCACAAACAATATTAGTAGTTTGATTTGCTGCATAAAAGCAAAGATATGTGCTTTCACAATTTGTATCAACTGTGACTTATCAGGAATGCAAGCTGAAGAAATGCTGCCTAGATGCATCTAATTCAAAAAATGGTGTCAAGATGTTGACCAAGTCATGCTATGATTTTGGCCTCTAGAAAATGCAAATCTCCAAATTATGATTTTTTTTAGTCAGCAGTTAAAAGTAAGTGATATATAGAGAAATTAAAGAAATGGATTTTTAGCAATTTGAATATCAGACTTCCAAAAGGGAACTCAGACAAGAATGCTATTCAAATAGCTTGTTACGTTGAAAATAACAAGTCAATATTAAATACTGCAAATAGGAATATAAATGTTTCATGAGTAATGTAGAAGTAGTTACAAACATCCCATCAAAATAATAGAAAACACTCAAGAAATTTCACAAGATATATTTAAATATGCAAATAAATGAAAAACTAAAGCTTTTAAAGTTAGTTAGGAATTCTATAAAGAATAGACCAATACAAATTACTCTAGTAAACATTGGTGTGGCATGATTAAAGTAGAATGGATTTTGCAATATTTTAATGAAAACTGATACCCTTTATTGTAACATTAATGATACATTTTGATTAGAGAGAAGGAAAATAAAGAATTCCTAAGAGTCATTGAAATTTGGAAATATTTAACGAATGGAAACAAAGCATAACAAAGTAAAAGCTCACCCTTCCGTCCACATGATGGCGCTGGAAACCGCAAGTTTGGTGGTGGTGGTTTTTTTTTTTTTTTTTCCCCCGAAAAGGAATACAGTGAGTTGATTTTCCTTAGACAGAAAGGAAAAAGGCCACTCCATTTTTTGCTCTGATGCTGAAGCTGAAAAGGTGAGCAAATAAAAAATTATAGCAAATTGGAAATTATGTTTCCAAAAGCTATCGTGTGGTAGTGCAATAGACATTTGAAAATTGCAACGAATTTGCGATGGTATATTCTCAGAGGAGTCCAGGTTCCCGGCGCCTGCTGCTCTTGCTTCTGCTTCTTACAGCCTTGGAGGCAGGGAGTGGCCACGTCCACTACTCGATCCCTGAGGAGGTCAAACACGGCACCTTCGTGGGCCGCATCGCCCAGGACCTGGGGCTCGAGCTGGTGGAGCTAGTGCCACGCCTTTTCCGAGTGTCGTCCAAAGGTTATGGAGACCTTCTGGAAGTAAATCTGCAGAATGGCATTTTGTTTGTGAATTCTCGGATCGACCGGGAGGAGCTGTGTGGGCGGAACGCGGAGTGCAGCATCCACCTGGAGGTGATCGTAGACAGACCACTGCAGGTTTTCCATGTGGAAGTGGAGGTTAAGGACATTAACGACAACCCGCCCCGGTTCTTGCGTCGGGAACAAAGATTATTTATTTTAGAGTCAAGAATAGTAGATTCCCGGTTTCCGCTAGAGGGCGCATCTGATATGGATGTCGGAGCAAACGCAGAATTGAAATACAAATTAAATCCTAATGAATATTTTGACTTGGATGTTAAAACAAACGAAGAAGAAACAAACATTTTAGAGCTAGTATTGAAGAAAGCATTAGATAGAGAAGAAACCCAAGAACATCTTTTATTACTGACTGCAGTTGATGGAGGAAAACCTGAACTAACAGGTAGAGTTCAATTATTGATCAGTGTATTGGATGCGAATGATAATGCCCCAAAATTTGATAAATCAGTTTATAATATAAGATTATTAGAAAATGCACCGAATGGGACATTAGTTATTAAACTGAATGCCTCAGATGCAGATGACGGCATTAATAAGGAAATAGTGTACCTTTTTAGTAATCTTGTTCTTGATAATGTCAGATCTAAATTTATAATCGATTCAAATAGTGGGGAAATAACAGTTAAGGGAGAACTGGATTATGAAGACTGTAATTTATATGAAATTAATATTGATGCTGTAGATAGAAGTTCATTCCCATTAACTGGACACTGCAAAGTTATAGTAAAACTTCTGGATGAGAACGATAATACCCCAGAGATGGTCATAACTTCCATATCTCTGCCTGTTCAAGAAGACGCTTCACTGGGGACCGTCATTGCCCTGATCAGTCTGTCCGATCGCGACTCAGGTCCCAATGGGCAGGTGACCTGCACACTGTCACCCCATGTCCCCTTCAAGCTGGTGTCCACCTTCAAGAATTACTATTCGCTGGTGCTGGACAGCGCCCTGGACCGCGAGAGCGTGGCGAACTATGAGCTGCTGGTGACCGCAAGGGACGGGGGCTCGCCTTCGCTGTCGGCCACGGCCAGCGTGTCCGTGGAAGTGGCCGACGTGAACGACAACGCGCCGGCATTCGCGCAGGCCGAGTACACGGTGTTCGTGAAGGAGAACAACCCTCCCGGCTGCCACATCTTCACGGTGTCCGCGCGGGACGCGGACGCGCAGGAGAACGCGCTGGTGTCCTACTCGCTGGTGGAGCGGCGGGTGGGCGAGCGTGCGCTGTCGAGCTACGTGTCGGTGCACGCGGAGAGCGGCAAGGTGTACGCGCTGCAGCCGCTGGACCACGAGGAGCTGGAGCTGCTGCAGTTCCAAGTGAGCGCGCGCGACGCGGGCGTGCCCCCGCTGGGCAGCAACGTGACGCTGCAGGTGTTCGTGCTGGACGAGAACGACAACGCGCCCGCGCTGCTGCCGCTGCCTGGGGCGGGCGGCGCGGGCGGCGCCGTGAGCGAGCTGGTGTGGCGGTCGGTGGGCGCGGGCCACGTGGTGGCGAAGGTGCGCGCGGTGGACGCGGACTCGGGCTACAACGCGTGGCTGTCGTACGAGCTGCAGCCGGCGGCGGGTGGCGCGCGCAGCCCGTTCCGCGTGGCGCTGTACACGGGCGAGATCAGCACGACGCGCAGCCTGGACGAGGCGGACTCGCCGCGCCAGCGCCTGCTGGTGCTGGTGAGGGACCACGGCGAGCCGGCGCTGACGGCCACGGCCACCGTGCTGCTGTCGCTGGTGGAGAGCGGCCAGGCGCCCAAGGCCTCGTCGCGGGTGTTGGCGGGCGCCGCTGGCGCGGAGACGGCGCTGGTGGATGTCAACGTGTACCTGATCATCGCCATCTGCGCGGTGTCCAGCCTGCTGGTGCTCACGCTGCTGCTGTACGTGGCGCTGCGGTGCTCGGCGCCGCCCAGCGAGGGCGCGTGCGGGCCGGGGAAGCCCACGCTGGTGTGTTCCAGCGCGGTGGGGAGCTGGTCGTACTCGCAGCAGAGGCGGCAGAGGGTGTGCTCTGGGGAGAGTCCGCCCAAGACCGACCTCATGGCCTTCAGCCCCAGCCTACCTCAAGGTCCTGGCTCTGCAGACATCGTGAGTCTCAAAAATATTATTCACAAAAATTTTCGTTAAGTCTTTAATATTTAATATTTCCTTCCAACTTCTTTTTATTTTAAATTATGGTTTTATATTTGATTATTGTCTCATCATTTAGATGTAAATTCTGAATTGGTATTAATTCATTTACTTAAAATTGGTTATGGTTAGAATTCATTTTAGTTTGTTGCATATAATCGCTTTGCACTAATGGATTTATTTCAGTAACATACCTCCCCTTTTTTAGGTTTTAAAAGTTGGAGTTAATGGACTAGTGTTCTTTGCACAATAGAAAGTGTTTCCGAAATTAAATTTTAATAAATATTTTAATTTTCAATCTTTAGGAAATGTAGGAAGATACTTGTATGACATATTTGGTGGAGTTATTTATTTTCAAAGTCTCCTATTACGACAGTGAATTTTTTTTACAGTGAAGTGTTTTTTTTTTTTAATGTTTTATTTATTTATTTTTTTATTTTTGGGACAGAGAGAGACAGAGCATGAACGGGGGAGGGGCAGAGAGAGAGGGAGACAGAATTGGAAACAGGCTCCAGGCTCTGAGCCATCAGCCCAGAGCCTGACGCGGGGCTCGAACTCACGGACCGCGAGATCGTGACCTGGCTGAAGTCGGACGCTTAACCGACTGCGCCACCCAGGCGCCCCATGTTTCTTTTAAAATTATTTATTTTTTAATGTTTATTTTATTTTTTGAGAGAGCTAGAGCATGAGTGGAGGGGGAGGCAGAGAGAGAGGGAGACACAGAATCCGAAGCAGGCTCCAGGCTCTGAACTGTCTGAACAGAGCCTGACATGGGGCTCAAACTGGCGACTGTGAGATCGAGACCTGAGTCGAAGTTGGATGCTTAACTGACTGAGCCAGGCACCCCTTAACTTCCTTTTTAAGTAATATTTGTATACTGAATGATTCTTTTCAGTTTTCTCTAAATGGTTGGCTTTCACATACTTATGATGAATTTGATATTTATGATTAATTTTTTAACTTTAGAGGCTTCATTTATTTTTTAATATGAAATATACTTGTATGATTTACAGTGGTTTAAAATGTTTCCCTTCCAACTTCTGTATCAAGTCACTCGGTATACCTCCTTGAATATTTCTAAATTAAAAAATTTTTAATTGTTTTATTTTAGAGAGAGAGCACAAAAGCGGGGGAGAGGGAGAGAGTGAGAATCTTTAGCAGGCTCCACGCTCAGCACAGAGCCTGACATGGGGCTCAATCCCAGGACCCTGGGATCGCGACCTGAACTGACATCAAGAGTGGGACACTTAGTTGACTGAGCCAACCAGGCACCCCTTAACTTTAATTACCTAATTCAAGTTTTTAACGTTTATTTTTGAGAGAGAGACAGAGCATGAGCAGGGGAGGAGCAGAGAGAGAGGGAGACACAGAATCCAAAGCAGGTTCAAGGCTCTGAGTTTGTCAGCACAGAGCCTGATGTGGGGTCTGAATACAGGAACTCTGAGATCATGACCTGAGCCTAAGCCAGACACTTAACCAACTGATCCACCCAGGCACCCCTAATTAGCTAGTTTTAAAGTTGATATTCAGAGGGACTCTTGACTTACAGCAAAATTTATGAAAAATCTTAACTGCTCTAGAAAACCTTCAACAATAAGACTGAAAGCTAATATATCTTTTCTCAAGGCTAATTGCCTGCAAGCAAAGGAAAATTTCATTTGGATGTTATTATTCTTTAGCATATGAACTCTTTGTGTACCCACACAAAAAGCAATAGAAATTCAGCAATAGGGAGTATTAGATAGATCTAGATTAATTAGTTTAAGATGATGCTTCTCATCTTGGTATTACAGTAGTCTGTGAGGATTTTGCAAGTATATGAGAATTTTGGAGCATGGGTGGTGGTATGTGTCCATCTGACAAATCCTTTTGTGACTCTCATTTTCTCATTTTGAGGAAGAGTTTAATCATCTCCAGCTGATAACATTACAGATGAATTCATGGTAAAATTTACATTTGGGCTTGACTTTGATATCAGGATAACATTTTTATAGGTAAAGAGAGAGGTAATTTTAGAAACACTTTGAACAAAGGTTGCACTGATGAAGAAGACAAGGAGGTGATCTATTTCGTCTGCAAAATAGAATTCACATTGGAGAGTAGTCAAAAATAAAACTGGGAATGTTGGTTTTGATCCCATCTCAGGTCGTGTAGAAGTTATTCTAATGTCATGGAATTTCTACCTTTAACTGTACTCACGAAAATAAATATGGTAGTATGTGAAAGAAAAGACAGATGGACTGTTGACAGACTTTGAATAGGGCAAGTAAGGGATGAGGACTGATAAAAAATTCATACAGGTGACATGTACAATGTTCACTGCTTTAAATCAAAATGAGAATTTCAAGGGTTTGAATTTGGGGGTTGTTAATGATGTCTCTTCATAATCTTCAAAGTGTAATCAAATTATTTTCTGAGAGTCATCACCATGCATAGGTAAAAATGTCAATGAGAACCATAGAAAGAGGGAAGGAAGATGTGGGTTTGGAATAACTTCAATAAAAGTCTTATTTGAGGGGCGCCTGGGTGGCGCAGTCAGTTAGGCGTCCGACTTCAGCCAGGTCACGATCTCACGGTCCGTGAGTTCGAGCCCCGCATCGGGCTCTGGGCTGATGGCTCAGAGCCTGGATCCTGTTTCCGATTGTGTCTCCCTCTCTCTCTGCCCCTCCCCCGTTCATGCTCTGTCTCTCTCTGTCCCAAAAATAAATAAATAAACGTTAAAAAAAAATTAAAAAAAAGTCTTATTTGAAACATTGGAAATGGATGAGGACACTTAAAGGAAAGCATATACAAAGTTAAGATTGAGAGAAAAGGGTGAACTCATTTAGGAGTAGCTGAAGGATCAGAGCAGCAAAGAACTATGGGTAGATATTCCACTAGAATTTGCAAGAATCAAGTATGTTAAGGAAATTTTTTTGAAGGGGAGGCCTAATATAAGCTGCAGGGAAATTTAGAAATGGAAAGAATATGCACTAAAATTTTCATCTTCCATCATTAAATTTTTTTAATGTTTATTTATTTTTGAGAGAGAAAGAGAGAGAGAGCACGAGCAGGGGAGGAGCAGAGAGAGAGGAAGACAGAATCAGAAGCAGGCTCCAGGCTCTGAGCTGTCAGCACAGAGCCCAATGTGGGGCTCAAACTCAGGAACTGGAAGATCATGACCTGAGCTGAACTCTGACGCTTAACCCAGTGAGCCACCCAGGCGCCCCCATCTTCCATTATTAAGTAAAAGAAACAGTCTTAGGAGTATTTGATATTCACTGAAAAAAGAAATACTGGACTGCAATCTATAAGATTTTTTAAATGTGGATAAAATTTGTTAATTTAAAATTACATTCTTTTCCCATAGCAAAATATAATAACATATCCTGTAACAGAAGAATATGCACAAGTTTCTTCTCTACATAAAGAGATTAGGATAGTTTGCACTTCTAATTCCCAGGCTTACTTCAGATCACAAATTTTCTAACCTGGTTGATAACAGTAATTAAATTATTGGGAGAAAGTTGTTTCTCTATGAATTATCTGATCCCTTACCCTAGTCTAAATTCATAAGTCAGGCGAGATGAAAATGGCTCTGAAAATTACAAACATAAGGAGATTTACTATTAAATTAAGGCAAAATAAGATTTTTTTTTTTAATTTAAAGGACTATAGCGTAGCGAAGTTATGTGAATTCATTTCTTACCCTTTGTAGTCGCATGATGTCGCTGTCTACCATGAAGTTAATCTAGTTGTTACAGTATTCAAAATTCATTCCTTCTGTTACTGCTTGGTTCCACAAGCGCTGAGTGATGGCAGGCACAGAATTGGATTAACAGAGTCGGATCATACAATCATCTTAATGACGAGGCAAGATCTTCTGATGGAAATAAAACAAGTATTTGACATGGTTATTACCCTGGAAGGCCCACTGGGATCTCGGTGTCTGCTGCTCTCGCTTCTGCTGCTTGTAGCCTGGGAGGAGGGCAGCTGCCAGGTTCAGTACTCGGTCCCGGAGGAGGCTAAACATGGCACCTTCGTGGGCCGCATCGCCCAGGACCTGGGGCTGGAGCTGGCGGAGCTGGTGCCGCGCCTTTTCCGAGTGGAGTCCAAAGGCCGCGGGGATCTTCTCGAGGTAAATCTGCAGAATGGCATTTTGTTTGTGAATTCTCGGATCGATCGCGAGGAATTGTGTGGGCGAAACGCGGAGTGCAGCATCCACCTGGAGGTGATCGTTGACAGGCCGCTGCAGGTTTTCCATGTGGAAGTGGTGGTGAAGGACATTAATGACAACCCGCCTGTGTTTCGTTTAAAGGAACAAAGAGTGCTGATTTACGAATCAAGGCTGCCAGATTCTCTGTTTCCACTAGAGGGCGCGTCAGATGCGGATATTGGCTCAAATTCTCTTTTAACCTATAGACTCAGTTCCAGCGAATACTTCTCTCTAGATGTGAAAACCAACAGTGATGACAATACACAAATTGGGCTCGTATTAAAGAAATCCTTGGACAGAGAGGAAGCTCCCGAACATAACTTATTTCTGACAGCCACTGACGGAGGCAAACCTGAACTCACAGGCACTGTTCAGCTGCTGGTCACTGTGCTGGACGTGAATGACAATGCTCCCGATTTCGAACAGACTGAATATGAAGTAAGAATATTCGAAAACTCGGGTAACGGAACAATAGTAATCAGACTTAATGCTTCTGATCGGGATGAAGGAGTGAATGGGGAGATTTCATACTCTTTTAATAGTCTCGTTCCAACCATGGTTAGCGACCAGTTTAAAATAAATCCAAATACTGGAGAAATAGTAATTAGAGGGAATTTAGATTTTGAAAAAGTAAATTTATACAAAATTCGTATTGACGCGACGGACAAAGGCCACCCACCCATGGCTGGCCATTGCACCGTTTTATTGAAGGTTTTGGATGAAAATGATAATGTCCCTCAGATTGCATTGACTTCTTTATCCTTACCTGTCCGAGAGGACGCTCAATTAGGTACTGTGATTGCCCTCATTAGCGTGTCAGATCTCGACTCCGGTGCCAACGGCCAGGTGACCTGCACACTGTCGCCCCATGTCCCCTTCAAGCTGGTGTCCACCTTCAAGAATTACTATTCGCTGGTGCTGGACAGCGCCCTGGACCGCGAGAGCGTGTCGGACTATGCTCTAGTAGTGACAGCACGGGACGGGGGCTCGCCTTCGCTGTCGGCCACGGCCAGCGTGTCCGTGGAAGTGGCCGACGTGAACGACAACGCGCCGACATTCGCGCAGGCCGAGTACACGGTGTTCGTGAAGGAGAACAACCCTCCCGGCTGCCACATCTTCACGGTGTCCGCGCGGGACGCGGACGCGCAGGAGAACGCGCTGGTGTCCTACTCGCTGGTGGAGCGGCGGGTGGGCGAGCGTGCGCTGTCGAGCTACGTGTCGGTGCACGCGGAGAGCGGCAAGGTGTACGCGCTGCAGCCGCTGGACCACGAGGAGCTGGAGCTGCTGCAGTTCCAAGTGAGCGCGCGCGACGCGGGCGTGCCCCCGCTGGGCAGCAACGTGACGCTGCAGGTGTTCGTGCTGGACGAGAACGACAACGCGCCCGCGCTGCTGCCGCTGCCTGGGGCGGGCGGCGCGGGCGGCGCCGTGAGCGAGCTGGTGTGGCGGTCGGTGGGCGCGGGCCACGTGGTGGCGAAGGTGCGCGCGGTGGACGCGGACTCGGGCTACAACGCGTGGCTGTCGTACGAGCTGCAGCCGGCGGCGGGTGGCGCGCGCAGCCCGTTCCGCGTGGCGCTGTACACGGGCGAGATCAGCACGACGCGCAGCCTGGACGAGGCGGACTCGCCGCGCCAGCGCCTGCTGGTGCTGGTGAGGGACCACGGCGAGCCGGCGCTGACGGCCACGGCCACCGTGCTGCTGTCGCTGGTGGAGAGCGGCCAGGCGCCCAAGGCCTCGTCGCGGGTGTTGGCGGGCGCCGCTGGCGCGGAGACGGCGCTGGTGGATGTCAACGTGTACCTGATCATCGCCATCTGCGCGGTGTCCAGCCTGCTGGTGCTCACGCTGCTGCTGTACGTGGCGCTGCGGTGCTCGGCGCCGCCCAGCGAGGGCGCGTGCGGGCCGGGGAAGCCCACGCTGGTGTGTTCCAGCGCGGTGGGGAGCTGGTCGTACTCGCAGCAGAGGCGGCAGAGGGTGTGCTCTGGGGAGGGTCCGCCCAAGACCGACCTCATGGCTTTTAGCCCTGGCCATCCACCCTGTCCATTAGTGGGTGATACGAGCCAACATCAGGATTTAAATGATGATCATGGTGCCAAGGTAAGTCTGAATTTTCATAATTAACATTTAATATATACTTGAAATGTTAAATTGTTTCCCAAGAATTTTTTATGTTTTCCTATTTTTAAAAATTGGAATACATTTACTTAAAATACATCTGTTCATTATTTGATTAACTATCGTAATCTATGTGGTTTGTTACTGGTCTTAATTTAAACTGGAACCAGACTTTCTATTTGTGGCGTTTCCTTTAATTGTGATAAACATTTTTTTCTAATTAATTCTGTAGAATTTTTCATTTCTTTGTGTTTGATCCAAATAGTGTAGAAAGAGAAATTCAAGGGAATTGGCACTTTGAGCAAGTAAATTCATATAAAATATGCATTCCTCAGGCACTGCAAATCTCTTGAAAAAGTAAATTTTGAAAAATCTCTTATTTTGAATTTTATTTGGTGAGTTGCTTTTCAAGGAGAGCTATTTCTTTAAAAATTTTTTAAATTTAAATTCCAGTTAGTTAACATACAGAGTTACATTAGTTTCAGGTGTACAACTTAGTAATTCAATATTTTCATACAATACCGGATGCTCATCACAAGTGCACTCCTTAATCCCTATCATCTATTTAACCCTATGGTAAACATCAGTTTGCTCTCTATAGTTAAGGGTCTGTTTCTTGATTTGCTTCTTTCTTTTTTCCCCTTTTCTCTTTGTTTTGTTTCTTAAATTGCACATATGAATGAAATCATATCGTATTGGTCTTTCTCTGACTTATTTTTCTTAGCATAATACTCTAGCTCCATCCACCTTGTTGCAAATGGCAAGATTTCATTCTTTTTACGGCTGAGTAATATTCCATCGTGAATCTATGTACCACATTTTCTTTATGCATTCATCAGTTGAAGGACACTTGGGCTGTTTCTATACTTTGCCTATTGTAGATAATGCTGCTGTAAACATCAGTGTGCATGTATCCCTTTGAATTATTATTTTTGTATTCTTTGGTAAATACCTAGTAGTGCAATTGCTGGGTAATAGGGTAGTTCTATTTTGAACTTTTGGAGGAATCTCCATACTGTTTTCCAGAGTGGCTGCACCAGTTTGCATTCTCACCAGCAGTGTAGGAGGGTTCCCCTTTCTTCACATCCTTGTCAACACACGTGGTTTCTTGTGTTTTTGATTGTAGCCATTCTGACATGTATGCCATGATATCTCATTATAGTTTTGATTTGTATTTCCCTGACTGTGAGTGATATTGAGCATCTTTTCTTTTGTCTTTGGGCCATATGGATGTCTATTTTGGAAAAATGTCTATTCATGTCTTCTGCCCATTTTAAATCAGATTATTCATTTTGGGGTGTTGAGTTTTATAAGTACTTCCTATATTTGGATATCAACCCTTTATTAGATATGTCATTTGCAAATATCTTCCCCATTCTGCAGGTTGCCTTTTACTTTTGTTGACTGATTCCTTCACTTAGCAGAAGTTTTTATTTTGGTGAAGTTCCAATGGTTTATTTTGCTTTTGTTTCCCTTGCCTCAGTTGACATATCTAGAAAGAACTTGCTATTGGTCATGTCAAAAAGGTTACTACTTGCGTTCTCCTCTAGGATTTTCACGGTTTCAGGTCTATCATTTAGGTCTTTAATCTACTTTGAATTTATTTTTGTGTATTATTTTGTGTAAGAAAGTGGTCCAATTTGTTCTTTTGCATGTTATCATCCGGTTTTCCCAACACCATTTGTTGAAGAGACTGTCTTTTTTCCCTTGGATATTATTTTCTTCTTTGTCAAAGATTAATTGACCATTTAGTTGTGGGTTCATTTCCGGGTTTTCTATTCTGTTCTGTTGATCTCTGTGTCTATTTTTGTACCAATACCATACTGTCTTGATCACTACAGCTTTGGAATATAACTTGAAGTCCAGAGATGTGATGCCTCCAGCTTTGGTTTTATTTTTCAAGGTTGCTTTGGCTCTTCAGGGTCTTTTGTGACCTAAAATGTAAATTTTTGGATTATTTGTTCCTGTTCTATGAAAAATGCTGCTGATATTTTGTTAGGGATTGCATTATATGTGTAGATTGCACTGGGTAGTTTTGACATTTTAACAATATTTGTTCTTTGAATCCATGAGCAGGGAATGTCTTTCCATTTCTTTGTGTCATCGTCAATTTCTTTCACAAGTGTTTTATAGTTTTCACAGTACAGGTATTTTACCCCTTTGGTTAGGTTTATTTGTAGGCATCTTATTGGTTTTGATGTAAGTGTGAATGAGATTGATTCCTTAATTTCTCTTTCTGCTATTTCATTATTGGTGTATAGAAATGCAACAGATTTCTGCACGTTAATTTTGTGTCTTGCGACCTTACTGAATTTGTGTATCATTTCTAACAGTTTTTTGGTGGAGTCTTTCAGGTTTCCTACATAGAGTATCATGTCATCTGCAAATAGTCAAAGTTTGACTTCTTCCTTGCTGATTTGGATGCCTTTTATTTCTTTTTCTTGTCTGACTGCTGTGGCTGGGACTTCCAGTACTATGTTAAATAACAGTAGTGAGAGTGAACATCCTTATCTTTTTCATGACTGTAGAGGAAAAGGTCTCAGTTTTTCCTCACTGAGAATATAGCTGTGGGTTTTTAACATATGGCCTTTATTATGTTGAGGTATGTTCCCTCTAAACGTACTTTGTTGAGAGTTTTTATCATGAGTGGATTTTGTGCTTTGTCAAATGCTTTTTCTGCATCTACTGAAAGGATCATATGGTTCTTATTCTTTATTTTTGGGGTGTATTACATTGATTGATTTATAAATAAATTAAAGTAATATTCTTTATTAATGGGGTATATTACATTGATTGATTTGTAAATATTGAACCACCTTGCAACCTAGGAATAAATCCCACTTGATCATGGTGAATGATTTTTTTTTTAATGTATTGTTGGATTCAGCCTCATAGAATAAGTTTGGAAGTTTTCTTTACCTTTCCGTTTTTTCAAATAGTTTGAGAAGAATAGGTATTAACTCTTCTTTTTGACTTTTGTATTCTCATCTGTTTTTTTAATATTTATTTATTTTTGAAAGAGAGAGAGACACACACACACAGTGTGAGTAGGGGAGGGGCAGAGAGAGAGGGAGACAGAATCTGAAGAAGGCTCCAGGCTCCAAGCTGTCAGCATAGAGCCCAGTGTGGAACTTGAACTCATGAACTGTGAGATCATGACCTGAGCTGAAGTTGGACACTTAACTCACTGAGCCACCCACTCACCCCTATTAACTCTTCTTTAAATGTTTGGTAGAATTTGCCTTGAAGCCATCTGGCCCTGGACTTTTGTTTCTTGGGAGTTTTTTGATTACTGATTCCATTTCTTTGCCATTTCAGAAATAGGTCTGTTCAAGTTTTCTGTTTCTTCCTATTTCAGTTTTGGTAATTATATGTTTCTAGGAATTTATCCATCTCTTTCAGGTTGTCCAATTTATTGGCATATAGTTTTTCATAGCATTCTCTTATAATTGTTTGTATTTATGTGGTGTTGGTTGTTATTTCTCCTCTCTCTTTGTGATTTTTAAAAATTTGGGTCTTTTTTCTTTCTGATAAGTCTGCCTAGACGTTTATGAATTTTATTAATGTTTTCAAAGAACCAGCTTCTGGTTTCATTGATCTGTTCTATTGTTTTTCTCTTTTTTTAAGTTTGTATATCATTTATTTCTGCTCTAATCTCTCCTATTTCCCTCCATCAGTTGGCTTTAGGCTTCATTTATTGTTCTTCCTCTAGCTCCTTTAGGTGTAAGTTCAGGCTGTTTATTTGAGATTTTTTCTTGCTTCTTAAGGTAACCCTGTATTGCTATATACTTTTTTTCTTAGGACAGCTTTTGCTGCATCGCCAAGGTTTTGGACCATCGTTTGTTTCTATGTATTTTTAAAAATCTCTTCTTTGATTTCCTGGTTGACCCATTCAATGTGTATCATCATGATGTTTAACCTCCCTGTATTTGTAGTCTTTCCAGATTTTTCTTGTGGTTGACTTCTAGTTTCATAGTGTTCTGGTTAGAAAAGGTGCATGGTGTGATTTCAGTCTTTTTATATTTGTTGAGGCTTGATTTGTGACCTAATAAGTGATCTATTCTGGAGAATGTTCCATGTGCACTCCAGAAGAATGTGAATTCTACTGCTTTAGGATGGAATGTTCTGAATATAACTGTTAAGTCCATCTGGTCCAATGTGTCATTTAAAGCCATTGTTTCCTTGTTTATTTTCTGTTTAAATGATCTGTCCATTGATATAAGTGGGGTGGTAAAGTCCCCTACTGTTATTGCATTATTATCAATTAGTTCCCTTATATTTGTTATTAGTTCTTTTACATATTTGGGTGCTTTCACGTTGGGTGCATAAATATTTACAATTGTTAGATCTTCTTGGATTGTCTCCTTCATTATGATATAGTACCCTCCTTTAAGGTAAGTGTACTCTTAATCCCCTTTACCTATTTCACCCTTCTTCCCACCCACCTCCCCTCTGGTAACCATCTTATCTTAGTTAAGAGTCTGGTTTTTTGTTTGTTTGTTTGTCTCATTTTCCCCCTTTATTCATTTGTTTTGTTTCTTAAATTCCACATATGAATGAAATCATATGGTATTTGTATTTCTCTGACTGATTTATTTTACTTAGCATTATACTCTCTAGATCTATCCATATATTTGCAAATGGCAGGATTTCATTCTTTTTATGGCTAAATAATATTCCATTGTATATATATACCATCTCTTCTTTAGCCACTCATCTATCAATGGAAATGGGCTGCTTCCATAATTTGGCTGTTGTAAATAATGCTGCAGTAAACAGGGGTACATATATCCCTTCAACTTGGTGTTTTCATATTCTTTGGGTAGATACTCAGTAGCGTAATAAATGGACCATATGATAATTCTATTTTTAAATTTTTGATGAACTTCCATATTGTCTTCGATAGTGTCCACACCAGTTTGCATCCCTCCCAAAAGTGCATGAGGGTTCCATTTTCTCCATATCACCACCAATATTTGTTGCCTTTTTTTTTTTAATTTTAGCCATTCTGATAGGTATGAGGTGATACCTCATTATGGTTTTGACTAGCGTTTCCCTGCTGTTGAGTGAATGTTGGACATCTTTTCATGTGTCTTTTGGCCATCTGTATGTTTTCTTTGGAGAAATGTCTATTCACATTTTCTGCCCATTTTTAATTGGATTATTTGGTTTTTGGGTGTTGAGTTGTATAAGTTCTTTATACATTTTGGATACTAACCCTTCAGATATGTCATCTGGAAATATCTTCTCCCATTCAGTTGGTTGTCTTTTAGTTTTGTTGCCTCTTTCCTTTGCTGTGCAAAAGTTTTTTATTTTAATGAGGTCCGAATAGTTTATTTTTGCTTTTATTTACCTTGCCTCAGGTGACACATCTAGAAAGATGTTATGGCCAATGTCAGAGAAATTACTGCAAGTGCTCATTTCTATGATTTTTATGATTTCAGCTCTCACATTTAGGTCCTTAATCCATTTTGAATTTATTTTTGTATATGGTGTAAGAAAGTGGTCCATTTTCATTCTTTTGCATGAGCTGTCTGTTTTTCCAACATCATTTGTTGAAGAGACTGTATTTTTTTCCATTGCATATTCTTGCTTCCAAGTGTTGTGAGTTTCAGAATTTTAGTGAACATTTATATTTCTTGCTTATTTAAAAGAAAGGTATGTGTAAGTCAAAGAAAGGAGGGTCACCAGGATGATGTGAGCTTTGGAAGTTGTATTATCTGAGTAACTGATTATGTTACCCATGACTGTAACTTTTTTGTAATGTAGTTTGATTTTTTTAACTCTAAATTAGACTCTGATTTGTATGGTCACATAAATTCACCCCTCTAGCTCACACCTAGTTGGACTAATATGTAATGTCCACAGCAGACTTTCAAGAACCATTTATAGTACTTAACTTTAAAGAAATGAGGGCGCTTTAAAAATGTGAACCAGTAGGCTTAGCTAAATTATATTCATAGTTGCTGTTTATAGAATTGTTATTAGTATACCTTTTGAGTTTATAGTCAACATATCATCCTGAAATATTCTTTAGCTTATAACTAGCTCCCCTATTCTCCATTTTAAAAGGAAATCTAAGTTAAGACTACGATTTCCAACCAACCAGTCTTAAACATTTTATATAAACCTATGCCACTGTAAGTTATATGACTAAATGCTATTAAAGACAATTAATTAGGAGAAATGTGGTTTTAAAATTTGTACCTGCTCTTATTTAGTGTTACTACATAAATGGTATGCCTCTGTGGTTTTATTGTCCATTTTTGTGCTAATTAAAACCATGCAGATTGGAAAAATCTCAGGCAGATCAAAATTGGAAAGCAATACAGGTATAATAATTATTCTACTTGCAATTGGGAACATGGGAATAAAATACTCATGAGAATTTGCTCTGTTAAGTAAAACTGAAAATGATAAAACACCCCAAGCTTGATTGAAGGATTGCTCTAAGTATGACAGATGAATACTAACATTATGTAATGAAATAAATTCATGTTATGAAATCTCAATTAAATTGGAGACTGTAAAAACAGGTGGACATTCATAAAATCTGGGACTTAGAAAGAATGGAAAGAATAAAGAGATAAGAACCATGAACTTTTGGAATGGAGTATATAAATTCTGATGAAAAGAAAAATTCAAGATACTTTCTCCATGCAAAATTCACTTAATACAAATGATTTCTCTTCAAAGACCCCACTAACCCTCTATTATTGTGTTTTCTCAAGAAAAGTATATGAATTAGTTGCTTATATTCCTTGCTTCCTACAAACAAATACCTCTTCTAAGTTTTTCTTCCATTCGTAAATACTTGAGATCTTGGGTCCCTAGAGATACCAAGAATTTTCTTAACAGAAATCTAAGAAATGAAGTTGTCTGAACTTTATATAAACAAAAGATTTTAAAATTTACTGCTCCTGACATGATTCATTTTATTTTTATTTTAAAACTGGGAAAACGTATTTTCAAGGCATAAGGAGACCACAGTTATGGTCACACTAAATATTCAGAAGTTAAGTCTCTTAATGCTTTCAGCAAACATGAGAAGTGTTGTTCTACGCTTTAAGAAAACTGAAGGAAAAAAATCAGAGGTTAAAATAAAATTTAACATTTATTAATAAAATTGATAATTATAGTTCGTACTTACTATTTGACCACATGATGTCGCTCTTTACCGCGAAATTCTCTCATTCAAGACAAAACGAAGTCCTCCGTTTTCATATTAGAAAGATTCTCCACTGTGTTTTTCTATGCGGATGTTGAACAATGGAGAGCACATCAGGATAGTAACGAAGAGATAAGATTCCTCCAAATTTTGAGATAAGTTACGCCGATTTGAATAATTTTAAAATCCCAATTAATTTGAAATGGTGTACTCGAATCGAGACGACCGGGGGCACCAGCATCTACTGCTGTTTTTTATAATCCTCACAGCCTGGGAAAGCGGGAGCGGCCAGGTCCACTACTCAGTCCCGGAGGAGGCCAAACACGGCACCTTCGTGGGCCGCATCGCGCAGGACTTGGGGCTGGAGCTGGCGGAGCTGGTGCCGCGCCTTTTCCGAGTGGCTTCCAAAGGCCACGGGGACCTTCTGGAGGTAAACCTGCAGAATGGTATTTTGTTTGTGAATTCTCGGATCGACCGCGAGGAGCTGTGTGGGCGGAGCGCGGAATGCAGCATCCACCTGGAGATGATCGTGGACAGGCCTCTGCAGGTTTTCCATGTGGAAGTGGAGGTGAAGGACATTAACGACAACCCGCCCATATTCCCGGAGACAAAAAAGAATCTGTTTATAGCCGAATCCAGGATGCTTGACTCTAGGTTTCCACTAGAGGACGCTTCCGATGCAGATATCGAGGAGAACGCTCTGTTGACTTACAGACTGAGCCCCAACGAGTTTTTCTCTCTGGACGTACCAACCAATGGCGAACAGGAAAAACCTCTTGGTCTTGTATTACGGAAATCTTTAGACAGGGAAGAATCTCCGGAACTTCATTTATTGCTCACAGCCACTGATAGAGGCAAACCTGAGCTGACTGGCACTGTTCAGTTACTCATCAAAGTGCTGGATGCCAATGACAACGCACCAGTTTTCGACAGAACACTCTATGCGGTGAAATTACCAGAAAATGTTCCCAATGGAACATTAGTAATTAAACTTAATGCCTCAGATTTGGATGATGGCATGAATGGGGATATTATTTACTCATTCTCTAGTGACGTTTCCCCAGATATAAAATCTAAATTCTACATGGATGCCATAAATGGAGAAATTATAGCAATAGGACATATCGATTTTGAAGAATGTAAAACCTACAAAATTCGAGTAGAAGCGATCGATAAAGGCTATCTACCATTAGCTGGTCACTGTACAGTTCTTGTGCAAGTTTTGGACGCTAATGATAATGCTCCAGAGTTGACTGTTACTTCCCTGTCTCTCCCTATCTCAGAGAGTGCTCAGCGGGGCACAGTCATCACCTTGATCAGTGTGTCTGACCGAGATTCTGGAGCTAATGGCCAGGTGACCTGCACACTGTCGCCCCATGTCCCCTTCAAGCTGGTGTCCACCTTCAAGAATTACTATTCGCTGGTGCTGGACAGCGCCCTGGACCGCGAGAGCGTGTCGGACTACGCTCTAGTAGTGACAGCACGGGACGGGGGCTCGCCTTCGCTGTCGGCCACGGCCAGCGTGTCCGTGGAAGTGGCCGACGTGAACGACAACGCGCCGACATTCGCGCAGGCCGAGTACACGGTGTTCGTGAAGGAGAACAACCCTCCCGGCTGCCACATCTTCACGGTGTCCGCGCGGGACGCGGACGCGCAGGAGAACGCGCTGGTGTCCTACTCGCTGGTGGAGCGGCGGGTGGGCGAGCGTGCGCTGTCGAGCTACGTGTCGGTGCACGCGGAGAGCGGCAAGGTGTACGCGCTGCAGCCGCTGGACCACGAGGAGCTGGAGCTGCTGCAGTTCCAAGTGAGCGCGCGCGACGCGGGCGTGCCCCCGCTGGGCAGCAACGTGACGCTGCAGGTGTTCGTGCTGGACGAGAACGACAACGCGCCCGCGCTGCTGCCGCTGCCTGGGGCGGGCGGCGCGGGCGGCGCCGTGAGCGAGCTGGTGTGGCGGTCGGTGGGCGCGGGCCACGTGGTGGCGAAGGTGCGCGCGGTGGACGCGGACTCGGGCTACAACGCGTGGCTGTCGTACGAGCTGCAGCCGGCGGCGGGTGGCGCGCGCAGCCCGTTCCGCGTGGCGCTGTACACGGGCGAGATCAGCACGACGCGCAGCCTGGACGAGGCGGACTCGCCGCGCCAGCGCCTGCTGGTGCTGGTGAGGGACCACGGCGAGCCGGCGCTGACGGCCACGGCCACCGTGCTGCTGTCGCTGGTGGAGAGCGGCCAGGCGCCCAAGGCCTCGTCGCGGGTGTTGGCGGGCGCCGCTGGCGCGGAGACGGCGCTGGTGGATGTCAACGTGTACCTGATCATCGCCATCTGCGCGGTGTCCAGCCTGCTGGTGCTCACGCTGCTGCTGTACGTGGCGCTGCGGTGCTCGGCGCCGCCCAGCGAGGGCGCGTGCGGGCCGGGGAAGCCCACGCTGGTGTGTTCCAGCGCGGTGGGGAGCTGGTCGTACTCGCAGCAGAGGCGGCAGAGGGTGTGCTCTGGGGAGGGTCCGCCCAAGACCGACCTCATGGCCTTCAGCCCCAGCCTTCCCCCGTGTCCTGGATCTCTGAATCCAACGGAAGATCCACAAGCTTCTTTGGAGTCTTCTGGAAAGGTCGGTTGTTCAAATATTTTATTTATTTATAGATTTATATTTGAAGCCTGAAAAATATTCTCGTTACCTCAGACGGTACTTAAATAGTTTTACCCAGTTATTATAGAGATCTGTCAATATTTTCTTGTTTTTCAGAAGTGAGTACTTTTATACCTGACTTTTGAGTTTCAATTTCTAATTGAGAATCATGAAAAACCATACATTGAGTAGGTATTTATTGGGTGCTGAATCAGTTTTATTTAAAATCTGTTATGGGGTCGTATTGAATTTCTATAGCCAGACTACCTCTCTGCCTGAGAAATATCAGTTGAAAAACAATTTAATTGCTACACATTAAGTATACTTCAGCATTACTCTGTCATTTATTCATTTCTAAAGTATGCATGATATTTTAGTATAATTCTGTTGTTTATAAGAAACCCATAAGCAGAAATATGTAGTAGCTGTTACCTTGTTAACTTTGTAGTTTTTTACTTTCCTCTGGATGGAGACTGGAAACGTGGTTGGTCAGCACTACTCAGTGTTCACGTCAATGAGTAAATTTCAGTGTACCCTAGAAATCAGTTACTTTGCTTTAGGAATCAAACACCAAATGTTAGAAATGTAACACTCTTTCCAACTTGTGTAAAATATGTTTCTTTATGCTTGACATTGATATTTTATCTGATATTGGAGAAAATACTTCCTGACATGTACTTTGTTTCTTCAAATGACTTTCTCCTTTTTACTAAAAATTTTGTTGTATATAATGTTTGAGCATTAGAGATATATCTAAATTCTACACTCTGAATTCTCTTGAAATTCATAGTCTGTCACTTAAAAAGTTACTCCATCAGTGGAGAGGATGATTTACTTTTCCTCTCAATATTCTGAAAGACAGAAATCTGGAGATGAGATTGTACACCTTTAAACTTATTACATGTTAAACTTATATTTCCTGAATTGTGGTGGTTCTTCACACTGGGTCTTTAGTCCAAGCTTTTATTTTCTAATTTATATTTTAGAAACTTCCTTTATATTTATGTAGCATTTTTGTTATGTGACTTATTTTTATATTCTGGTGTTTTTATTGTGTTAGATATTTTACAAGGTACTCCTTAATTAAAAACTCAGCAGAGTGGGGAACCTGGGTGGCTCAGTTGTTAAGCGTCCAGCTCTTGGTTTTCGCTCAGGTTATGATCTCATGGTTTGTGAGTTTGAGCCCCTCCCCACGCTCTGCACTGACAGCATGGAGCCTGCTTGGGATTCTCTCTCTCTCTCTCTCTGCCCTTCCCCTGCTCATGCATGCTTTCTCTTCTCTCTCAAAATAAATAAATTAACTTAAAAAAAACCTCAGAGCAAAATCAGAGTACCTTTGAAAATAGAGCCACAATATAACAATGAAAGTGCAAGTGAAATTAAATAATATATTTCAGCATTTTTTTCTTTTCCCTTATAGAGAACATGTTTGTTATATGTTACAAAGTGATCTGTTTTCTTTTCATCATGCTTATTTCCAAACTTGAGTTCTCTGAGCTCCTGTAATCAATCTTGTCTACGTCTGTCAGCATAACTCACCTTAGATCTAGACTTATACCTTCAAATATCTCTGTCCTTGCACTTTTTTTCAGGTTCCATATGTCACTTGAATTGGGCTCAGGTATTTGATTATATGTTATATGGATTATATGGATCGAGGAGTGCTAGAAATCTAACTCCCCGCTCCTTTAATCTCTTAGAGCTAGTATTATTTATTATTTACTATGTTTTCTATAATTATAAATTTTATTCTTTATTATTGATAGCTGTATTGATATAATTGGTAATTTCATCCTTTATATTAATATTTATTTTCTCTTTAATATGGGCTATCATCATGTGCAAATTTTCAGAAGATCAGTGAACATCTAGCAATGAATTTATCTTTTGGATCATCAGGAAGCATGCACACACTGGGATCTAGGGAGGTTAGGATTTGAAACAGCTGAGAAGTTCAAAATGCAGAAGTGAGAGCATGGAAGACACTTTAGTTTTTTGCCTAGTAACTAGCCCTCTGTGTTTCTGTGGGTAACACTCCTCAATTCAAGCAGCAACCATTAAATCAATAATGAAACTTCCTATGTCAGCCCCTAAATTGTAGTTTTTATATAGGGATAACTATCTAAGTTCTGACTTAATCTTAGACACTTTTGAGAGTGAAGGGACACTATAAGTAAGTATACAAGACTACAGACATAAACAGAGTATATCCCAGGTAACTTGGGGTCTATGGCCAGCCTATCCTATCCTAGACCTGATAATGCTAACTGCATTAGCAACATCTGGAGTCCTTATTGAACATTCTGGTTCCCAGAC
Organism: Prionailurus viverrinus; assembly: GCF_022837055.1. Taxonomy (NCBI): domain Eukaryota; kingdom Metazoa; phylum Chordata; class Mammalia; order Carnivora; family Felidae; genus Prionailurus; species Prionailurus viverrinus. The sequence continues at coordinate 117,434,708 of NC_062561.1, forward strand.
TCTACTCCACAATTTCTGAAATAAGTAGGACTGGCAAACTTGCTTTTCAATAAGCACTCCAGGTGTTTCTTATTCAGCTGAAGTTTTAGATCTAATAGGCTTATGAGACACTTAGCAAAGCAAGTTCCTATTAATTGAGAGTATATAATTTAACTACCCCTGCTTTGTATTCATTATTGCAGATTTAGCTGGCACATTTATGCTATTACTTGCTATAAAATGCACATTAACAGGAATGGAGTATAGTTTATATTATTACCTTGTGTTGCGATGATTATTCACTAATAAACTTATTTTTAGATTCCAGAAAGTAGCTCAAACTAAACATTGATTGGTATCGTAGATAGATACATAAGTTGTTACACTTTAATTTGTGCTTTACAAGAAAAATAGCCACTAAAACCAGAATTTGAATGGATTTTCACCTAGGGTCAATCTGAAGAAGTAGAAGATTATAAAAACAATTTAATGGCACACATGAATCCATGAATTAAATGACTCTCATTCCTGTCACTTTTTTTGTTCATAAGTGTTAGTCTGTTTTTCAGCTCTTAATAGCAACTGAAAGAGTTCAAAATTATTGATCTCTGTTATAACTTACAATATCATTAAAGTAAAGAAAATAACCTTTGGATAAGACCAAAGGTCCTATTATTAAGTTTTTCCTTTTTGGGGAAAAAAAGAACTTTTTCTCTTTTTTCAGTAGTGCAGATATATTAATAGAGAATTTCATTTGCTAAATACTTGATTCTAAAAACTTTAAGAGAGAAAATATTTTACTTCAGGTGATAATGGATATTTTATTGACACTGATAAAACTATTAGATAATTCCCAAACTGTATATTTGGGGTACTCAAAAAGCTTAAATGTAACAAAGATGAAAGTGCTTATCTTTAGAATCATAATTAAAATTCTTTTTTCCCATGTAAGATACATATAAAAATGTAACTTCTCCCTGTATAACTGATTTCTCAAAAAAAGTTCTTTTCTGCTTTCCTAAGATGGGAACCACCCACCACTCAGCCTGTGTAGTAGCAATCGTAAAGGTATTGCAGAATGATAATATTATATAGGTAATAATTTTTACCAAAAAGCTGATTTTGGTCTCGACCATTATGAAAATAAATGTGGCTAAATTGAGGGCTGAAAATATTGCCATTTATGAGCCACTCACTTTCTTTAAGGTAATATCCTAGGTCTCCTTAAGGTAATATCCTAGGTATCTAATGTATCATAATTCACACAACCCCCATATTATTATTGTATGAATGTTATGAGACTGGAAACAGAGACAGAGAGTCACACAACCAGTAAGTTTAAGAATAGGAATCAGAATGGAGTCATTTCCAATATTGAGCCGGTGTTCTTCTCTCAACTTTCTAGTGATTACTGAAATTTAGAGTTTCAAACACCTCACAGAGAAGTGATACTTGAGATTAGCATCTGGTAAGGTTTATTTAATCGCAAAAATAATGAGAAAGAGAAATGAATTAAGTATCAAACTTGAAGACATATAAATTTGTTATCCAGCAAAATACTAATACACTAGTATTATAAAATATTAAGAGCATTTTCAAATGTAGCTAATGAGAGTCATGGGGAAGAAATTACTTCCCGAGATTCTGAATTTAAGAAAATGCTGAACTGAAGGTCGACAATGATTATTATTATGTACAAAAGAGACCTCATGTGAAGTTTTGAAGATCCATAGAGCTACAAATATGTACAAATAGAATCAAACGCTGTGAATGAAAGACAAGTTGTTAAAACTCACGGAATTGTACTTACACACTCAGCCACCGGATGTCGCTGTCTTCCACAAAATTTTCTTTGGAACAAAGGCATAATCCTGTTTCTCGAGGACTAGAAAGGAACTACATTTGCAGATCTCGGCCGTTTCCATAAAAGTGGATGTAAGAAATCGAATAGGAAAATTCAGACAGCAGTTGTTCTAGACCGCTGATGCATCAATTTGTAAATCTCCAGAAAGGTATGATGTTGGTCTACAGACCCAGGGGGCCAAGAGACTGGCGCCTGCTTCTCTTGCTTCTGCTCGTCGCAGCCTGGAAGGCGGGGAGCGGTCAGGTCCACTACTCGGTCCCGGAGGAAGCCAAACACGGCACCTTCGTGGGCCGCATCGCGCAGGACCTGGGGCTGGAGCTGGCGGAGCTGGTGCCGCGGTTTTTCCGAGTGGAGTCCAAAGGTCGCGGGGATCTTCTGGAGGTAAATCTGCAGAATGGTATTTTGTTTGTGAATGCTCGGATCGACCGGGAGGAGTTGTGCGGGCGGAACGCAGAGTGTAGCATCCACCTGGAGGTGATCGTGGACAGGCCGCTGCAGGTTTTCCATGTGGAGGTGGAGGTGAAGGACATTAACGACAACCCACCAGTCTTCTCCGTCTCAGAACAAAAGCTTTCAATACCCGAATCTCGACTGCTTGACTCTCGATTTCCGCTAGAAGGCGCATCTGATGCGGATGTTGGAGAGAATGCAGTGCTTACTTACAGACTCAGTCCAAATGAGTTTTTCATTCTTGATATTATAAACAAAAAAGACAAAGGCAAATTTCCAGTGCTTGTTCTAGGAAAAATGCTGGATCGTGAAGAAAACCCTCAGCTTCAGTTATTATTAACGGCAACCGATGGAGGCAAACCCGAATATACTGGATCTGTTACTCTGCTGATCTTGGTGTTGGATGCCAATGATAATGCGCCTATGTGTGACCGATCCGTTTATGAAGTTAAAATGTATGAAAATTCAGCGAACCAAACGTTAGTAATATGGCTGAATGCGTCTGATGCGGATGAAGGAATAAACAAAGAAATGATATATTCATTTAGTGCTTTGGTTCCATCCAGCGTAAGAAGGAAATTTCTAATGAATGAAAAAACGGGAGAAATACGAATAAATGATGCTATTGACTTTGAGGATAGTAACACTTATGAAATTCATGTAGATGTGACAGATACAGGAAACCCACCAATGGTTGGTCACTGCACTGTCTTAGTGGAAATTCTGGATGAAAATGATAATTCACCTGAGGTGGTTATCACTTCTTTGGCTCTTCCGGTACAAGAAGATGCTCAGGTAGGCACTGTCATCGCCCTGATCAGCGTGTCCGACCGTGATTCTGGAGCTAATGGCCAGGTGACCTGCACACTGTCGCCCCATGTCCCCTTCAAGCTGGTGTCCACCTTCAAGAATTACTATTCGCTGGTGCTGGACAGCGCCCTGGACCGCGAGAGCGTGTCGGACTACGCTCTAGTAGTGACAGCACGGGACGGGGGCTCGCCTTCGCTGTCGGCCACGGCCAGCGTGTCCGTGGAAGTGGCCGACGTGAACGACAACGCGCCGACATTCGCGCAGGCCGAGTACACGGTGTTCGTGAAGGAGAACAACCCTCCCGGCTGCCACATCTTCACGGTGTCCGCGCGGGACGCGGACGCGCAGAAGAACGCGCTGGTGTCCTACTCGCTGGTGGAGCGGCGGGTGGGCGAGCGTGCGCTGTCGAGCTACGTGTCGGTGCACGCGGAGAGCGGCAAGGTGTACGCGCTGCAGCCGCTGGACCACGAGGAGCTGGAGCTGCTGCAGTTCCAAGTGAGCGCGCGCGACGCGGGCGTGCCCCCGCTGGGCAGCAACGTGACGCTGCAGGTGTTCGTGCTGGACGAGAACGACAACGCGCCCGCGCTGCTGCCGCTGCCTGGGGCGGGCGGCGCGGGCGGCGCCGTGAGCGAGCTGGTGTGGCGGTCGGTGGGCGCGGGCCACGTGGTGGCGAAGGTGCGCGCGGTGGACGCGGACTCGGGCTACAACGCGTGGCTGTCGTACGAGCTGCAGCCGGCGGCGGGTGGCGCGCGCAGCCCGTTCCGCGTGGCGCTGTACACGGGCGAGATCAGCACGACGCGCAGCCTGGACGAGGCGGACTCGCCGCGCCAGCGCCTGCTGGTGCTGGTGAGGGACCACGGCGAGCCGGCGCTGACGGCCACGGCCACCGTGCTGCTGTCGCTGGTGGAGAGCGGCCAGGCGCCCAAGGCCTCGTCGCGGGTGTTGGCGGGCGCCGCTGGCGCGGAGACGGCGCTGGTGGATGTCAACGTGTACCTGATCATCGCCATCTGCGCGGTGTCCAGCCTGCTGGTGCTCACGCTGCTGCTGTACGTGGCGCTGCGGTGCTCGGCGCCGCCCAGCGAGGGCGCGTGCGGGCCGGGGAAGCCCACGCTGGTGTGTTCCAGCGCGGTGGGGAGCTGGTCGTACTCGCAGCAGAGGCGGCAGAGGGTGTGCTCTGGGGAGGGTCCGCCCAAGACCGACCTCATGGCTTTTAGTCCCAGCCTTACCCCGTGTCCAGTACCAGATGTGCAAAGGGAAGAACAGTCTAGTGGAGAGGACTACTCAAGGAAGGTGAGTTATTACTTTTTATTTCCATATGTTGCCTTATGAATAATATTTTATTAACCGCTTTCCCCCATCTTATGTATGTCTCGGATATCTTCATCCTTTATAACATAGCATATTTCTATAATCAAATATTTTAGTAATACCTAATATAATATTTATTTTAAAGTTCATGTTGTATTTTGTCTATTGTACCTTATGCATTTTTTTCTTGATACTTCAATTTTTTAAATTATTCAACCTATTTTTAAATATTTTATTTCCAATACAAGTATTTGATGTAGTTTGTAGGTTTTTTCCCTTAAACCACTGTCTTTTTTATGTTACCAGTATTTATGAGATTAGTACTTTATTTAATTTGTACTCATTAGTACTTTAATTTTATTTAACTTTCAAATCTAAATTTTGAAATGACCCTATTATCTTAACAAAGACTGCTCTGGTAAATTCTCTTGATGGTGAAACAATATAATTTATAATGCATACTATATCCTCAGTAGGCAGTGTTTACATTTGTTTTTAATGGTAAGATGTGTAGACTTAAAGTTTGTTCATAAATGTCATAATTGGGGCACCTGGATGGCTCATTCGGTTGAGCATCCTACTTTGTCTCAGGTCATGGTCCTATGGGTTAGAACCCCACATTGGGCTCCCTCCTATGAGCAGGAAGCCTGCTTAGGATCCTCTGTCCTCTTCTCTCTCTGCCCCCCACCCCCCGCCCACTCTCAGGCTCTCTCGCAAAAATAAACATTAAACATAAAAATAGTTATTATGTAATAGTTATTGACATAATTTTACGCAGTAGCTTTTTATCATCTACTCCTCTATCAGCATGAAATCTTGCTTATGATATTCAAGTATTAGCTTTTTCATTCTGAGGAAAGAGTCATGATTATGTTTAATAATGGAGAATCTTTGAAAATCACTTTAAGGAGCTCAAAAAGTTACTTTAGTCAAAATTAATATGAAAAATTTGAAGAGAAAATTGAATTGTTCTCTTAGAATGTTTCCTACTGATTTCATATCATATAAGTGCAATTTAGGTTATAACTACTTTAGTCATCTTAAACAGGGTTGTGTTGGAAGAGGTGGACTGAGAAATGCCAGATAATTAACTCGCAGGATGCCAACACTATCCTATTCATTATTACATTCTAAAACATGTTATCTGATCCCTATGATTTCATTTTTGTTTAAGTTCAGTGTTACCAAAATAGCAGTGCAACTAGTTTACGATCTTGACTCTGGTTCTTAGCAATACTTTTTCCTTTCTGTATGCAGACTGAATTTTTACTCTGAATGTGCCTCACAAAAAGCTTCCCATAAATCTTGAAATCTCAGGGCACCTGGGTCACTCAGTTGGTTAAGTATCCCTCTATTGATTTTGGCTTAGGACATGATCTTGTAGTTCATGAGTTCGAGCCCACATTGGCTCCTCACCGCCAGTGCGACAGTGTGGAGCCTACTTGGGATTCTCTCTCTCTTTGTCTCTGTCTCTCCCTGCCCCCCCCCCAAAAAAAAACTAAAAAAAAAAAAAAAAACCTTGAAATCTCTATTCAAGTTTAGGAACACCAGAAAAGACAATTGTGGCAGGAGTTTAAGCATGGCATTGCCTTCAGTGTTAATACTTCCTATGGCCAGTCTCTAACTCTCAGAGATTACAAATGATAAGTTAATGCAAAGTATTTAAACTTGTGTACAGAATTCCTTTCTTTTATATCTGCCTTCTCTTTCAGCCTTTTATAATGTCATTTTATCCCCCTTGCAGAAAGGTCTTATACTAAGGTATCTGTTTATCTGAGCAATTAATGAAACACAGAATTGTGTGTTTACCAATTTAGTCTTATTTATTTTACTTTGCTTTTTTTGGGGGGGGGGCATGTTTAAAAGACAACTATGCACCAAAAATTTAACATAACTAATTAGCATTTTACCCAGCAACATAATAATTTTAAAGTCTTTGCAAGAGGTAGTGCAAATAGGAGAGGAAACAAGGTGGGATTTCAGGATAAGTTGGGAGATAGTAAAGACACATTATGTTTTTAGTTTGACAATGTCTTCCTCTGTCTCTGTTTTAAGATAACTATTTCAAAAAACTTTATGGATGGTTTCTTTTCATTCTATTTAGAATTATTGAAATTTTGGAATGAAACCAAAAAATTTTCCAAGTCACGAATTGCTTTTAACATACTTGTCAAAAAAGGAATATGCCAATTTCTTTTAAAGTTATAACATCTTAATTTTATAATCATGTTTAATATATTCTTTATTGGATGGCATTAAACTCAGGCTAATCATGAGTACTCTACAGCTCTTCAAGGCATAGTATTTGTTATAGTCTGTGTCAAGATCAGTAACCAACCCATAGCTTTACTGGTATACCATAGTTATTTAGCTATATGATAGCCTTGGAATTTGGGGACTTGAAAAACGATCTTTAATGTGTACTTTATGTGTACTTAATTAATGAACCAATTCCTTAAACCAAAAATGGAATGGACCTTCAGTATGGCATCATTCTCAAAGGGACTGGATTATTTAAATTAGCAAATGCAAGGGGATTTATTTCTTAGTCATGTTTTTTTCTGAATTTAGTCACTCTCACCCCCCCCATGTGCTAAAATTTTTTGCTCTTCTTTAGGCGAATATGTTGGTCTTGAGTTTATGGCTTCCACAATTAAAAAATAATTAAAAGTAGTTATAACTATAAATCTTTTGCATAGATCTATAATAATCAAATCACTATTTTATTTATTTTTTCATTTTTTATTTTGTTTACATTCATTTATTTTTGAGAGACAAAGAGAGACAGAGCACAAGTGGGGGTTGGGCAGAGAGAGGAGACACAGAATCCGAAGCAGGCTCCAGGCTCTAAGCTGTCAGCACAGAGCCCGACATGGGGCTTGAACTCACAAACCACGAGATCATGACCTGAGCTGAAGTTGGACGCTCAACCGACTGAGCCACCCAGGCGCCCCTCAAATCACTGTTTTAAAAAGTGTTCTAAAATGAAGACTACAGCTCACTTTCACATAAAACCTAAGATTCCTTTGTGTAGCCATTTACAATATTTTTTTAGTAAGAAAGTTTGGGATTTTCCAGGTGGCTGCTATCTTATCAAAAAGGATTTCAAATACTGGATATAGTTTGTTTCTTAACAGCCTTGAGAATGATTAAACTATTTTTCTCTTTTCATACAAGACTGATAAGCTTATTGCAGTAGATAACAGTTCCTATGCAAATTTCAATTTGGTTTTTGTATCTGAGATAAGAACAGGAAAATAAAATTGAGTGAATGAATTAGATTTGGAATGCTTTATATACTCTGGTCTCCTTAGACCATTTTTGGAATAAAATGTGTGTAAACAATCAGACAAATATAGCTTGAATTCCTGATTCAGTGGGTTGGGGGGTAGAAAGAAATTATTTTTCAAATAGTAGTGGATATAATGCAAATTTAAGTTGTTCTTCAGGATGGAAACTACAACATTCACCCTTAGCAGATACTATAATTGAAAAACAAAAGCTTTAAAATGAGGCAAAGATAAATATACTTTTTATTTCTAAGGGTCAGTACTTGGTAAATTCATTAACATCAAATAAAATAAATCTTTGGATAAACTGATAAATAGCTTGCATATCAGCATTGATTTGAAACACCATTCTATTGAGGTGGTAACTTAGAGAACTTGCATCTTGAATTATTCTGTGTACAACTGAACTAAATGTTTAGAATAATTTAACATAGTACAAGGATTAAGCAATAGAAATTAGTGTTAGCAACGGAGTAAACTTAATTAAAGTCCATTCCAAAGTAATCAATTTCTACAAGTCTAAAAAACATGACACTAATAACCAAGAAATGTGGACTTTTCACGCTTATATACATGATAATTATACATGATAATGTATAGTTAGTGCAGTAGTAGTACGTCCTCTTAGATGTCTATATCCAAGATAAAACTCTTCTTAGGATTATAACTTGTAAAACAAAAACTACCTTTGTAGAGCTAGTGGTCATACAGAAGGAATGTATAAATAAAGAATTAAAAGCCTACAAAGTAAAACATGGACCAATATATGAAGGAATTTTGAGAGAAGCAGTATAGGTGAAAGAAATAGTATAAACACAAAGGCACTTCCATTTTGAGCCACAGGATGTCGTTGTTCTCCAAGAAGAGGATTATTTTAACAGAAAAAAATTACCATTATTCACGGACCAGAAAGAATCTCCACTGTTGCGGTGTTTTAAAGACTATACACACCCATGTTGTTAAGATCCAGTAGAGATCTCAGGAACAGACTCAAAAGAAAGATCTAAAAGGACTACACATTTCCTCTCATGAAACGTTGATTTACTAACCTGAAACAGAGCAGGATGTTAGCTTCAGGATCAGGTGGCCAGGAAGTCAAGCGCTTGCTGCTCTCGGTTATGCTCCTTGCAGCGTCGGAGGCCGAGAGCGGCCAAGTCCATTACTCTGTCCCGGAGGAAGCCAAACACGGCACCTTCGTGGGCCGCATCGCGCAGGACCTGGGGCTGGAGCTGGGAGAGCTGGTGCCGCGCTTTTTCCGAGTGGCGTCCAAAGGTCGCGGGGATCTTCTGGAGGTAAATCTGCAGAATGGTATTTTGTTTGTGAATTCTCGGATCGACCGCGAGGAGCTGTGTGGGCGGAGCGCGGAATGCAGCATCCACCTGGAGGTGATCGTGGACAGGCCGCTGCAGGTTTTCCATGTGGAGGTGGAGGTGAAGGACATTAACGACAACCCGCCAATGTTCCCAGCGACACAAAAAAATTTGTTTATTTCTGAAACTAGGGCTCTCGACTCTCATTTTTCACTAGAGGGCGCGTATGATGCAGATATCGGGGCCAACGCTCTGCTGACTTACAAACTGAGCCCCAACGAATATTTCTCTCTGGAAGTACCCACCAACGAGGAACAGGTAAAACCGCTCGAACTAGTACTAAAAAAATCTTTAGACAGGGAAGTCGCTTCAAAGCTTCTCTTGGTGCTCAAAGCAACTGATGGGGGCAAACCCGAGCTGACAGGTACCACAGAGTTACACATCACAGTGCTGGATGCAAATGACAACGCCCCAGTATTTGACAAAGCAGTCCATCGTGTAAAATTACTGGAGAATTCGAGAAACGGTACTCTGGTTATTAGACTTAATGCCTCGGATTTGGATGAAGGTTCCAACAGTCACATTCTTTATTCATTTGCAACTGATGTCTCCTCTAATACAGAAGCCTCTTTTCATATAGATTCAGACAGTGGAGAAATAAAAGTAAACGGAAAAATAGATTTTGAAGAAACTAAATTATGGAAACTTCAAATAGAAGCAGTTGACAGAGGAAATCCTCCGATGTTTGGTCACTGCACAATCTTGATAGAAGTCTTGGATATTAACGATAATGCTCCGGAGTTGCTAGTGACTTCACTATCGCTGTCTGTTCCAGAGGATGCTCCACTGGGGACCGTCATCGCCCTAATCAGTGTAACTGACCGTGACGCTGGTGGCAACGGGCAAGTTACCTGCTCACTAACACCCCATGTCCCCTTCAAGCTGGTGTCCACCTTCAAGAATTACTATTCGCTGGTGCTGGACAGCGCCCTGGACCGCGAGAGCGTGTCGGACTATGCTCTAGTAGTGACAGCACGGGACGGGGGCTCGCCTTCGCTGTCGGCCACGGCCAGCGTGTCCGTGGAAGTGGCCGACGTGAACGACAACGCGCCGGCATTCGCGCAGGCCGAGTACACGGTGTTCGTGAAGGAGAACAACCCTCCCGGCTGCCACATCTTCACGGTGTCCGCGCGGGACGCGGACGCGCAGAAGAACGCGCTGGTGTCCTACTCGCTGGTGGAGCGGCGGGTGGGCGAGCGTGCGCTGTCGAGCTACGTGTCGGTGCACGCGGAGAGCGGCAAGGTGTACGCGCTGCAGCCGCTGGACCACGAGGAGCTGGAGCTGCTGCAGTTCCAAGTGAGCGCGCGCGACGCGGGCGTGCCCCCGCTGGGCAGCAACGTGACGCTGCAGGTGTTCGTGCTGGACGAGAACGACAACGCGCCCGCGCTGCTGCCGCTGCCTGGGGCGGGCGGCGCGGGCGGCGCCGTGAGCGAGCTGGTGTGGCGGTCGGTGGGCGCGGGCCACGTGGTGGCGAAGGTGCGCGCGGTGGACGCGGACTCGGGCTACAACGCGTGGCTGTCGTACGAGCTGCAGCCGGCGGCGGGTGGCGCGCGCAGCCCGTTCCGCGTGGCGCTGTACACGGGCGAGATCAGCACGACGCGCAGCCTGGACGAGGCGGACTCGCCGCGCCAGCGCCTGCTGGTGCTGGTGAGGGACCACGGCGAGCCGGCGCTGACGGCCACGGCCACCGTGCTGCTGTCGCTGGTGGAGAGCGGCCAGGCGCCCAAGGCCTCGTCGCGGGTGTTGGCGGGCGCCGCTGGCGCGGAGACGGCGCTGGTGGATGTCAACGTGTACCTGATCATCGCCATCTGCGCGGTGTCCAGCCTGCTGGTGCTCACGCTGCTGCTGTACGTGGCGCTGCGGTGCTCGGCGCCGCCCAGCGAGGGCGCGTGCGGGCCGGGGAAGCCCACGCTGGTGTGTTCCAGCGCGGTGGGGAGCTGGTCGTACTCGCAGCAGAGGCGGCAGAGGGTGTGCTCTGGGGAGGGTCCGCCCAAGACCGACCTCATGGCCTTCAGCCCTTGTGTTCCTCCCGGTTCAAGTTCTGGAGATAGTGGAGAACAACGGGATATTTTCGGGAATGATGTAAGTACAGTAATTCTGGAACATATTTTATGCCTTTTGATGTCAATTGCATAGTATGTTCAGCAATATTATTGTAAATTTATTACTTCATTTATTTGTTTCTGGTATTTTCCCTTGGGGTGGTTTATTTTAAAGCACATTGGAAGTCCATCCGTTTTCATTACTTTTCACTACAGTCTTCATGAACATGCCTGGAACATAATTTGCTGGAAATAATGAGAGTGGTAGTAATTGCAATAATGAAACAGATGGCTAACACTTTCTATAAATGAAAAAGGTTAAATCCTCCTGTAAAGAAAGCAAGGATCACTCATAGGAAGTGGAGGATATGGGCAAAGCTTACACTTCTAGTTTTCAACTTTGCAGCAAGTTCATTCTTCCTATTTATTTTCTTATTCTAATTGATGTCCTCCACTAATTATATTAAATGTATTCAAAATTACCATAATAATGCATAACTTCATAATTTAGTTATTTTGAGTTTGAAATCTATTTAAATCCTTACTTCTCTATAAACTATATGCTTATTACTAATGGGCATGGGCTGTTGAGGTGGCTTCCTTTTATAAATAATTTCGTTTCTTTATCATCAATGGCATGCTTCTTTAAGATACTGGGTGAAGTTTCAGCCTTACCTTTGAAGAGGACTTTACTTTTTTGTCTTTAAGTCTCTCACAATTTCAAGCTTATTTTCTTCATAGTCTTCAGCTGCTTCACATAAACTACATTTTTTATGTAATTCTTTTTTTTATGTTTGTTTTTGAGAGAGCACAAGCTGGGCAGGGGCAAACAGAAGGGGACAGAGGATCCCAAGAGGGCTCTGTGTTGACATCAGTGAGCCTGATGTGGGGCTTGAACTTAACGAACTGAACACCAAATGGCAAGACCATGACTTGAACCAAAGTCAGTTGCTCAACCAACTGAGCCACCCAGGTGCCCTTTTCTTTACTTCTCAATATAATTTCAGTTTTGCTAATTGCCTGTTGAATCTATTGCTGCTGTCCTCCATATTAATTCATTGATTTCCATTTACTTTATTTGGAAGATTTATTTTATATTTGATCATATTTATGCTTCTTACATTCATGGGACTCATTATGAGGCTGTATGGAAATTTTTTAGGGTAGGGTAGAAAAAATCACACTCCTTTGTGTTTTGAGTTTAAGAGAGTGTTCCCATAATGGGGAAAGGTGGTACTGATTCATGTGTTCCCCAAGCCACTTGGTCATTGAAACGACTTTGGTTTAAACAGCTTATGCATAACAACCATGGAATATACACAAAGGCACTTCTATTTGACAATGGTGTTGATCACATTTCACAATTTAACATTGTATACTGTAGATACATTTGATGCAAACTTTTTTTTTTGTCCAAAAGCTATATTTATGTGAATTGCTTAAAGAATCACAGAGGGGGTGCCTGGGTAGCTCTGTTGGATAAGCCTCTGACTCCATCTCACCTCAGGTCATGATCTGTCACTTCCTGAGTTTGAGCCCTGCATCAGGCTCTGCTCTGGCATCGTGGAGCCTGCTTCAGATTCTGTCCCTCCCTCTCTCTCTCTGTCTCTCTGATGTAAAAGTTTATTATTATTTTTTTGCTCCAGTGTACAAGTTAGAGATCTTTTAACTATATTGTGTGAAAAATAAGTTATATATATTTATATATGGAGTAGAATGATGTTATGAATAGGGTGAAGTTAATAGAAATGGTGAGACGTCATTAGCGACCATTTTATACCCAGGAAAAAAAAGATGATTTCTATGAAGATGAACATTAGGAAATCTTCAGAAAAGGAAAAACCAGGGCCTAGTATATCACACTGAAATTCTCTTCCTCCAAAGCTACAAAATAGAACAAGAACAAAGTCACTAGCTATAAATAAACCACTACTATTTGAACTATTTCAGTTTATTAGACATTACGCAAAGACTTAAAATATATGATTTTATTTAATCTTTATAACAACTTGTAAAGTACGTGTGACTACCTGAATTTTAAAGATGAACTAAGCGATGAGAAGATATTTGTGTAGCTTGTCTACTGCCATTCAGCTAGCACATGATAAAGTTAAAACTCAAATGCATATCTTTTGATTCCAGAGCCATTCTTTTATTCACCATAGAACTTACTACAGTAAATCTTTTCTTTGATCAGGCATAGTTTTGGCTATGAAGGTCAAGCACAAACTGTTTACAAGTGAATCCTTCTTTCTGTTTTGCTTAAGAAAAAGCCTTCATGATTATTGTCATATTTAATTTTGTAGAATGTCATAATTGAGATCAGAATTGAGTTTTTTAATGTTAAGTGATTTTTTTCTCAGAAGAGTTTCTGATCACATTATCATGTCTTCATGCCACATTGGGATAGGTATTTATATTATTCAATCAGTAGATAATGAAGAATTGCCATTGTAAAGACTATATATATTTTTTTGGAAGTAATATAAATAAGAATTATTTAATGTGAGAAAATCCATAAGATTCTGATCTGCAATGTTCTAGCAAAACACTAAAGCCAAATGACAAATATGAAAATGACCCTGCCCTTTTCATGCTATGAATAAGGATATTTTGGACAAATATAAGTGATAATATGATTATTTCCAGGATCCTGAACATCCACAAAGGATTCAATAAGTGTTTCCAAAATGTCATACTTCAGTAACAGCTTTAAGGTGTATATTGCCCTGAAAATCTTTGAATGTGTGTAGGTTTTTCAGAATTCAGTTTTCTTCAGTCTTGTTATCTGTAAGATTTGTGCTCACTGGACAAATGATCCGTGATCAAATAACTGTGTATACTTTAATGAGCAATATTAGCAAAGAGTGAACATCAATGAGTATATCCTATAATTTTGATAATACAATGTTGACTACTACTTCTAATCCATTAATTTTTAAGAACCTCCTGGGTTTCTAAGTATGTTTCAAGATTAGTTTCTCTGTTTTATGTTTTCAATAATAATGTTACCAGACTTGTTATGCTATATTAGTGGATTATGAAGACTAGAAGAACATTAAATCATGCACTCTAATATATGGCTAGCAGGACGTACAGTTGAAACTTAATACTAATCAGATTGGTTTAGTAAAGGTCAGGCACAAAGTTCCTTTCAATCAATTTTACTGAATCAATGTTAAGAACAATATTGATATGAACTTCTTGACATTAGCTTATTGCCAGATCTTGAGCCCATCCCCAAAGATGAATTCAAAGATAGTATGATCTCTTTTATTTGAGCTAGTTGAGATGGTGATACCTGAAATATCACAGCCAAAATGCAAAAGATGGGTCATTGGTTTATACAACACATCAACTCTTTTTAAAAAGTGTTTATTTTTAGAGAAAGAGAGCGAGTGGGGGGGGGGCAGAGAGAGAGGGAGAGAGAGAATCCCAAGTAGGCTCTGCACTGTCAGTGCACAGCCTGACATGGGACAGGATTTTACAACCATGAGATCATGACCTGAGTTGAAATTAAGACTTGGCTGCTTAACTGATTGAGATACCCAGGCAGCCCTATATCAAACTCTTTTGTGACTTGGTGTTCATCTTATATCCTTTCATATACTCAAAAAAAAAAAAAACCCACTACATATTACTGGAGAGTAATTGGTAAAATGACATCTGGTTTTAATTCAGACATGTAATATTATCTAGCTTGGGTAACCTTTCTGATGTTTATCTCTTTATCTACCTTTCAGGACTCCATATTGCATGTAACGTTGCAATCCCCAAGTTCTGTAATGAAATGATTGGAGATCTCTTGCTTCCTTTTTCTCCAAAATAAATCTAACATGTTTCAGATAGCATGTTAAATCTACTGTTAATGTAATCTAATGCTATATTTTGATTAGAGGCCCTTATAACTGATTGCTTCACACATGCATAAGAAAATTCAGTGTTATAAAAAGTGAAGAGTCTGCTTTACTAATTTTTGATTTTTTGTCATTTTTTAAAATATGAAATTTATTGTCAAGTTGGTTTCCATACAACACCTGCTTTATTAGTTTCTTAAGAAGGAATTTTGCATTTACTAAGAGTTCTAACAGGATGATAATATCAGCCATAGTGTGTATATATGTGTGTGTGTGTTCAAGATAAAGAAAAATACTAACATACATATATATGTACTAGTAATTTTTGTATGCCATTTAAATATTTTTATTTATTATTTATTTATTATTATTTTTTAGATGTGGGCCTGTTATATTGTAACATTTCAAAAGGTTTTATTTATTTATTTATTTATTTATTTATTTATTTATATAAATATGAAATTTATTGTTAAATTGGTTTCCATACAACACCCAGTGCTCATACCAACAGGTGCCCTCTTCAATACCCATCTCCCACCCCCCATCAACCCTCAGTTTGTTTTCAGTTTTTAAGAATCTCTTGTGTTTTGGCTCCTTCCTTCTCTAACCTCTTTTTAAATATTTTTAAATCAGAGATGAATCAGCAAAATCATACAACAAGCGGTGCCCGGGTTGCTCAGTCAGTTAAGCATCCAACTTTGGCTCAGGTCATGATCTCAGTTTGTGGGTTCACGCCTCATGTCAGGCTGTGTGCTAACAGCTCAGAGCCTGGAGCTTGGTTCAGATTCTGTGTCACCCTCTCTCTCAAAAATAAACATTAAAAAAAATTAAATCCTACAACAAAATACTCAAGCTATAATGATCTTTATTCTAAATAACTTTCTACTTTAAACTTCCATTATATTCTCTTTTGACTCCTTTAATTCCAAGTCTATATGAAAAGACAGAAGACACATAACCAAATTACATCTTCATGCAATGGAAACTTGTATCAATAATTCCCATTTTCGGGGCGCCTGGGTGGCGCAGTCGGTTAAGCGTCCGACTTCAGCCAGGTCACGATCTCGCGGTCCGGGAGTTCGAGCCCCGCGTCGGGCTCTGGGCTGATGGCTCGGAGCCTGGAGCCGGTTTCCGATTCTGTGTCTCCCTCTCTCTCTGCCCCTCCCCCGTTCATGCTCTGTCTCTCTCTGTCCCAAAAATAAATAAACGTTGAAAAAAAAATTAAAAAAAAATAATAATTCCCATTTTCTACTTGGTGTTTTATGAAATTGAATTTACACAAACAGTAAAGTCATTTGTCATTTGGTTGAATTGTTTGGTTATTTTCTCCATATATATTTAGCACAGTATTAGGTACTTACAGGAGTTAATTAGAAATTATTTCCCTTGTTATGGATGAACTTATGATTCCAAACCCAGAATTGTTTCAACAAGGAATAGGTCAGCTATTTTCATGTATATATCTTGACAGATATACATAAACCAATGTTGGTGACTTGGAAATACCAATATGGCACACACATTTTCATGGTGGTTTTTATTTATTTCATTGAATTATAATAAAATTTATTTTATAATTGAAAGACACCTTCTATATCATTAACATAAAGGTTTTGATACCTCACATTTTGATTCCTCACATAATTTTTGATACCTCACATACTACTGTTAACAATGAAACTTACCTGATAAACCATGTGTGTCAAATATAATTTCATCTACATCCATAGACGTTTCCATTATGAATTCTGTTTTAAACATTAAATTTGAAAAAATATTTTTGTTTTTCAAAGGATATAGGATTGTAACAAAAACAAATGTATATAACAAAAATAATTGGAATTAAATAGATATGAATAGAAGGCAAGTGCACATAGATAAGAACACAACATGCAGAACTTAAAGACTAAAGAGTTGTTATTAAAATCTCAAAATGGTCTTTGAGTTTCCTAGCAGCCAAAGTAACAAGAGAGACTAGAAGTAAAGCAATTCAAATTGGATAACATTTTGATATGAGAAGTAGTATCTTTAGGAAATGTTTAACCCTACCTTTTCATAAGGCTACCTGGAGAATTAAAGTCTGTGTGTATTTATGTAGATAAGTAAAATAACAATTTTATAACTCTAAATCAAACATAGGAACAAAAATTTCAATTTCATATTAAGAATAAAATGCCATTTTCCACATACCATCGTTTTCAATATAACTTATAATACGAGTGTTCCCTAAATAAGCACTTTGGAAATATTATTTTGGGAGTAAAATAATATGAAAGGTGTGAAGTTTATTATATTTTTCTCTTTAAGTAAAATTCTATAATGTATGGTGTAGTGTACAGTACTCACTATTCAGGCGCAAGGTGTCGCTCTTTACTTGGTGGAAGTAGTTCTTTCAAGGGTTGGTCTGACCGGCCAGGAACGCCCCGTACAAAAACGACTCCATCATGCCTAACGCTACTGTTAAAGGATTCTTTGAAACTTCTAAAAAATTCAGCTAGATTTTTAACCCTTAACTGGAGTCTCTGGTACTGTAAGTGTGAGAACCTTATTTTGGAAGTCAATGTCGTATGCGATGTTTGACTCTCAAAGAAGGGGATTGCGCACTCGGCGTCTGCTGCTGTCACTTCTGCTGCTCACAGTCTGGGAAGCTGGGAGCGGCCAGGTCCACTACTCGGTCCAGGAAGAGGCCAAACACGGCACTTTCGTGGGCCGAATTGCCCAGGACCTAGGGCTGGAGCTGGCAGAGCTGGTGCCGCGCCTTTTCCGGGTGGCGTCCAAAGGCCGCGGGGACCTTCTGGAGGTAAATCTGCAGAATGGCATTTTGTTTGTGAATTCTCGGATCGACCGGGAGGAGCTGTGCGGACAGAGCGCAGTGTGCAGCATCTACCTGGAGGTGATCGTGGACAGGCCGCTGCAGGTTTTCCATGTGGAAGTGGAAATAAGGGATATTAACGACAATCCACCGGTGTTCTTTCTCAGAGAACAAAAGCTGCTGATTCCTGAATCTAAGCAACCCGAATCTCATTTTCCTCTAGAGGGAGCTTCTGATGCAGATATAGGAGAGAATGCTCTATTGACCTACAGACTAAGTCAAAATGAGTATTTTTCTTTACAACTACCAACACATAGTAAGCAGACTAAAAGACTGTCGCTTACATTAAAGAAATATCTGGATCGAGAGAAAACTCCAGAACTTAATTTGCTACTGACAGCTGCAGACGGGGGAAAACCAGAGCTCACTGGCACCGTTCAGCTTTTCATCCACGTCTTGGATGTTAACGACAATGATCCAGAATTTGAGCAATCAGAATACAAGGTGAGATTGATGGAAAACGCAGCTAAAGAAACTTTTGTGATAAAGCTAAACGCCACAGATCGAGATGAAGGAGTCAATGGAGAGGTAACATACTCCTTGATGTCAGTTAAACCCAATGGAAAACTCTTATTTACACTAGATGAAAATAGCGGAGAAGTGAGGGTCAATGGAACTTTAGATTATGAAGAAAACAAGTTTTATGAAATTGAAGTACAGGCTACAGATAAAGGGAATCCCCCAATGGCAAGTCACTGTACAGTCTGGGTAGAGATCTTAGACGCCAATGACAATGCCCCTGAAGTCACCTTGACTTCCCTGTCTCTCCCTGTACGAGAGGACACTCAGCCCAGCACGGTCATTGCGCTGATCAGTGTATCCGACCGTGACTCCGGTGCCAACGGACAAGTGATCTGTTCTCTAACGCCCAACGTACCTTTCAAGATCGTGTCCACGTTCAAGAACTATTATTCGCTGGTGCTGGACAGCGCCCTGGACCGCGAGAGCGTGTCGGACTATGCTCTAGTAGTGACAGCACGGGACGGGGGCTCGCCTTCGCTGTCGGCCACGGCCAGCGTGTCCGTGGAAGTGGCCGACGTGAACGACAACGCGCCGGCATTCGCGCAGGCCGAGTACACGGTGTTCGTGAAGGAGAACAACCCTCCCGGCTGCCACATCTTCACGGTGTCCGCGCGGGACGCGGACGCGCAGAAGAACGCGCTGGTGTCCTACTCGCTGGTGGAGCGGCGGGTGGGCGAGCGTGCGCTGTCGAGCTACGTGTCGGTGCACGCGGAGAGCGGCAAGGTGTACGCGCTGCAGCCGCTGGACCACGAGGAGCTGGAGCTGCTGCAGTTCCAAGTGAGCGCGCGCGACGCGGGCGTGCCCCCGCTGGGCAGCAACGTGACGCTGCAGGTGTTCGTGCTGGACGAGAACGACAACGCGCCCGCGCTGCTGCCGCTGCCTGGGGCGGGCGGCGCGGGCGGCGCCGTGAGCGAGCTGGTGTGGCGGTCGGTGGGCGCGGGCCACGTGGTGGCGAAGGTGCGCGCGGTGGACGCGGACTCGGGCTACAACGCGTGGCTGTCGTACGAGCTGCAGCCGGCGGCGGGTGGCGCGCGCAGCCCGTTCCGCGTGGCGCTGTACACGGGCGAGATCAGCACGACGCGCAGCCTGGACGAGGCGGACTCGCCGCGCCAGCGCCTGCTGGTGCTGGTGAGGGACCACGGCGAGCCGGCGCTGACGGCCACGGCCACCGTGCTGCTGTCGCTGGTGGAGAGCGGCCAGGCGCCCAAGGCCTCGTCGCGGGTGTTGGCGGGCGCCGCTGGCGCGGAGACGGCGCTGGTGGATGTCAACGTGTACCTGATCATCGCCATCTGCGCGGTGTCCAGCCTGCTGGTGCTCACGCTGCTGCTGTACGTGGCGCTGCGGTGCTCGGCGCCGCCCAGCGAGGGCGCGTGCGGGCCGGGGAAGCCCACGCTGGTGTGTTCCAGCGCGGTGGGGAGCTGGTCGTACTCGCAGCAGAGGCGGCAGAGGGTATGCTCTGGGGAGGGTCCGCCCAAGACCGACCTCATGGCCTTCAGCCCCAGCCTTCCTCCAGGCCTGGATAGAGAAGTCGAAGGGCAAAGGCAGGAGGCAGGATCAAATCATCCTGGGCAGGTGAGTTCTATAGATTCCTCTTCTTTTGAAGTCTATGTTAAATTTTGAAAAATCCAGTTTATTTCATAGAAAAATTTAATGAATACTCTGTTTTGAGTATTAATGTTTTAAATGAGTATGAAGTTTTTAAAGAACAATTTCCTTTAGTGAAATGTCAAATGGGGTAAAAATCCAATTTTAATCATGAGAAGAATCAGGTTTTTAGCCAATAAATGTGCCATTTCTCCTAATGTTTTGGTATAAAATAGTGAAAGAAGATGTTTCTCCTCTCATCACTTTATGAGCAACAATTTCTAATTTTCTTTTTTTAAATTAATTTTTAAAATTTACATCCAAGTTAGTTAGCTTATAGTGCAACAGTGATTTCAGGAATAGATTCCTTAATGCCCCTTACCCATTCAGCCCACCCCCCTTCCCACAACCCCTCCAGTAACCCTCTGTTTGTTCTCCATATTTAAGAGTCTCTTATGTTTTGTTCCTCTCTCTGCTTTTATATTACTTTTGCTTCCCTTCCCTTATGTTCATGTTTTGTATCTTAAAATTCTCATATGAGTGAAGCCATATGATGTTTGTCTTTCTCTAATTTCGCTTAGCATAATACCCTCTAGTTACATCCATGTAGTTGTAAATGACAAGATTTCATTCTTTTTGATTGCCGAGTAATACTCCATTGTATATATGTATATACCACATCTTCTTTATCTATTCATCTGTCTATGGACATTTGGGCTCTTTCCATACTTTGGCTATTAGCAATTGTGCTGCTATCAACATTGGGGTGCACGTGCCCCTTTGAAACAGCATACATGCATCCCTTGGATAAATACCTAGTAGTGCAATTGCTGGGTCGTGGGGTAGTTCTATTTTTAATTTTTTGAGGAACCTCCATACTGTTTCCCACATTGGCTGTGCCAGTTTGCATTCCCACCAGCAGTGCGAAAGAGATCCTCTTTTTCGGCATCTTCGCCAACATCTGTTGTTGCCTGAGTTGTTAATGTTAACCATTCTGACAGGTGTGAGGTGGTATCTCATTGTGGTTTTGATTTGTATTTCCCTGATGATGAGTGATGTTGAGCATTTTTTCATGTGTCAGTTGGCCATCTGGATGTCTTCTTTGGAGAAGTGTCTGTTCATGTCTTTTGCCCATTTCTTCACTGGATTATTTGTTTTTTGGATGTTGAGTTTGATAAATTCTTTATAGATTTTGGTTACTAACCCTTTATCTGATATGTTGTTTGCAAATATTTTCTCCCATTCTATCGATTGCCTTTTAGTTTTTCTGATTGTTTTCTTCACTGTGCAGAAGCTTTTTATTTTGATGAGGTCCTAATTGTTCATTTTTGTTTTTGATACCCTTGCCTCTGGAGACATGCTGAGTAAGAAGTTGCTGTGGCCAAGGTCAAAGAGGTTTTTGCCTGCTTTTTCCTCGAAGATTTTGATGGCTTTCTGTCTTACATTTAAGTCTTTCATCCATTTTGAGTTTATTTTTTGTGTATGGTGTAAGAAAGTGGTCCAGATTTATTTTTCTCCGTGTCACTCTTCAGTTTTCCCAGCACCACTTGCTGAAGAGACTGTCTTTATTCCATTCGCTATTCTTTCCTGCTTTGTCAGAGATTAGTTGGCCATACTTTTGTGGGTCCATTTCTGGGTTCTCTATTCTGTTTCATTGATATGAGTGTCTGTTTTTGTGCCAACAATTTCTAATTTTCAATGACCTACCTAGACCACTTCATTTCATCTCTAATCCTCACTAATGTAGATTATCACTATGGATCATTTCAATTTACTCATCCTCTTTGTCTTTTAACACAGCCTTTTACTTTTATATTTTCACATTATTAGGTTGCTTGAGTTTTCTCAGTTCAGCCTTGTGTCAAAGATTGAACATTAAGTCTGAAAAGATTTACCTTTCTTTTTCTGTGGCATTAAACATAGATCATACATTTATTGTCCATTAAATAATCTTTAGTTTTGCCTCAACTGATAAGTTAAAACCTGTTCTCATATTATTTGCAGTTAAAAATTAGTCTTGCATTTTTGTATGCTGTTTTCATTGAAATAATGTAATTAAAGTTTCTGTTGATTTATTTTTTAAGTTTTTAATGTTTATTTATGATTATGATTATGATTATGATTATGATTATGATTATTTTGAGAGACAGAGTGTGAGGGGGTAGAGGCAGAGAGACACGGAGACACAGAATCTGAAGCAGGCTCCAGACTCTGAGCTGTCAGCACAAGAGCCCCACACAGGGCTCGAGGAATGCAAGATCATGACCTGAGCTGAAGTCTTCTGCTTAACCCACTGAGCCACACAGGCACCCCTGTTGATTTTTTTTTAAACCTGTAATGGGCACAGATTTATCTACAACACACTCAAACAGAACTCCCATATTTATGCTTGCAAAGTTTACTAGGCAAATAAAGTTATTCATATTACTCAACCAAGTCTTCAAACTTGCTGGAGACATACACATAGGGCTATAATATCTGCAATATATGCTAGTTGGCAGTCTTTCCTAAGCTTTGTGAATTCATATAGAAAGGAAAATGTTAAGTCTATTAAAGTGAAATGAAAATTACCATTTTGACTCCTCTCACATTTTAAATGTCCTGTCTTTAAATGCTTTCTCTAGTGCTTGCAAAATTTTCTTTCTATGTGGTATAATCACATCTGATGATTCTATCAAAGGTTGTTTACCTCTAGGTCATTCCTCTAATTCAGTGATCCTTAGCTATATGCAGGGTGGCACAATTGCTGATCTCTTTGAGAATTTAATGAAATTCATATGTGGCTATTCTCCCTTTAAAATTATAGGTTAAAATTTCTTTATTTTATAGTAGGTAATTAAAATAAAATATAAAATGTCTCAGACTTAAAAGATTAAGCCATTGTATCATTTATGCAACTTTGTAAATATAATAAATGTGAATGTAGGACACACAATATTATCCATCTCCAAATGAAGTTCTTAGAATGACTCAAGGTCATTTAAATTTAAGAAACAAAGACATTAGAATGATTTAAGTATATGTTAAATTTTTGTAAATTATTACTTTTATAGTACAATAGTTGATGCACATTTTTAGATAATTCCAAATTACATGGACTATTTTCTACAAGTTTTGTGTCTTTTATACTTATTCTTAATTTCAAGATTACATTCAGTGGTGTAAAATTATAATTTCAACCATTTTCTAGTTTAGTTGTTTAAGTATTAAGCTAATTTTACATGTTCCTATCTTTTTAGTAATTTAATTATGTCTAATGGTGTGTAAGGACTACATAACACACTACTTTTTCAGTAAAGTTTCTTAGCAATCATTGTACATTGACAATTTTTGAAAATGAGAGATAGAAAATGAAGAAGCATGGTAGGATATTAGACAATTTAAATAGTCCAATAGCATCAAAAAAAGTTTTTTTGGTTAATTAAGAGCCAGTTTTATAGTTGATTTAAGTTATCTTATACTTGTAGAACCATTATTGATTATTTTTTTCTGGTTCAATAAATATTTCTTATCTCAGTTCCTTTTGTTATTATATGTAGAAGGAATGGTGACCGATCATTGACTTTAAAGATTTTGACTTGAATTTTAATGAGCTTATACACTCTGTATTTAATTGCTCACAACTAGCTGTAGGATCTTATCTGTGTTGTGTTTTCCCTTAAAGGTGCTCTTGATTTAATTAATCAGATTATGAAAAGTCCTTTCTTTCTCCCTTGCAATCGTAGTCACCATTCTGACTTTCTGAAGAGAAGCATATTTTGAGTGACTACTAACTGGCCTGATGGGAAAATTTTTAAAGGGAAACCAGAAGTTCATTGTAAAGTTGATATTCTTTTGATTTTAGTTATTGAGACGGGGCTCCAAAACATCTCACCAGTTCTTTTCATATTAGGCCTCCACTTCAACTTTAGACAGTTGTGAAATTTGGAGGCTTTGATTCAACATTTTACAGGAAAATGCTTTCCTCCTGCTAGAATAAAACTTCACTGGATCTGTACCCAAACCTCATTTTAACATGTTATGGGAATGAGAGCAGTTGTATGAAAAGTCATCACATTTGAGTATCAAGGAGCCAAAACAATGACATGCTTCATATTTATGTTGAATTCTCATATTTACCAGAAGTATGAATAAAATAATTTATATGAAATATTCAGTTAATAGACATATCTTAGTTTCTTTTTCTTTACTAAATGAGGGATTCTTGAGTTTTCCCTAAAGTCCTACAATTAAGTGCTTGTGAAGGAGAAAAGGCACTACAAGTGGGAATTGTAAGCAAAGTAAAGTCGAGGCTGATGTATATTATTCTTTGTTTTGTTCTCCATGATAGGCAAAAAGTAGCTTTTTATGGCTATTTTATGATAGACTTTGAAGCAGAATATTTAATAATCTGAAGAATAATGGAAATGATTGTGCTTTGTTACTTATATCATATACGTTAAATAAATAGTCATTTACAAACGATCCATGAAAATATCCAAAAGTCAAAAAACTTAAAGTGTCCCGGGAAGTGGCTAAACCAAAAAGAACCTCAGGATCTTTCTTGTACTTACATAATCAGTCACATGATGTCGCTGTACACTCAGAAGGTGGAGAAGGAAAACTTTGTCTCGCGTTCAGCTTCCAACCACTGGCAGAATAGGATCGACTCCATATTGACCGGAACGCTGGGTAAATTTTATCAAACATATACCTACGGAAAGAAAGACTGCTCACAAAGGTTCCCAGGCGAGCAGTCCCTTAAAACTAACAGTCCCATCTCAGAGATCTCGTTAACTACAATGGTGTTTTCCTGGAGAGGAGGCCCAGGAGCCCGGCGATTGCTCCTGGCGCTTCTGCTCCTTGCAGCTGCGAAATCTGGGAGCGGCCAGGTCCACTACTCGGTCCCGGAGGAGGCCAAACACGGCACTTTCGTGGGCCGCATCGCGCAAGACCTGGGACTGGAACTAGCGGAGCTCGTACCGCGCTTTTTCCGTGTGGCGTCCAAAGGCCGCCGAGACCTTCTGGAGGTAAATCTGCAGAATGGCATTTTGTTTGTGAATTCTCGGATCGACCGAGAGGAGCTCTGTGGGAGGAGTACCGAGTGTAGCATCCACCTGGAGGTGATCGTGGACAGGCCGCTGCAGGTTTTCCATGTGGAGGTGGAGGTGAAAGACATTAATGATAACCCGCCGGTGTTCAGAGAAGTAGAACAAAAGGTACTTATCTCTGAATCTGCACCTCTGGATTCTCATTTTCCTCTAGAGGGCGCTTCCGATGCGGACATCGGCGTAAACTCTCTTCTGACCTATAGGTTAGGTATAAATGAGTATTTTACTCTTAAATTAATAACGAAAAACGATAAAAGTATATTGCCTGAACTAGTTCTACGGAAGTCATTGGATAGAGAGGAAACGCCAGAACTTAATATATTGCTGACCTCCCAGGATGGCGGTAAACCCGAGCTAACAGGATCTGTTCAGATTAAAATAAGCATCCTGGATGTGAATGACAACGCTCCGGAGTTTGATAAGCCTGGCTATAGAGTAGTGTTGTTTGAAAATGTCCCAAACGGCACGAGAGTGATTCAATTAAATGCTTCTGATCTAGACGAAGGGGTCAATAGAGAAATTTCCTTTGCAATCAGACTGATTTTGCCAGTGAGTGAGAAATGCATGTTTTCAATAAATGCAGAAACAGGTGAAATCAGAATATATGGGAAATTGGATTTTGAAGAGAATAATGAGTATGAAATTCAGGTTAACGCCATTGATAAAGGGATTCCTTCCATGGCAGGTCACTGCACAGTCCTAGTGGAAGTTCTGGACCTGAATGACAATACCCCTGAGGTAATGGTTACTTCGTTGTCTCCCCCGGTGAGAGAGGATGTTCAGGTGGGCACTGTCATCGCCTTGATCAGCGTGTCCGACCGTGACTCTGGCGCCAACGGGCAGGTGACCTGCTCACTAACACCCCATGTCCCCTTCAAGCTGGTGTCCACCTTCAAGAATTACTATTCGCTGGTGCTGGACAGCGCCCTGGACCGCGAGAGCGTGGCGAACTATGAGCTGCTGGTGACCGCACGGGACGGGGGCTCGCCTTCGCTGTCGGCCACGGCCAGCGTGTCCGTGGAAGTGGCCGACGTGAACGACAACGCGCCGACATTCGCGCAGGCCGAGTACACGGTGTTCGTGAAGGAGAACAACCCTCCCGGCTGCCACATCTTCACGGTGTCCGCGCGGGACGCGGACGCGCAGGAGAACGCGCTGGTGTCCTACTCGCTGGTGGAGCGGCGGGTGGGCGAGCGTGCGCTGTCGAGCTACGTGTCGGTGCACGCGGAGAGCGGCAAGGTGTACGCGCTGCAGCCGCTGGACCACGAGGAGCTGGAGCTGCTGCAGTTCCAAGTGAGCGCGCGCGACGCGGGCGTGCCCCCGCTGGGCAGCAACGTGACGCTGCAGGTGTTCGTGCTGGACGAGAACGACAACGCGCCCGCGCTGCTGCCGCTGCCTGGGGCGGGCGGCGCGGGCGGCGCCGTGAGCGAGCTGGTGTGGCGGTCGGTGGGCGCGGGCCACGTGGTGGCGAAGGTGCGCGCGGTGGACGCGGACTCGGGCTACAACGCGTGGCTGTCGTACGAGCTGCAGCCGGCGGCGGGTGGCGCGCGCAGCCCGTTCCGCGTGGCGCTGTACACGGGCGAGATCAGCACGACGCGCAGCCTGGACGAGGCGGACTCGCCGCGCCAGCGCCTGCTGGTGCTGGTGAGGGACCACGGCGAGCCGGCGCTGACGGCCACGGCCACCGTGCTGCTGTCGCTGGTGGAGAGCGGCCAGGGGCCCAAGGCCTCGTCGCGGGTGTTGGCGGGCGCCGCTGGCGCGGAGACGGCGCTGGTGGATGTCAACGTGTACCTGATCATCGCCATCTGCGCGGTGTCCAGCCTGCTGGTGCTCACGCTGCTGCTGTACGTGGCGCTGCGGTGCTCGGCGCCGCCCAGCGAGGGCGCGTGCGGGCCGGGGAAGCCCACGCTGGTGTGTTCCAGCGCGGTGGGGAGCTGGTCGTACTCGCAGCAGAGGCGGCAGAGGGTGTGCTCTGGGGAGGGTCCGCCCAAGACCGACCTCATGGCCTTCAGCCCCAGCCTTCCACAGTCGGGAGAAGATTGTTTAAATTCTTCCAGTGAAGTAAGTCATTGATATTATTTAAGCATATTTGTTTTCTTTAATAACTTTTTGTTAGCGTATAAATAATCTTTTCTTTTTTCTTTGTGTTATCTTTTCTTTTTAAATTCATTTATTTTGAGAGAGAGAGAGAGAGACCAAGCAGGGAAGCGGCAGAGAGGAGAGACAGAATCTTAAGCAGGCTCCACGCTGTCAGCACAGAACCCGAAGCGGGGCTGTATCTCACAAACCCTGGGGTCATGACCTGAGTGGAAATCAAGAGTCGGTTTAGCCTACCGAGCCGTCCCGGGGCACCCCTCAATTGAATCTTTTAAAGTGTATTTTACATCTTGTAATTTTTTTTACCGCAAAAATATCCAGAGGTTTCTCTGACTAGAGAATAAAAACTTAAGTCATTCAGCCTGGTAGTGAAGGCCTTAAACTTTCCTGCCTTTGCCTACTACTATCTCACATATCTTTAGTTAGAACATGAAATATAGCATCATTCCATCAATAATTTTAATAATATATGGTATTGAAATACACCACCTAGGTGGTTCCCTCCATTGTAGAAGTGTAGGTATACTCTTTATTAAAGAGTTCCTTGAAAGATGACTTAAAAAAATTTTTTTTAAGTTTTCATTTATTTTTGAGAGAGAGAGAGACAGAGAATGAGTTGGGGAGGGGCAGAGAGAGAGGGAGACACAGAATCCGGAGCAGGCTCCAGGCTCTGAGCTGTCAGCACAGAGCCGGATGCAGGGCTCAAACCCACAAGTCGTGAGACCATGACCTGAGCTGAAGTTGGACGCTTAACTGACTGAGCCACCCAGGCACCCCAAGATAGATAACTTTTCAACTGGAAAGTGTTCCCTTTGGAGAGATAAGTATGAATAAATGAGCAGAGTTTGCTCTAGTGAATGTGTACTTGAAGGATGGAGCAGGGGAGATTCTGAAGGTAGGAAAACTAGTAAAGAATTTTTTTATTGTACTCTAGATATCAGGTAATGGAGACAAATCATGACAGTCAAAATGGATTGAAAGAAACATGTACAAGAGGCATTGGCAAAGTAGAGGCAACCTAATAATGACCGATTCATTACAAATCATAAAAGAAAGACAAAAATAGAGGATGACACTAATGTTTTTAGTTTGGTCACTTAGGAGGATGAGATTGCCAGTAATTGAGATGCAGGGTACAGTAGGAGAAACAGTTTGTGTATGGTTGTCCAGCTACCAAATGGAGAGAAACATTTAAGAAAATATTACTTTTGTGGTTCTTGGAGCATGCCATTATGATTGGAAATGTCATTTTGATCTGGAACTCAGGGGAGATTATAAAAGTAGATTTGGGAGTAATTCCCTTAGAGAACAACCTATGAAAGAATTAAATCAGAAGATATACATAACAAAATGAAATCAATGTGTCCAAGTAAAGAATTTAGGTGAATAGGTGTGTTAGTTCCTGGGGTTGCTGTAGCAAATTACCAAAAACTGGCTGGCTTAAGACAACAAAAAATTACTTTCTCTCCACTCTGGGAACCAGAAGTCCAAAATTAAAGTTTTGGCAGGGCTGTACCCTCTGGAGCTTGAAAGGAAAATGTGTTATCTCTGATATCTCCTGATGGCTATCGGCATTCCTTGGGTTTTGGCCACACCACTCCGTCTCCCTGGACATTGCCTACTTTTCTTCTTCTTTTTTATTATTATAATAATTTATAGTTTTATATATTCAAAATCTGAGTGTATCCATTGTTTATAAATGTAGATTCATGATTACAAGTCAAATTGGGTAGTATTTATAAGTATGATCTATATCAAAAAGGTAAAAGTATTATTTATTATACTTATTATATAGCAATTTAATTTCTTTTGGACACAATAGAAACATATTTCTAGTTACACTCTTGGTTAAATTTATATTCCTTAGTGATGTGTTTATCCTCTGGAGTTATTACCGAGCATCAGAAATTCAGAAGAGAGGTTGAGGCTACATCTAAGACTTTAGTCAGAGATTCCAGTCTGTAATTATTGGGATGTCCATTACTCTTTTCAAAGCTACTATTTTTTCCCTGAATTTTGAGCCTTTAATATGGGCACAAGATTCTCCAAAATTTGAAGATTAAATTTTTTGCTTATGTTTATCTTTTTGATCCTTAAAACATTTAAAATGATTTTTTGAGGTGTAAAACTTCTTTGTAAAGAAATACACAATGTTAAGAACTGTGTAGAATAAAAAGCGTAAGCTTCAAATGCTGGTAAACATTAACAGTTGGAGCCTATATTTTCAGATCTTTTGTCTGTGAATTAATAGGTCAAATTATAGGTATTCTATATAATACTTTTGTCACTTTTGTTCAATGATTCTGTCTCTATTTTTCTTCAAATGGTTTTTCAATTTGAACCCATTGCTAGAATAATTGTGTAACATTCAAAAAAATTTAAAGTAAAATATCCTGTTCATTGCCACTATCACATAATTTTTTGACAAAAAAGTTTTATTTTTATTGGACTTTGTGCATATAATATTTCCAATAAAACAAAAAGTAAAAAATAAAAAATAATATATTATAAACATGCATATATAATGATTGTTTTTTAATTCCATTAAGTAATACCATTATTTTTTATCGTCCCTGTATTTATTTTATTTTAATTTAAATTTTAGGTAGTTAACATACAGTGCAATATTGGTTTCAGGAATATAATTCATTG
Organism: Prionailurus viverrinus; assembly: GCF_022837055.1. Classification (NCBI taxonomy): domain Eukaryota; kingdom Metazoa; phylum Chordata; class Mammalia; order Carnivora; family Felidae; genus Prionailurus; species Prionailurus viverrinus. The sequence continues at coordinate 117,464,495 of NC_062561.1, forward strand.
ATTCATCACTTACATACAGCACCCAGTGCTCATCACAACAAGTGTTCTCCTTAGTACCCATCAACCCGCCTAGCCCATCTCCCATACTCCTCCCTCCATCAACCCACTTTGTTCTTTATCATTAAGATTCTCTTGTAGTTTGTTTCCCTCTCTTCTCTTCCCCCTCCTTCCCATATGTTCATCTGTTTTGTTTCTTAAATTCCATGTATGAGTGAAAGAAATCATATGGTATTTGTCTTTCTCTGATTGACTTATTTTGCTCAGCATAATATATTCTAGCTCTATCCACATCATTGCAAATCGCAAGATTTCATTCTTTTTGATGGCTGAATTACATATTTGTACATGTATACATATCTTCTTGTCCACTCATCAGTCTGGACATTTGGGCTCTCTCCATAGTTTGGCTATTGTTGATAATGCTGCTATAAACATTGTGTTGCATGTACCCCTTCAAATCTGTATTTTTCTATCCTTTGGGTTAATACCTAATAGTGCAATTGCTGGATTGTAGGGTAGTTCTATTTTTAGTTTCTTGAGGAACCTCTATACTGTTCTCCAGAGTGGCTGCACTAGTTTGCATTCCCACCAACAGTGCAAGAGGATTCCTTTTGCTCTGCACCCTCAACAACACCTGTTGTTTCTTGTGTTGTTAATTTTAGCCATTCTGACAGCTGTGAGGTGGTATCTCATTGTGGTTTTGATGTTTATTTCCCTGGTGATGAGTGATGTGGAGCATCTTTTCATGTATTAGTTAGCCATCTGTATGCCTTCTTTGGAAAAGTGTCTATTTATGTCTTCTACCCATTTTTTAACTGGGCTATTTATTTTTTTGGGTGTTGAGTTTGATAAATTCTTTACAGATTTTGGATACTAACTCTTTATCAAATATGTCATTACAAATATCTTCTCTTATTCTGTAGGTTGCCTTTTAGTTTTGTTGATTGTTTCCTTTGCTGTGCAGAAGCTTTTTATTTTGATGAGGTCCCAATAGTTCATCTTTGCTTTTGTTTACTTTGCCTTCAGCGACATGCCTGGTAAGAAGTTGCTCTGATTGAAGTCAAAGAGGTTTCTGCCTGTGTTCTCCTCCAGTATTTTGATGGTTTCCTATCTCATATTTAGGTCTTTCACCCATTTTGAATTATTTTTGTGTATGGTGTAAAAAAGCGGTCCAGTTTCATTCTTCTGCATGTTGCCATCTAGTTTTCCCAACACCGTTTATTGAAGAGACTGTCTTTTTTCCACTGGATACTCTTTCCTACTTTGAAGATTAGTTGACTATATATTCATGGGTTCATTTCTGGGTTTTCTATTCCATTCAATTGGTCTATGTGTCTGTTTTTGTGACAGTACCTTATCTTTGTAATACAGCTTGAAATCCAGAATTGTGGGGCGCCTGGGTGGCGCAGTCGGTTAAGCGTCCGACTTCAGCCAGGTCACGATCTCGCGGTCCGTGAGTTCGAGCCCCGCGTCAGGCTCTGGGCTGATGGCTCAGAGCCTGGAGCCTGTTTCCGATTCTGTGTCTCCCTCTCTCTCTGCCCCTCCCCCGTTCATGCTCTGTCTCTGTCCCAAAAATAAATAAACGTTGAAAAAAAAATTAAAAAAAAAAGAAATCCAGAATTGTGATGCCTCTAGATTTTTTTAAGGTTTGCTTTGGCTATTTGGGGTCTTTTGTGATTCCATACAAATTTTAGGATTGTATGTTCTAGCTCTTCGAAAAATGCTGGTGGTATTTTGACAAGGATTGCATTAAATGTGTCTATTGCTTTGGGTAGTATAGACATTTTAACAATGTTTCTTCTCCAATCCACGAGCGTGGAATGCTTTTCCATTTCTTTGTGTCCTCTTCAATTTCTTTCATAAGTGTTCTATAGTTTTCAGAGTACAGATTTTTTATCTCTTTAGTTAGGTTTTTTCCTAGGTATCTTACTATTTTTGGTGAAGTTGCAAATGGGATCAATTCCTTGATTTCTTTTTCTGCTGCTTTGTTATTGGTGTATAGAAATGCAACAGTTTTCTGGATGTTGATTTTATATCCTGCGACTTTGCTAAGTTCATATATTAGTTCTAGAAATTTTTTGGTGGAGTTGTTCGGGTTTTCTACATAAGAGTATCATGTCGTCCACAAGTAATGAAAATTTGACTTCTTCCTTGCCAGTTCGGATGACTTTTATTTATTTTTGTTGTCTGATTGCTAAAGCTAAGATTTCCAGGACTATGTTAAATAGTAATGTTGAGAGTGGACATCCTTGTCTTGTTCCTGACCATAGGGGAAAGGCTGTTGGTTTTTCCCCATTGAGGATGATATCAGCTGTGGGTCTTTCATATATGGCCTTTATAAACTTGAGGTATTTTCCATCTATCCCTACATTATTGAGTTTTTTTTTTAAATCAAGAATGGTTGCTGTATTTTGTCAAAACATTGCCTCCTCTTCTGAATATCATCTTCTTCATATGTTTGTTTGCCTTATAAGGATACATGTGATTGCACTTTAGGGCCTACCTAGGTAATCGAGGCTAAGCTCCTTCTCTCAGGACCCTAAGCTTAATCACATAATTTTCCATAGAAAGTAATATTTGCAGGTTCCAGGGATTAAGATGTGGGCATATCTTTTAGGGGAGTTGCCATTCAACCCACTATAATAAGCTAAAAATCACAAGGTAATACAACAGCTGAAATAAAACTCAAAGACAATACATCAAGTAAATGTTAGAAGTTTGAGGGGAAGAGGAGGAGATAAACAGAAAAAACTTCCCCCCGAAGAAGTAGAAAGTTTAAATGTGTGTGTGTATAATATGTGTACCTGTGTGTGTATACATATTTAAAGACACTTGAGTATTTTTGTAGTGTGAGGAAAAGAAGCAAGTAAAGAAGGAGATACTGAAGATGAGGCAGATTAAGAATGTAGATAAAGATGAAAAGTATGAAGGATAATGTTTTAAGAGGATAAGATTGGCTTTAAAAGTAGGGACCACTTTTCCTTAGTAGGCAATGAAAAAATAGAGAATATAAAGAAAAATGTTGATATAAGAAGAGAGCCATTAAATTTATGTTTGATTACTTATCTCTCTGGGTAAATTATCTGAGAATGAAATGGTGGGAATGAGGCTGGGAATTTGAGAAGAGAAAGAAGAAAATCTAGAAGAATCTCTGTATGTAGGAGGAAAGAGTTATGAATTCATTTGAGAGCCCAATCAAGGTAAAGGTGAGAGTAAGCTTGTAGGGAATACAGAGATGATGGTGAAGTGGCATCCCTAAATGGAGAAGCTCAATAAGAGAAAATGAGTAGTTAGGCTGTGTATTGGAAGCTAAGGGAAATGTTAGAGGAATAATGTAAGTAGTTAAGTGCTTTTGGGGTGTCTGACGTATTATAAATAGTTGATCATATAATCAAGGTTAGGTGGAAAGGAAAGGGAAACAGGATGGAGCTTGATAAACAAGAACAACAGAAAGAATCGAGGGACTGTTCCCACTATAAGAGTAAAGCTATGTTAATAAAAGTAATGGAACATGAGAGGAGGATGAGTTTAAGAGAATATCAAATACACTACCCAAATTTTCACAGATGAGCAAAAATACAAAAATGAACTCAACTATTGTTTCCTGCAGATTTGTGCATACAACAGGCAAGACAATTGTTGGAGCTGTACTGCATCTTTTTTTTTTAAATTTTAAAATGTTTATTTTTAAGAGAGAGTGAGAAAGAGTCACAGCGCAAGTGGGGGAAGAGCAGAGAGAGGGGGAGACAGGATTGGAAGCAGGCTTCAGGCTCCAAGCTGTCAGCACAGAGCCAGATGTAGGGCTTGAAGTGGTGAACCGTGAGATCATGATGTGATCTGAAGTTTGATTTTTAACTGACTGAGCCACTCAGGAGCCCCTGTACTGCATCTTTCATAGCCCTATTTCACCTGGAACTTTTTGGCTTGGTAAAGATTGTTGTAGCAGTAGGTAAATGTAAAGTTTTCTTCCTTTCTTCCTTGCTAAAGATGTGTTAGCATCTACCTGTTGATTTTTGGAGTATCAGTCAATTTAAATGATAGTAAGTTTTTTTTCCAGTGATAGTGTGCAAGAGAAGAGGGAAGTTTAGCTTATTTGTAGTAATCTAAATTCCATCAAATAGATAGGATGCTACTTCTTGGCATGTTTTATACAAAGAGAAATTTAAAGCATTGTTATATTTTAATAGTCTAAATTATTGTGTTTATGCACAAGTGTGCTCCCATACAAACTCATACACGCATTGACAGGACACTTCCTTTAAATACAAATATTGTATCCACATTTCACCGTCATATTTGGGGGAAGTTACAAATACAGTATATTTATTTAAAATCTGGTATATCACTTATTAATATTTTTCACAATCATTTGTTTTCTTCTTATAATTGATTGTGTTTCCATTTTGAGTCAATGGCTGTTGTGTGAGCAGTTATAAATAAATATTATAGGAAAAAGATATTCCCAAACAAAACCCCAAAACTAGGCAGAACTGGAAACTGATTTCCAAAAGTAAATGCCGAAACTTCCTCTTTCAAAATTCTGCATGAAAGTTTCTGCAAAAATTTATTTGTGGAAAAATGGAATTCATCGACAAATTTTCAACTAGCATCCAATAAAAAGAAGAATGTAGTTATTTACTGTCTCTGGAAAGAAAGACGTTTAATCTTCAGTTGGGTATTTGCGGTGAAAAACCTCACGAAATGCAAAAAAAACACCAACCCTACATCAACGGAAAATAGGAATACTGAATCATGTTTACAGTTACAAATTCATGCGCTTGGTGTCGCTCTTCACTGAGAACGTTTGCCTGAAGAACGTGCCTCCGCTTCTTCCGTCCTGCAGAAAATTTGGCAGATAGTGGAAAACCTCTAGTGAATCCTTCCCCAATAGAAGGCCGTGAGAATCAGTTTGCGGTAAGGTATTACATATACATTAAGCTATCTTTGAATCCTTTTGAGTGTACCATGCTGTTTTCCTGGCGAGGAGGCCCCGGAGCCCTGAGTTTTCTCCAGTCGCTTCTGCTGCTCACAGCCTGGGAGGCTGGGAGCGGCCAGATCCACTACTCGGTCCTGGAAGAGGCCAAACACGGCACTTTCGTGGGACGAATCGCACAGGACCTGGGGCTGGAGCTGGCAGAGCTGGTGCGACGCCAATTCCGGGTGGTGTCCAAAGGCCGCGGGGACCTACTGGAGGTAAATCTGCAGAATGGAATTTTGTTTGTGAATTCTCGGATCGACCGGGAGGCGTTGTGCGGGCGGAACGCGGAGTGCAGCATCCACCTGGAGGTGATCGTGGACAGGCCGCTGCAGGTTTTCCATGTGGAGGTGGAGGTTAAAGATATTAACGACAACCCGCCTGTGTTCCCTGAAAGTAAGAAAAGAATAATCATTGCGGAATCTAGACCCCCAAAAACTCGGTTTCCACTAGATGGCGCATCCGATGCAGATATTGGAGTAAACTCAGCCTTGACCTACCGAATGGATCCCAACGACTATTTCGCTTTGGACACACAAAACAATCGTGAACAAACGTCTTCGTTGTCACTTGTGTTGAGAAAATCATTGGACAGAGAGCAAATTCAGGAGCATAGTTTAGTATTGACAGCCAATGATGGGGGTAAACCGGAGATGACCGGCACAGTTCAGCTGCTGATCGAAATTCTGGATGTGAATGACAATGCCCCAGAATTTGACCAATTCATTTATAAAGTGACGGTATTAGAGAACGCATTTAATGGTACATTAGTGATCAAGCTAAATGCCACAGATCTTGATGATGGTGCGAATGGAGACATAAGCTACGCATTTAGAAGGCCTGTATCTCCTGCAGTGCTGAATGCATTTATCATAAATCCTAACAGTGGAGAAATTAGAACAAAGGGTAAACTAGATTTCGAAGAAAAGAAATTGTACGAAATATCGGTGGAGGCAATAGACAAGGGGAATATTCCAATGGCAGGTCATTGTACCATTTTGGTGGAAGTACTAGATATAAACGATAATATCCCACATATTACCATCACTTCTCTGTCACTCCCGGTACGAGAGGATGTTCAGGTGGGCACTGTCATCGCCTTGATCAGCGTGTCCGACCGTGACTCTGGCGCCAACGGGCAGGTGACCTGCTCACTAACACCCCATGTCCCCTTCAAGCTGGTGTCCACCTTCAAGAATTACTATTCGCTGGTGCTGGACAGCGCCCTGGACCGCGAGAGCGTGTCGGACTATGCTGTAGTGGTGACCGCACGGGACGGGGGCTCGCCTTCGCTGTCGGCCACGGCCAGCGTGTCCGTGGAAGTGGCCGACGTGAACGACAACGCGCCGACATTCGCGCAGGCCGAGTACACGGTGTTCGTGAAGGAGAACAACCCTCCCGGCTGCCACATCTTCACGGTGTCCGCGCGGGACGCGGACGCGCAGGAGAACGCGCTGGTGTCCTACTCGCTGGTGGAGCGGCGGGTGGGCGAGCGTGCGCTGTCGAGCTACGTGTCGGTGCACGCGGAGAGCGGCAAGGTGTACGCGCTGCAGCCGCTGGACCACGAGGAGCTGGAGCTGCTGCAGTTCCAAGTGAGCGCGCGCGACGCGGGCGTGCCCCCGCTGGGCAGCAACGTGACGCTGCAGGTGTTCGTGCTGGACGAGAACGACAACGCGCCCGCGCTGCTGCCGCTGCCTGGGGCGGGCGGCGCGGGCGGCGCCGTGAGCGAGCTGGTGTGGCGGTCGGTGGGCGCGGGCCACGTGGTGGCGAAGGTGCGCGCGGTGGACGCGGACTCGGGCTACAACGCGTGGCTGTCGTACGAGCTGCAGCCGGCGGCGGGTGGCGCGCGCAGCCCGTTCCGCGTGGCGCTGTACACGGGCGAGATCAGCACGACGCGCAGCCTGGACGAGGCGGACTCGCCGCGCCAGCGCCTGCTGGTGCTGGTGAGGGACCACGGCGAGCCGGCGCTGACGGCCACGGCCACCGTGCTGCTGTCGCTGGTGGAGAGCGGCCAGGCGCCCAAGGCCTCGTCGCGGGTGTTGGCGGGCGCCGCTGGCGCGGAGACGGCGCTGGTGGATGTCAACGTGTACCTGATCATCGCCATCTGCGCGGTGTCCAGCCTGCTGGTGCTCACGCTGCTGCTGTACGTGGCGCTGCGGTGCTCGGCGCCGCCCAGCGAGGGCGCGTGCGGGCCGGGGAAGCCCACGCTGGTGTGTTCCAGCGCGGTGGGGAGCTGGTCGTACTCGCAGCAGAGGCGGCAGAGGGTGTGCTCTGGGGAGGGTCCGCCCAAGACCGACCTCATGGCCTTTAGCCCCAGCCTTCCTCCGTGTCTGAGTTCTACAGAGGGAACAGGTGAAGGAGAAGGTGATTCAGAACGTTTGAAAGAGGTGAGTTCGTATTTAAAACTGTCTTACTATTTTAGCCTTATTCACACTTTTATCGTTTAAGATTCATTCTTTAATTTTGTAAATTAAAGGTAAGATTATTCTTTAATTTTGCTCATGGTTATGGAATTTAATGAGTATTACTGACATAGTGGGTCGAATTATTTTTCAGGCAAGTTTTTAGTAAAAAGTCATGATAAACTGCCCATAACGGTAATCATTTGTGGCGGTTTTTTGTATTACACAGGGTTTATAATTATTTGTTTCCTTTTTTAATGTTTATTTATTTTTGAGAGAGAGAGCGTGAGCGAGGGAGAGGCAGAAAGAGAGGGAGGGGCGGAGAGAGAGGGAGACAGAGGATCGGAAGTGGTGCTGAGATCGCAGAGCCTGATTCGGGGCTCAAACTCACGACCTGAGCTGAAGTAGACCACTTACCTGACTGAGCCATCCAGGCACCCGTATTATCATTTATTTTCTGTGTGAGCATTTGTAAGAAACCACACCTTGTGAATACTTAAGTATTTAGAAGAGGTTTGTTTTAATGAGGCTAACCAGAATTTTAAAACTTTAAATGTTTTTATAAAATTTATACATATGCCATTTTACGTGTTTTATTTTAAAGAGGGCATAACCTTTTACATAAATGCCCTTTAAAGGTGCATTTTTGTTTCTTTAAAAATTTTTTTTTTTTCCGGGGGCTCCTGGGTGGCTCAGTGGGTTAAGTGTCCGACTTTGGCTTTGGTCACGATCTCACAGTTCGTGGGTTGGAGGCCCGTGTTGGGCTCTATGCTGACAGCTTAGACCCTGGAGCCTGCTTCGGATTCTGTGTCTCCCCCTCTCTCTGTCCTTCCCCTGATCGCATTCTGTCTCTCAAAAATAAATAAACATTAAAAAAATTTTTTAAAGGGGCGCCTGGGTGGCTTAGTTGGTTGGGCGTGCAACTTTGGCTCAGGTCATGATCTCAAAGTTTGTGAGTTTGAGCCCCCCCCAGCGGGCTCTGTGCTGACAGCTCAGAGCCTGGAGCCTGCTTTGGATTCTATGTCTCCCTCTCTCTCGGTCCCTAACCCACTCGCATTCTGTCTCTGTCTGTCTCAAAAATAAATAAACAAACAAAAAAATTTTTTTAAGTTTTTTTGGCTTGGTCCCTCCTCATTTTCTTCTAGTCACATCACCATTCCTGTCAGGTATCCAATACAAACAGGCTTGTAATTTTCCTTTCACATATTTATTTGCAGTCATTGGATTGCTACACATGTGCAAACATCTGGTGGCTTTTTGTTAGTGTTTATTTTAGGTTATTAGGATAGATAATGCATTTTACATTTCCTCAATCACCAATACCTTTGGAAATCCCCACATATCTAATACTTTTGTATGTTGTCAGACAAGTATCCAATTTCTTTTTTGTTTTTGTTTTTCTTATTTTTTAAAGTAAGCTCCACGGGGGTGCCTAGGTGGCTCAGTCGGTTAAGCGTCTGACTTTGGCTCAGGTCATAATCTCACGGTTTGTGAGTTTGAGCCCTGCTCAGAGCCTGGAGCCTGCTTTGGATTCTGTGTCTCCTTCTCTCTCTGCCCCTCCCCCACTTGTGCTCTGTCTCTCTCTATTAAAAATAAATAAATGTAAAAATAAATTTAAAGTAGGCTCCACACCTAATGTGGAGCACAACATGCTGCGTGAACTCACAATTGGATGCTTTAAACAACTGAGCCACCCAGTTGCCCCATGATATTTTTAATAGCCGTGTAGTACCCCATAATACAGGGTGAATCATTGATATATATTCAGTTATTAACCTGTTGATGAGTATTTTGTTTCAAGTATTCATTAGCCCTCCTAAACCATGGTGTACTATTACTTACATGTTTCTTATTTATTTATCAAAAATTTTACATTTATTTATTTTTATTTTTAATTTTTTAAAACATTTATTTAGGTTTGAGAGACAGAGCATAAGCAGGGGAGGGACAGAGAGAGAGGGAGACACAGAATCGGAAGTAGGCTCCAGGCTCTGAGCTGTCATCACAGAGCCCAACACGGGGCTTGAACTTACAAGCCATGAGATCATGACCTGAGCCAAAGTTGATGCTTAACCAACTGAGCCACCCAGGTGCCCCTACATTTATTTGTTTATTTTGAGAGAGAGAGAGAGAGAGAGAGAGAGAGCGAGCACGGGCCAGGGAGGGGCAGAGAGAGAGGGAGGGAGAGAATTCCAAGAGGCTCTATGCTGTCTGGAGCCAGATGCTGGGCTCAATCTCACCAACCTTGAGATCATGACTGGAGCCTAAATCAAGAGCCTGATGCTTAACCTACTGAGTCACCCAAGCACCCCTCATTTATATATTTCTAAAATATTGGTGGTTTCATTTCTGTGAAATTCATTTTCAGATGTGGAATTGACACATCAAAGGGTATTAATAATTTTAATTTTCAAATGTTTTGCTAGAGTACTTTTCAAGAATTTTGTAGTACTTTTAATTTCCACCAAGTTATGAGCAACCTCTTTTATCTCTAAAAGCAAAAGCAGTCTTACATTCTGCCAGTGTGATATCTCATTGTTACTTTAATTCCTACATACTACCAGTGAATTTCAGCATACTGTCATTTATGTTTGGTTTTCTTTGATTTATCAGTTAAATTCTTTTCCCATTTTTATTTGAAAAAAATGTTTTCAGTTTGAGAAATTTCTTTTTAAAATATAGATATTAACTTTTATCTTCTACCTATATCATAAATATTTTTTCTCCTATACAACTTATATTGATGTAGTTATGTATATTTTGCCATATAAAGGTGTTTTTTACATTTCTGAACTAAAATACATCTATTTTTCTTTTATGGATTTTACAGTCTCCATGTTTATTTAGGAAGATCTTAATTTTTATATGGAACATCCATTAATTAAATTAATTTAATAAACATTTATTTCTAATTTAAGTTAATTTGAAAAATTGAAGTATAATTGACATATAACATTATACTCGTTTCAGATATACATATAATGGTTTGACATTTGTATATATTGGAAAATGATCACCACGATAAGTCTAGTTAACACCCATCACCATACATAGTTGCAACTTTTTTTTCTTGTAATTAGAACTTTTCCTATGTACTCTTTTAGCAACTTTGTTTTTAATATTTATTTATTTTGAGAGAGAGTGAGAGCAGGGGAGGAGAGAGAGAGAGAGAAAGAGAGACAGAATGAGAGAGAGAATTCCAAGCCAGCTCCATGCTGTCAGTGCAGAGCCTGACTTGGGGCTCAAACTCACAAACTCAGATCATGACCTGAGATAAAATCAAGAGTTGTAGGCTTAACTGACTGAGCCACCCAGGCATCCCTAGCAACTTTCAAATATACAATTTAGTATTATTAAGTATAGTCACTGTACTATACATTAGGTCCCCAGAACTTATTTATTTTATAACCAGAAGTTTGTACCTCTTGCTCACCTTCAGTCATTTTGCCCACTCCCACCCCCTGCAAATGGCAAACACCAATCCATTCTCTGTATAGTTTGGGTTTTTTTAAGGTTCCACACCAGTGAGATCATTTTTCTTTTTTTCTTTTTTATTTATTTTTTAAAATTTACATCCAATTTAGTTAGCAAATAGTGCAACAATGATTTCAGGAGTAGATTCCTTAGTGCCCCTTACCCATTTAGCCCATCCCCCTCCCACTACCCCTCCATAACCCTCAGTTTGTTCTCCAAATTTATGAGTCTCTTCTGTTTTGTCCCCCTCCCTGTTTTTATATTATTTTTGTTTCCCTTATGTTCTTCTGTTTTGTCTCTTAAAGTTCTCATATGAGTGAAGTCAAAGGATTTTTGTCTTTCTCTGACTGACTAATTTCACTTAGCATAATACTCTCCAGTTCTATCCACATAGTTGCAAATGGCAAGATTTCATTCTTTTTGATTGCCAAGTAATACTCCATTGTGTGTGTGTGTGTGTGTGTGTGTGTGTGTGTGTGTGTATCACATTTTCTTTATCCATTCATACATTGATGGACATTTGGGCTCTTTCCATACTTCGGCTATTGCTGATAGTGCTGCTATAAACATGGGGGTGCATGTGTCCCTTCGAAACAGCACGCCTGTATCCCGTGGATAAATGCCTTACAGTAGTGCAATTGCTGGGTTGTCGGGTAGATCTATTTTTAGTTTTTTGAGGAACCTCTATACTGTTTTCCAGAGTGGCTGCACCAGCTTGCATTCCCATAGTGAGATCATTTTTCTTTTTTTTTAATGTTTATTTATTTTTTTTAAGAGAGAGAGAGACGCAGAGCATGAGTAGGGGAGGGGCAGAGAGAGAGAGGGAGATGTAGAATCCGAAGCAGGCTTCAGGGTCCAAGCTGTCAGCGCAGAGCCCAATGCAGGGTTCGAACTCACAAACTGTGAGATCATGACCTGAGCTGAAGTCGGACGCCCAACCAACTGAGCCACTCAGGCACCCCTTGAGATCATTTTTCTTAATGTAGTTATTTATTGCTGTAAACTTACCTCTTAGCACTGCTTTTGCTGTATCCCCTAAGTTTTACTATGTTGTGTTTCCATTTTCACTTCTTTCAAAATATCTCTTATTTCCCTTTTGTTTCATCTTTGACCCACTGTTTTTAAGGAGTGTGTTGTTAAATTTCCAAGTATTTGTGAATTTTCCCATTTTTCTCTGGTTATCGACTTCTAGTTTCATATGATTATGGTCAGAAAAGATACTCTGTATGATTTTAGTCTTTTAAAATTTGCTGAGACTTACTTTGTGACCTAATACATGATCTATCCTGGAGAATGTTCCATGTGCTCTTGAGAGGACTGTGTATTCTGTTGAAGTTGGTGGGTATATTCTGTACATGTCTATTAAGTCCATTTGGTCTAGTTCAGTGTTTTCATACTGATTTTCTGTCTGGATTATCTCTCCATTGATGAAAGTGGGTGTACTGAAGTTCTCTGCTATTACTGTAATGTCATCTATTACTTCCTTCAGATAAGTTAGTATTTGCTTTATATATTTATGTGCTGTGATGCTGGGTAGATATATAACAATTGTTATATTCTTTTGTTGACTTTTATCACGATATAATGACCTTTGTCTCCTGTTAACGGTTTTTTACTTAAAGTCGGTTTTATCTGATATAAGTATAGCTACTCCTCTTCTCTCTTTTGGTTTCCGTTTGCACAGAATATATTTTTCCGTCTCTTCACTTATTTATTTGTTTATTTATTTATTTATTTATTTATTTATTTATTTATTTATTTTAGAGAGAGTGAGCACGGGGTGGGGGATGGGGGGGAGAATCTCAAGCAGGCTCCATGCTTAGAGTGGAGCTCAATGTGGGGCTTGATCTCAAGACCATGAGATCGTGACCTGAGCCTAAATGAAGAGTCAGATGCCTAACTGACTCAGTCCTTCAGGTGCCCCACAATTTATATCTTTTCAAAGGGTGTATCCATTAACAAATAATTATAACTATCACTAGTTTTAATATATCTGTTCTTTGACTCTTAAAGTAGTTATGGCACCACCGTATTACAATATTAGAGTAGTCTGAATCTGACTCTATACTTTACCAGACTGTGGTATATTTTCATATGTTTTCATGTTACTAGTCATCACCCTTTCATTTCAGCTGGAAGAACTCCTTTCAGCGTTTCTCATAAGGCAGGTCTAATGGTGATGAACTCCCTGAGCCTTTTTTTTTTTTTAAATTGGGGAAAGTCTTTATCTTGTCTCATTTAGAAGGATAACTTTACTGCATAACACATCCTTGGTTGGTGGCTTATTTTTATTTCAGCACATTGAATATATCACCCATTCTCTCCTGGCCTGCGGTGTTTCTGCTGAGAAATCTGTTAATAGCCTAATGGGGGTTTGCTTGTATGAGAGAAATTTTTTTTCTCCTGTGTTTTTAAAATTCTCTCTTTGTTTTATACAGTTTTATTATAATTCATCTTAGGGAAGAGTGTTTCGGATTGAAATTTTGGGGTGACCTACTAGCTTCAGGAACTTGGATGTCCAAATCTTTCCTCATATTTGAGAAGTTCTCTGTCATTATTTCTTTAAATAAGCTTTCTACCCTTTTCCCTCTTCTCCTTCTGTGACTCCAATGATTGTTTCTTTTTAAAGGTGTCCCATAAATTCCATATGTCCCAAAGGTTTTCTTCATACCTTTCTCTATTTTTTGTTGTTGTTGCTCCTTTTGACTGGGTTATTTAAATTATCTTTGTTGCTCCCTCTAGTGTCTGTCGGCAGCATTTCAGTTTTCTGGTTCTACAGCAGTAAGCTCTTCTGTTCTCAGTGGCCAGTAGGCATCCAAGTGTGCTGGTTTCCTGTCAGCACCCCTAAGCAGGTAGACAGATACCAATTCCTTAGATAGCTTTCTGAAAACCCAAAAGGCTAGACACACCCTCACTTCTCTCCCTCCTTCCTGAAGGCGCAAGCTGACCCCTTGCTATTTTTGTTCTCTATAGCCCCCAGGCATCCAAACAATGCCACTTCCATCAGTTCTCTGATTGAGGCAATGCAGAAACTAGTCCTTTAGACAGCCCTGAGACCCATGTTATACTCTTCTCTTTCCCCTTGAAGGTGAAGTAGTGAGAGTATTCTTTCCGGGTGCTGAGGTGTACCAGTATGGGTGAGGGGCTGATGTGAGCAAAGTTAAAATGATCCTTCCTACTGATTTCAGTGCAGCTCTTTCAGCCTTGTGTTCACCTGGGGTACTCCAGCTTCTTAACTGGATTCTGGAATCCTCAAAAATGAATTTTGGCTTATATATCATTGTTAATGGTTATTTTTGTGTGGGAATAAGGGCTGGGAATTCCTATTCTGACATTTTGCTGGCATCATTTTGATACATTTTGAGTTAACTTTTTTTTTTTTTTTTAATTTTTTTTTTTTTCAACGTTTATTTATTTTTGGGACAGAGAGAGACAGAGCATGAACGGGGGAGGGGCAGAGAGAGAGGGAGACACAGAATTGGAAACAGGCTCCAGGCTCTGAGCCATCAGCCCAGAGCCTGACGCGGGGCTCGAACTCACGGACCGCGAGATCGTGACCTGGCTGAAGTCGGACGCTTAACCGACTGCGCCACCCAGGCGCCCCTTGAGTTAACTTTTGTAGCAGGTGTGAGGTAGTGATCCAACTTTATTCTTTTGCAAGTGGATATCCAGTTATCCTGGCATCATTTATTGAAAAGAACTATCCTTTCCCTGTTGAAATGTTTGTGAACCATTGTTGAAAATCAATTGATCAATAAATGTGGGAGTTCATTCCTGGATTTTGATTCTATTCCATTGATTTATATGTCTATCCTTATCCCAGTACCACATTGTTTTCATTATTGTAATTTTGTGGCAAGTTTTAAAATCAGGAACTATTAGTGCTCCAACTTTGTTCTTTTTTTCAAGATTGTGTTGGCTGTTCTGTGTGACTTGCATTCCCATGTGACTTTTAGGATCAGTTTATCAATTTCTGCAAGGAAGCCAGCTTACTTTTGCTAGGGATCAATTTGTAGATCAATTTGGGCAGTATTGCCATCACCATCTTAACTATATAAAGTCTTCTGATCCATGAACGTGGAATTTTCCCCCCATTTACTTAGTTCTTTAGTCCCTTTCAACAATGTTTTGTAGTTTTCAGAGTATGCATTTTATACTGATTTTGTTACATTTATTCCTTAGTATTTTGAGGTTTTGATGCTATTATAAATGGAATTGTTTTCTTATTTCATTTTTTGTTGGTTCATTTTTAGAATGGTTAGTGTGTAAACTCTAATTGATGGATTTTTAAAGTTTATATTCAAGTTAGTTAACATACAGTGTAGTCTTTGTTTCAGGAGTAGAACCCAATTACTCATCTGTTATGTATGACACCCAGTGCTCATCCTGAAAAGTGCCCTTCTTAATGCCCATCACCCATTAGATGCACCCTCCCACCCACTCACACCCTTCTAGAAACCCTCAGTTTGTTCTCTGTATTTAAGAGTCTTTTATGGTTTGTGTCTCTCTCTGTTTTTTTCTTATTTTTTCTTCCCTTCCCCTATGTTCATCTGTTGAGTTTCTCAAATTCCACATATGAGTGAAATCATATGGTATCTTTCTCTGACTGACTTATTTTGCTCAGCATAATGCCCTCCAGTTTCATTCACGTTGTTGAAAATGGCAATATTTCGTTCTTTTTCATTGCCGAGTAGTATTTCATTGTGTATGTGTACCACATCTGCTTTATCCATTCATTAGTTGATGGACATTTGGGTTCTTTCCATAGTTTGGCTATTGTTGATAGCACTGCTATAAACATTGGGGGTGTATGTGCCCCTTTGAATCAGCATTTTTGTATCCTTTGGATAAATTCCTTGCAATGCAATTGCTAGGTTGTAGGGTAGTTCTATTTTTAATTTTTTTGTTTTCCATACTGTTTTTTTTTTTGTTTTCTATACTGTTTTCCAAAGTGGCTGCACCAGTTTGCATTCCCACCAACAGTGCAAGAGGATTCCTCTTTCTCTGCATCCTCGACAACACCTCTTGTTTCTTGTGTTGTTAATTTTAGCCACTCTGATAGCTGTGAGGTGATATCTCATTGTGGTTTTGATTTGTAATTTCCCTGATGATAAGTGATGTTGAGAATCTTTTCATGTGTCTGTTATTCATCTGGATGTCTTCTTTGGAAAAGTGTCTGTTCATGTCTTCTGCCCATTTCTTCACTGGATTGTTTGTTTTGTGTTGAGTTTGGCAAGTTCTTTTTTTTTTTTTAATTTTAAAACCTTTATTTTTTTTTATTTTTTATGTTTTAGCTTAAAATAACAGAAATTTATTCTCTCAAAGTTCCAGAGTTAAGAAATCCAAACTCAAGACATCTTCAGGGTCATAGTCCCTCCTAACCTTCTAGAGAAGTGTTATTCCTTGCTCTCCCAGTTTCTGGAGGCTGGTAGCTATTTTTGGTGTTTCTTGGCTTTTAGGTGTCATTCTAACCGCCACATCCATTTTCACATTGATTTCTTTGTTTTAGATTAAAAAAATATTTTTTCAGGAATAGAACTTAGTGATTCTTCATTTACATATAACACCCAGTGCTCATCCCAACCAGTGTCCTCCTTAATGCCCCTCACCCCCTTAGCTCTTACCCCCACCGAACACACTGCCAGCAACCCTCAGTTTGTTCTCCATATTTAAGAGTCTTTTATGGTTTGCCTCCCTCTCTGTTTTTATATTATTTTTGCTTCCCTTCCCTTATGTTTATCTTTTTTGTGTCTTATTTATTTTTTATATTTATTTATTTTGGGGAGAATACAAGTGGGGGAGAGGTGGAGAGGGGGGCAGAGGATCTGAAGTGGGCTCTGCACTGACAGGCTGACAGCAGCAAGCCTGACGTGGGGCTTGAACTCATGTACCGTGAGATCATGACCTGAACCGAAGTCAGACACTCAAATGACTGAGCCACCCAGGTGCCCTTGTTTTCTATCTTAAATTCCACATATGAGTGAAATCATATAATTGTCTTTCTCTGACTGACTTACTTCGCTTAGCATAACACACTCTAGTTCCATCCAAGTTGTTGCAAATGGCTTGATTTCTTTCTTTTGGTAGCCAAGTAATATTCCATTGAATATATATACCACATCTTCTTTATCCATTCATCAGTCCATGGACATTTGAACTCTTTCCATACTTTGGCTATTGTCTATGGTGCTGCTGTAAACATTGGGGTGCATGTTCCCTGTGGATCAGCATTTTTGTATCCTTTGGGTAAATACATAGTAGTGTAATTGCTGGGCCATAGGGTAGTTCAATTTTTAATTTTTTGAGGAACCTCCATTCATTTTTCTAGAGTGGCTATACCAGTTTGCACTCCCACCAGCAGTGCATAAGCATTCCCCTTTCTCCACATCCTTGCCAACATCTCTTGTTGCCTGAGTTGTTAATTTCAGCCATTCTGACAGGTGAGGTAGTATCTCATCATCATGGTTTTGATTTGTATTTCCCTGATGATGAGTGATGATGAGTGATGTTGAACATTTTTTTCATGTCTGTTAGCCATCTGGATGTCTTCTTTGGAGAAATGCCTATTCATGTATTTTGCCCATTGCTTCACTAAATTATTTGTTTTTTGGGTGTTAAGTTTGATAAGTTCTTTGTAGATTTTGGATACTAACCCTTTGTCTGGTATGTCATTTGCAAATATCGTCTCCCATTCTGTCAGTTGCCTTTTAGTTTTGTTGATTGTTTCCTTCACTGTGCAGAAGCTTTCTATTTTGATGAGGTCTCAATAGTTCATTTTTGCTTTTATTTCCCTTGCCTCCAGAGACATGTCAAGTAAGAAGTTGCTGTGGTCAGCGTCAAAGTGGTTGCTGCCTGTCTTCTCCTGCAGGATATTGATGGTTTCCTGTCTCACATTTAGGTCTTTCATCCCTTTAAATTTATTTTTGTGTATGGTGTAAGAAAGCGGTCCAGTTTCATTCTTCTGCATATCACTGTACAGTTCTCCTAGCACCACTTGCTAAAGAGACTGTCTTTTTTCCATTGGACATTCTTCCCTGCTTTATTGAAGATTAGTCAGCCATATATTTGTGGGTCCATTTCCGGGTTCTATTCTGTTCCACAGATCTGTGTTTGTTTTTGTCCCAATACCATACTGTCTTGATGATGACAGCTTTGTAATACAGGTTAAGGTCCAGAATTGTGATGCTTCCTTCTTTGGTTTTCTTTTTCAACATTCCTTTGGCTATTTGGCTATTCTTTTGTGATTCCATACAAATTTTAGGATTGTTTGTTCTAGCTCTGCAAAGAATGCTGATGTTATTTTGATAAGGATTGCATTGAATGCATAGATTGCTTTGGGTAACATCAACTTTTTTTTTTAAATTTATTTTCTTAAATATGAAATTTAATGTCAAGTTGGTTTCCATACAACATCCAGTGCTCATCCCAACAGGTTCCCTCCTCAATGCCCATCACCCACCTCCTCTCCCTCCCACCCCCCATCAACCCTCAGTTTGTTCTCAGTTTTTAAGAGGCTCTTATGTTTTGGCTCCTTCCCTCTCTAACCTCTTTTTTTTTCCTTGTCTTCCCCCATGGTCTTCTGTTAAGTTTCCCAGGAACCACATAAGGGTGAAAACATATGGTATCCATCTTTCTCTGTATGACTTATTTCACTTAGCATAACACTCTCCAGTTCCATCCACATTGCTACAAAAGGCCATATTTCATTCTTTCTCATTGCCATGTAGTATTCCACTGTGTATATAAACCACAATTTCTTTATCCATTCATCAGTTGATGGACATTTAGGCTCTTTCCATAATTTGGCTATTGTTGAAAGCGCTGCTATAAACATTGCGGGTACAAGTGCCCCTATGCATCAGCACTCCTGTATCCCTTGGGTAAATTCCTAGCAGTGCTATTGCGGGGTCATAGGGTAGATCTATTTTTAATTTTTTGAGGAACCTCCACACTGTTTTCCAGAGTGGCTGCACCAATTTGCATTCCCACCAACAACGCAAGAGGGTTCCCGTTTCTCCAGATCCTTGCCAGCATCTATAGTCTCCTGATTTGTTCATTTTCGCCATTCTGACTGGTGTGAGGTGGTATTTCAGTGTGGTTTTGATTTGTATTGCCCTGATGAGAAGCAGCGTTGAGCATCTTTTCATGTGCTTGTTGGCCATCTGGATGTCTTCTTTAGAGAAGTGTCTATTCATGTTTTGTGCCCATTTCTTCACTGGATTATTTGTTTTTGGGGTGTGGAGTTTGGTGAGTTCTTTATAGATTTTGGATACTAGCCCTTTGTCTGATATGTTATTTGCAAATATCTTTTCCCATTCCATTGGTTGCCTTTTAGTTTTGTTGATTGTTTCCTTTGCTGTGCAGAAGCTTTTTATCTTCATGACCTCCCAATAGTTCATTTTTGCTTTTAATTCCCTTGCCTTTGGGGATGTGTCAAGTAAGAAATTGCTGCACCTGAAGTCAGAGAGGTTTTTTTCCTGCGTTCTCTTCTAGGGTTTTGATTGTTTCCTGTCTCACATACAGGTCCTTTATCCATTTTGAGTTTATTTTTGTGAATGGTGTAAGAAAGTGGTCTAGTTTCATCCTTCTGCATGTTGCCGTCCAGTTCTCCCAGTACCATTGTTAAAGAACTGTCTTTTTTCCATTGGATATTCTTTCCTGCTTTGTCAAAGATTAGTTGGCCATACTTTTGTGGGTCTAATTCTGGGGTGTCTATTCTATTCCATTGGTCTATGTGTCTGTTTTTGTGCCAATACCACGTTGTCTTGATGATTACAGCCTTGTAGTAGAGGCTAAAGTCTGGGATTGTGATGCCTCCCGCTTTGGTCTTCTTCTTCAAAATTACTTTGGTTATTTGGGGCCTTTTGTGGTTCCATACAAATTTTAGGATTGCTTGTTCTAGCTTCGAGAAGAATGCTGGCGCAATTTTGATTGGGATTGCATTGAATGTGTATATAGCTTTGGGTAGTATTGACATTTTAACAATATTTATTCTTCCAATCCATGAGCATGGCATGTTTTTCCATTCTTTTATATCTTCTTCAATTTCCTTCATAAGCTTTCTATAGTTTTCAGAATACAGATCTTTTACATCTTTGGTTAGGTTTATTCCTAGGTATTTTATGCTTCTTGGTGCAGTTGTGAATGGGATCAGTTTCTTTATTTGTCTTTCTGTTGCTTCATTATTAGTGCATAAGGATGCAACTGATTTCTCTACATTGATTTGGTGTCCTGCAACTTTGCTGAAGTCATGTATCAGTTCTAGCAGACTTTTGGTGGAGTCTACCCAGTTTTCTATGTATAATATGTCATCTGCAAAAAGTGAAAACTTGACTTCATCTTTGCCAATTTTGATGCCTTTGATTTCCTTTTGTTGTCTGATTGCTGATGCTAGCACTTCCAACACTACGTTAAACAACAGCGATGGGAGTGGACATCCCTGTCGTGTTCCTGATCTCAGGGGGAAAGCTCTCAGTTTTTCCCCATTGAGGATGATATTAACTGTGGGATTTTCATAAATGGCTTTTATGATGTTTAAGTTTGTTCCTTCTATCCCTACTTTCTCGAGGGTTTTTATTAAGAAAGGATGCTGAATTTTGTCAAATGCTTTTTCTGCATCGATTGATAGGATGATATGGTTCTTATCTTTTCTTTTATTAATGTGATGTATCACATTGATGGATTTGCGAATGTTGAACCAGCCCTGCAGCCCAGGAATGAATCCCACTTGATCATGGTGAATAATTCTTTTTATATGCTGTTGAATTTGATTTGCTAGTATCTTATTGAGAATTTTTGCATCCATATTCATCAGAGATGTTGGCCTGTAGTTCTCTTTTTTTGCTGGGTCTCCATCTGGTTTAGGAATCAAAGTAATGCTGGCTTCATAGAATGAGTCTGGAAGTTTTCCTTCCCTTCTATTTTTTGGAACAGCTTGAGAAGGATAGGTATTATCTCTGCTTTAAATTTCTAGTAGAATTCCCCTGGGAAGCCATCTGGTCCTGGACTCTTATTCGTTGGGAGATTTTTGATAACTGATTCAATTTCTTTGCTGGCTATGGGTCTGCTCAAGTTTTCTATTTCTTCCTGTTTGAGTTTTGGAAGTGTGTGGGTGTTTAGGAATTTGTCCATTTCTTCCAGGTTGTCCAGTTTGTTGGCATATAGTTTTCATAGTATTCCCTGATAATTGCTTGTATTTCTGAAGGATTGGTTGTAATAATTCCATTTTCATTTATGATTTTATCTATTTGGGTCATCTCCCTTTTCTTTTTGAGAAACCTGGCTAGAGGTTTATAAATTTTGTTTATTTAAAGAAAAAAAAACAACTCTTGGTTTCATTGATCTGCTTTTCAGTTTTTTTTTTAGATTCTATGTTGTTTACTTCTGCTCTGATCTTTATTATTTCTCCTCTTCTGCTGGGTTTGGGGTGTCTTTGCTGTTCTGCTTCTATTTCTTTTAGGTGTGCTGTTAGATTTTGTATTTGGGATTTTTCTTGTTTCTTGAGATAGGCCTGGATTGCAATGTATTTTCCTCTCAGGACTGCCTTCGCTGCTTCCCAAAGCATTTGGATTGTTGTATTTTCATTTTCATTTGTTTCCATATATTTTTAAATTTCTTCTCTGATTACCTGGTTGACCCATTCATTCTTTAGTGGGGTGTTCTTTAACCTCCATGCTTTTGGAGGTTTTCCAGACTTTTTCCTGTGGTTGATTTCAAGTTTCATAGCATTGTGATCTGAAAGTGTGCATGGTATGATTTCAATTCTTTTATACTTATGAAAGGCTGCTTTGTGACCCAGTATGTGATCTATCTTGAAGAATGTTCCATGTGCACTCGAGAAGAAAGTATATTCTGTTGCTTTTGGATGCAGAGTTCTAAATATATCTGTCCTGTCCATCTGATCCAATGTATCATTCAGGGCCCTTGTTTCTTTATTGATCCTGTGTCTAGATGATCTGTCCATTGCTGCAAGTGGGGTATTAAAGTCCCCTGCAATCACCACATTCTTATCGATAAGCTTGCTTATGTTTGTGATTAATTGTTTTATATATTTGGGGGCTCCTGTATTCGGCGCATGGACATTTATAATTGTTAGCTCTTCCTGATGGATAGACCCTGTAATTATTATATAATGCCCCTCTTCATCTCTTGTTACAGCCTTTAAAGTCTAGTTTGTCTGATATAAGCATGGCTACTCCAGCTTTCTTTTGACTTCCAGTAGCATGATAGATAGTTCTCCATCCCCTTACTTTCAATCTGAAGGTGTCCTCAGGTCTAAAATGAGTCTCTTATAGACAGAAAATAGATGGGTCTTGTTTTTTTATCCATTTTGATACCCTCTGTCTTTTGATTGGAGCATTTAGTCCATTTACATTCAGTGTTATTATAGAAAGATATGGGTTTAGAGTCATTGTGATGTCTGTAGGTTTCATGCTTGTAGTGATGTCTCTGGTACTTTGTGGTCCTTGCAACATTTCACTCACAGAATCCCCCTTAGGATCTCTTGTAGGGCTGGTTTAGTGGTGATGAATTCCTTCAGTTTTTGTTTGTTTGGGAAAACCTTTATCTCTCCTTCTATTCTGGTTGACAGACTTGCTGGATAAAGGATTGTCGGCTGCATATTTTTTCTGTTCATCACATTGAAGATTTCCTGTCATTCCTTTCTGGCCTGCCAAGTTTCAGTAGATAGGTCTGCCACTACTCTTATAGGTCTACCTTTGTAAGTTAGAGCCTGTTTATCCCTCAGTGCTTTCAGAATTTTCTCTTTATTCTTGTATTTTGCCAGTTTCACTATGATATGTCATGCAGAAGACTGATTTAAGTTACATCTGAAGGGAATTCTCTGTGCCTCTTGGATTTCAATGCCTTATTCCTTCCCCAGATCAGGGAACTTCTCAGCTATGATTTGTTCAAGTACACCTTCAGCCCCTTTCTCTCTCTTCTTCTTCTGGAATTCCTATTATACGGATATTGTTCCATTTGATTGCATCACTTAGTTCTCTAATTCTCCCCTTATACTCCTGGATTTTTTTATCTCTCTTTTTCTCAGCTGCCTCTTTTTCCATAATTTTATCTTCTAATTCACCTATTCTCTCCTCTGCCTCTTCAATCTGTGCTATTGCCGCCTCCATTTTATTTTGTACCACATTTATAGCATTTTTTAGCTCCTTGTGACTATTTCTTAGTCCCTTGATCTCTGTAGCAATAGATTCTCTGGTGTCCTCTATACTTTTCTCAAGCCCAGCAATTAATTTTATGACTATTATTCTAAATTCTTGCTCTGTTATATTGCTTAAATCATTTTTGATCAATTCGTTAGCGGTCGCTACTTCCTGGAGTTTCTTTTGAGAATTCTTCCGTTTGGTCATTTTGGATAGTTTCTGGGGTGGTGCAGAACTGCAGGGCACTTCCTCTGTGCTGTCCAGAGTAACTTGTGTTGGTGGGCTGGGCCACAGTCAGACCTGATGTCTGCCCCCAGCCCACCACTGGGGCCACAGTCAGACTGGTGTGTACCTTATCTTCCCCTCACCCAGGGGCAGGACTCACTGTGGAGTGGTGTGACCCCTGTCTGGGCTACTTGCACACTGCCAGGTTTGTGGTGCTGCTTTGATGGGATCTGGCATATTAGCCGGGGTGGATCTGCAAGGTGCACAGAGATGGGAGGAGCAGGCTTAACTAGTTTTGCCGGCGGTGGTCCCCTGGGGGAGGGGCCCTGCAGCACCCGGAGGGAGGCCGACCCCTCAGAGGGATGCATCCAATGAAACACAGCGTTAGGCATTTGTGTGGTGCAAGCAAGTTCAGTGATGGGAACTGGTTCCTTTTGGAATTTCGGCTGTGGGATGGGAGAGGGAAATGGCACCTGCCAGCACCTTTGTTCCCCCCACGGAGCTGAGCTCTGTCTTCCGGGGTTCAACAACTCTCCTCCTGGTGTCCTCTCACCCTCCCCGCTCTCCAAGAGCAGAGCCGTTGACTTTTAACATTCCAGATGTTAAGTCCCGCTGGCTGTCAGAACTCACAGAGTCCGGCCCTTAACTTTTGCAAACCAGACTTCGGGGGCTCTGCCTTGCTGGGCGGGTGGGCTGCTCCCCTACCGCCGCGGCTCCCTCTCCCTGGTCCTTGTAGCACGCATCGCCTCTCTGCCCTTCCTACGCTCTTCCGTGGGCCTCTTGTCTGTGCTTGCCTCTAGTCCATTCTGCTAGTCTCTGGTGGTTTTCTGGATTGTTTAGGCAGATGTGGGTGGAATCTAAGCGATCAGCAGGATGAGGTAAGCCCAGCATCCTCCTACTCTGACATCTTCCTCCTAGCTTTTCTTAATAAATAGACCCCTTAATTATGATATAATGCCCTTCTTCATCTCTTATTACAGTCGTTGTTTTAAAATCCAGTTTGTCTGATATAAGTGTGGCTACTCCAGCTTTATTTTGATGTCCATTAGCATAATAGATGGTTCTCCATCCCCTAACTTTCAATCTGCTGGTGTCCTCAGATCTAAAATGAGTCTCTTGTAGGCAGCATATAGATGGTCTTTTTTTTTTTTTTAATCCGTTCTGATACCCTATATCTTTTGATTGGGGCATTTAGCCCATTTACATTCAGATTGATTATTGAAAGATATGGATTTAGTGCCATTGTGTTATCTGTAGATTCCATGTTTGTGGTGATGTCCTCTGGTCCTTTGTAGTCTTTGATGCTTTCCACTCACAGAGCCCCCTTAGGACCTCTTGCAGGGCTGGTTTCGTGATCATGAACTCCTTTAGTTTTTGTTTGTCCTGGAAAGTCTTTATCTCTCCTTCTATTCCAAATGATAGTCTTGCTTGATAAAGGATTCTTGGCTGCATATTTTTCATATTCAGAACATTGAATATTTCCTGCCACTTCCTTCTGGCCTGCCAAGTTTCAGTGGATAGGTCTGCTACTAACCTTATGTGTCTACCCTTGTAGCTTAAGGACATTTTACCCTAGCTTCTTTCAGAATTCTCTCTTTATCTTTGTATTTTGCCAGTTTCACCATGATATGTTACAGTGATTAACTGGTTTTTGTTGATTTTGAATGGAGTTTTCTCTGCCTCTTGGACTTGGATGTCTGTTTCCTTCCTCAGATTAGGGAAGTTCTCATCTATAATTTGTTAAAATAAACTTCCTACCCCTTTCTCTTGCTCTTCTTCTTCTGACACTCCTATGATATGGATATGGTTTCATTTCATGGAATCACTTAGTTCTCTAATTGTCCCCTCATGATCTAGTAATTTCTTTTCCATCTCTTGTTTCAGCTTCATTATTTTCCATAATTTTATCTTCTATTTCAGCTATTCTGCTGTCTGCTTCTTCCATCCTTGCTGTCACTGTATCTAGTTTATTTTGCATCTCGGTTGTAGCATTTTGAAATTCATCCTGACTAGTTCTTAGGTCTTTGATCTCTGCAGCAAGAGTTTCTATGGTGTCTTCTATACTTTTTTCAGCTCAGGTATTAGTCTTATGACTGTTTTTCTAAATTCTTGTTCAGATATATTTTTTATATCTGTTTTGAGCAATTCTCGGGCTGTGATTTCTTTTTTTAATTTTGTTTATATTAAAAAAATTTTTTTTCAGTGTTTATTTATTTTTGAGACAGAGAGAGGCAGAGCATGAATGGGGGAGGGTCAGAGAGAGAGGGAGACACAAAATCTGAAGCAGGCTCCAGGCTCTGAGCTGTCAGCACAGAGCCCAACATGGGGCTCGAACTCACAGACCGTGAGCTCGTGACCTGAGCCAAAGTTAGACCCTTAACCGACTGAGCCACCCAGGCACCCCACTGGCTGTGATTTCTTTTTGACCTTTCTTTTGAGGGTAATTCCTCCATCTTGTCATTTTGACTAGGTTTTTGTCTTTTGCGTGTTTTAAAAGGTGGTTATGTGTCTTGCACCTGAGAGTACTACTATATTAAAAAGGGGGTCATACCCTCTCCAGGGCCTGGCACTCCAGGGAGTGTTTCTGCTGTATGTTGCATGCACTCTGTTGTTGCATTTTAGCTGCTCTGTTCTACTGGTCAGTCCTCTGCAGAGCTCTTCCTTGATTGTAGTGGTGGAGTGTTTGGACCTTTAGGTAGGTGTGCTTTGATTTGTTGAAGTAACCCTAGAAAAATAAGGGAGGGTGAAAGCCTTATGCCATAAAAAGAGAAAAATGAAAGGAGAGAAAAGTAAACCAGAGAATCAAAAAACTCAATCCTGCCAAACTATCTCCTTCCAACTGTGGAGATCCTTCTGCTGCTCTGCAGATCAATTTCCTGGGTGTTCCAAGTGATCTCAACCTCAAAAACAGCTGTGTTTGAGGGATGAGGACAATCCTGGTCCCCCTACTGCTCTTCCATCTTAATTCCCCCTGAACTCTTTTTTTTTTATTTCTTTAAGGTCAATAGTAATGTCTCCTCTTTCATTTCTGGTTTTAGTAATTTTCATTTTCTTGTCTTTTCTCTTGGTCAGTCTAGGTAAAAGTTTGTCAATTATGTTGATCTTTTCAAAGAACCAGCTTGTGGCTTCAGCTTCATTGTCTTTCTCTACTATTTTTCCATTATTTATTTCATTTATTTCTGCCATAATCCTATTTACTCTCTTTGTTTTGTTTGCTTTGGGTTTTGTTTGCTCTTATTTTTCCAGAAACTTAAAGTAGGAGGTTAGGTTATTGATATGAGGCATTTCTTCATTTTTCTGTGTCAATATTACAGCTATACATTTTCCTCTGAGCACTGCTTTAGTTTCATCCCATAAGTTTCTCATATATTGTATCTTCATTTTCATTTGTCTCAGAGTGTTTTATAATTTTCCTTGCTCTTCTTTGACCCATTGGTTACTTTAGCATATGTGATTTAATTTCCACATATTTGTGAATTTCTCAAATTTCATTTTGTTATTGATTTCTAATTTCTTTCCATTGTGGTCAGAGAACACACTTTGTATGGTATCAATACTTTTAACTTTATTGAAGCTTATTTTATGCTTAGTGTTGGGAAGGGCAGTCTAATTTGTAGTCTTTCGACCTTCACTTATTCACATAAGAATGGGCCTTGGACTTGGAACACTTCCTTACCAAGAGATAAGGAGTTCACAACAGCCTGTCCTAGGCTTATCATCTTGTGTGGAAATATCATTCCCTATTTTAGGCTCAGTGAAGCACTTTTGTTTCTGGTTAGAGTGTGCGAATCATATGGCATCTGGCCAGTCCCACTGTTAGTCTTCTGTGGAAAGGGGTAAAGGTTTTTCCACTGTGGTACAAGAGTGCACATAGTCATATTGCCCTGCTATAGCCTCTAGGAGAAACCCACTGGCCTTGGGGTACTGATGCTCAATACTGAAATTGATTACCACACTTTCCAAAGCTCCAGTAGCCAGAATTCTCTCTTAGCACTCTCTCACATCTTGGCCCAGTTTTCATGGCACTTAGTAACTTCTTTTCATATATATTATGCTTGAAGTCCAAATGTTTTATAGAATCTCATCAAAGATGAAAGCTAATAATGTCACTGAACTCTTTTTAGTTCTATTTATTTTTTTCTTTAATTTTCTTGGATTTTATGAGTAGAAAATTATATCAGCTATAAACTTATCTTGTAACCATACATGTTATCCTCCTTTCTAACACACACACACACACACACACACACACACACACACACAGTCACACTTTCTTATCTTGTGTTGTTTAGAGTATCCAAGTCAGTATTGAATAATACTATGACATGAAATGTCTTGTTATGCTCATGATTTTTCATGGAGATAATTCTGGTGTTTTACTGTTTAAAATGAAGATGGTCATTTGTAACAGCTGTCAAATTTTATCAAATTTCTGTTAAGAATCTATCATAATGATGATCTAGTGATATTTGTTTAGCATGTTTTGAAACCATAATGTGAGATTTGTATGTTGTCTTTTTTTGGATAATGTTGATAGTGTCTTGTTAGATTTTTTTTTTAAGTTTATTTATTTTGAGAAGGAGAGAGAACACAGGGGAAGGGCAGAAGGAAAATCCCAAGTAGGCTCTGAGCTGTCAGTGCAGAGCCCAGTGCGGGGCTTGATCTCACCACCATGAGATCATGACCTGAACAGAAATAAAGAGTCATACACTTAACCAACTGGGCCACTGAGGTGCCCTTCTTGGTTTAATTTTTATTTCAGGTTAGGTACTGTCTAATAAACTGATGCCTGGTGGGGTTGTTGGTAAAGGTTTCAGGCCTTCCTTTTCAGCTACACTTGATGAAAACTTTCATCTGCAGCTCAGAGGAAGATGTGGCGTTACTACTTACCAAATACATAGCAATATGAAATTTGAATGTAGGTAAAATATATTATGTGATTGAACTAGATAGGTTAGCTCTTAACACAATGACATTCATCATATTTGAGTGAAAAGAAAAAGTATAAAAGTCTAGGACTTTCTGATCTGTGGCTTAAGAGTATCTCAAAAAAAATAGGTGTGAATTTTAGTTTTCAATCCATGATTAAAAAAGTGATATGGGTGTTAAAGAGCTAGATGCAATTTTAGACTCTTTTCCTTGATTTATAGTATTTTGTTTGAAAGTGATGCAGGGGTACCTGGGTGACTCAGTCGGTTAAGTTTCTAACTCTTGGTTTTGGCTGCACTTGGGTCATGATCTTGGGGTTGTGAGAAAGAGCCCAATGCTCCAATTCTCTCTCTCTCTCTCTCTCTCTCTCCCTTTACACCATTTTCATTCTCTCTCTCTCTCTTTCCCTCTCTCTCAAAAAAAAAAAAAAGTGATGCAGGCTGGCTGGGTTCAAGGAGCCAGAGGGGGTCCCACAGGACCAGCAAAGGGGGTCCTTGGCTTTTCCCAGGACGGAAATCAAACATGAACCAAAAGGAAGTGAGAGCAGAGTTTATTGAAGATACAGACAGAGAGCAGATTCAGACAGAGAGTCTGAGAAACTCAGAAGGAAGGTAGGGGCCTAGGTCCTAGCAAGAACTGAAGCAGGAAAAGGAGCAAAAAAGGCAGTTTTTTCATGGGGTCCCTTCAGTTTCCCTTTCTAGATCTATTCTTACACATGCCTTAATGTGCATCCTCCTTGTAAAGGTCAAGGAGTTCATGATTTCTTTGGAGTCTTCCAGCACAACAGATTAACATCTAAGGAATGACTAGGTGAGGTTGTCATGAATGTTTTCCAAGACCACTGACTCAAGGGCCTCAGTGACTTATGGAGGACGTCTAAAAACTCATCGTTTTGACCAATTCTTGGATGCCTGAGGGGACACATATACCAGACCACCATCCTCAACAAAAACCCCAAGCCCCAAGCAAAGACAAGACTCTGTCTCTCCTTTCCTTTCTGAGTCTCCCAGACTCTCTTTCTGACTCTGCTCTGTCTATCTTCAGTAAACTCTGCTCTCCCTTCCTCTCAGTTTGCGTTTCCATCCAGGAAGATTGATTTCCATTCTGGGAGAAGCAAACGACCCTCTTCACTGGTCCTGTGGGACTCCCTCTGGGTCCTTGGACTCAGCCAGCCTGCATTAAAAGGGCCAGATATCCTCTTTTTGGATAAGATATGACCAACCTGGAGTATGACTTTAGGTTCTGAGGGCTATACTTTGAAGATGAAATAGAAAACAATTTTTAGAAAAAGGTAATTTTTTGGAAAATTATTACATAATCATAAAGTAGTAAGTAAACACAACATAGAGTTAGAGTGAGGATTCACAAAAGAAAGGTCCAAGATACTTTATATGGTATTATGTGATGTATTATGTGAAAAACTGGTTCCTTGGCAATAGAAAATTGAGAAAGATATTCTGTAGTAATGTGTTATTGGTAAGGATGTAAGTAAAAAAAGAAAAAAGGATGACATAGGTTGTTGTATATTGAGAGTGCTTTAGCCACTTAATTTGTGTGCCCAGAACCCAGCTAGATACTTAAGACACAAAATTTGAGTGATACAGATCTCTACTCTCAAAGAAGTCCTACTCTGTTAGACTTGATTTGGACACTTCATTAAGCTTTACAGGATGAAAATGTGCTTGATGTGATGCTGCTGATGTCCTGTCTTTTAGTTTCTTAAGCACATAACATGTTCTCAAGGAATAATCTTAAGCACTAAGAAAAAATCTGGTTTAGGGGCACCCTGGGTAGCTTACTTGGTTAAGTGTCCAACTTTGGCTCAGGTCATGATCTCACAGTTAGTGTTCGAGCCCTGCGTTGGGCTCTGTGCTGACAGCTCAGAGCCTGGAGCCTGCTTCCATTCTCTCTCTCTCTCTCTCTCTCTCTCTCTCTCTCTCTCTCCCCCTCTCCCTCTCCCCCTCCCCCATTTGTGCTTTGTCTTTTTCTCTCAAAGGTAAACATTAAAACAATTCTTTTTTTTTTAAATTTTTTTTTCAACGTTTATTTATTTTTGGGACAGAGAGAGACAGAGCATGAACGGGGGATGGGCAGAGAGAGAGGGAGACACAGAATCGGAAACAGGCTCCAGGCTCTGAGCCATCAGCCCAGAGCCTGACGCGGGGCTCGAACTCCCGGACCGTGAGATCGTGACCTGGCTGAAGTCGGACGCTTAACCGACTGCGCCACCCAGGCGCCCCTTAAAACAATTCTTTAAAAAAGAAAATCTGGTTTAAAATCATACATATCCTTTTGTTGTGGGGTTGTCGAGAACAATGGCCAAGAATTTCTTGAGATGTTATATGGTGCAACATAGTGAGTTTATTTAAGTAGCATAGGACAGGACCCATGTGCAGAAAAAGCTGCACTTTCTGCTGTATGAAGCTTGTAGTTATATGCTTAGTGCTCAAGGTGGAGGGAACATGTAGGAAGTATCATAAATATTTCTTTGAATTTCTACTCATAAAACTGCTTTCACAAGATTTCTCTGGTGTTTATCATTCAGTTTGATATTAACTATGGGTGAGATACACAGGCAGTCATGAGACCCTTTAAGGATGTAGCAACCAGCACATATTTAATCCTTATTAAACCTATGCAAGCATGGCACCTGGGTGGCTCAGTTGGTTAAGCTTCCGACTTTGGCTCAGGTCATGATCTTGCAGTTCATGAGTTTGAGCCCTGTGTCGGGCTCTGTGCTGACAGCTCGTGAAGCCTGGAGCCTGCTTGGGATTCTGTGTCTCCCTTTCACCCTGCTCCTCCCCTGCTCACACTCTGGTTCTCACTCTCATAAACAAATAAAAATATTTTTAAAAACTATGCAGGCTGTAGGTCAGCCTTCGGGACTAAAGGTGAGCATTTCTACTTCTATCCTTCATCACTTTTGCTGACATACTCTTTGGTGTATGTCAAATTTACTTTTTTCCTATTTGGCTGCAAGATCTCTAATAGGAGCTTATCCATTATGGCTAGAAATCTTTTGAATTTATTTCAAAATTTATTTATTAAATAAAAATTTGAAGTTATTTAGTTTAAGGCCAAGTTTGGTTGGGAGAGGTTTATAATAATTGTTTTGGCAATAGAATCCAAGCAGAAATCAAGACTGTTTTTGTATTGAGTCCACTTAAAGTTATACTTGCGCGTAATTAAAACTTGAAAATACCTGAATTAGGGGAAACTATGGAAAATGGCATAAAATGGCAAAATGAAATATTTGAAAGTTTCTGCTAAGGAGAAATTTTGTTAATTTATGATTTAATGTTCAACAAGTCATCTTATACAAAAGGAAGAACTTGTGACTTCCTCATCTTTGGGGTTTTCGAATATCCCAAGTATCTCCTAAATAATGCTTTCGCACAAATCCCAGTTATGCCTAAAGATAGGGAGGCTGATGTTGGGACAAATCCTACTAGGTGAGTGCTATTCATTTATTCTTTACAGAAATTAAATCTTTTGAAAATAATCATTAGTGGCAGTTTGGACAGAGAAATGGGGGAAAGGGGAAGCCAAAAGTGTGAGAGGGGTGTGAAGGGGGAAGAGTTTTTGTCAGCATTTTCCGTGTTGATTTTCAGTATGAGTTTTTCCTTTTCCCCACTTGCTAATCTACACCCCCCCACACTGTCCTCCTAGACAGAGCTCAGAAATCCTAAATCCAGTCTAACTGGGAACTTGATTGTAGGTCTTAAAATCAGGGGCATTCCAAAAGTTGAGTATATCTCTCCAGATGTATTTCATCAGCTGCTATTGGAAAAGTGAAAAGTATAATCTTTCACCCCAAAGCAGTTAGCAGCATTAAATGAAAGCGAGGAAATGCAAATTTTAATCTCTGGCATTTGAAGTAGATAATTAGTTTTGGTTCTGAAATTTGGTGAAAAAATTTAATTTTTATGGGTTATTTCACATCTTAATGAAGATCCCCAGTGATGGCTATATTTATGTCTCTACCTAAACATTTCACTGGGCTGACATATTTCCTGCTTTAATTTTATCCAAGACTTGGTGTCAATGATTTTCTTGGTTCCTTATCTCAGAAAGACAAATTAGTCAAGGGCATTTACTATTTAAATTGCCTTATGTTGCGCTTACTCTGCTTTCCGGGAAGAGATAAGGGCTGGGTTTGTATTGTTCTGGGGAGGTGATTGGTTCTTAGTGGCATAATGAATTTACCAATCCCACTTTCAGTCTTAAAACCAGAATGCTGGAACAGCTTACCTCCCCCACCCCCATTTTAATCATCAGTTTTTAAAAACTATTATAACAGTGTATTCAAACATACAGTAAAGAGAATTGTGTAATTAGCTCCCATGTATCCAGCCTTCAGCTTCAGTGATTATCAACACTTGTAGGCAGTTTTCTGAACAGAAAATACAGTGCCCTGAAAGCTTCAATTCTTGATCAGTATCTAGCTTTTGTCTTTCAAATTTTGGTTCCTGGGGCTTTCGACGTTGCAATTACATTAAAAGAAGTTTAAGGAATTTAGTGTTTAATAGTCATTGAAGTCACTCTTTTTCAGTTCGCCTCCCCTCAGGGAAAGCCGCGGGTTGTTGGGCGCAAGGCCAAATTTGGAGATAACTTCTTGTAGCTCGGAGGTGTTTTTTACAAGGACAGACCAATGTCCCAATTTCCCTTCAGAATACCGGCTTAAAAACGAAGTTGGACAACATATGGGCAGTTAGTTCCTACCCTGCCTCAATGCTGTTTTCTAAATATTTACAGAGAATAAATTTACACAGTAGTTTTCTGGTTACACTCTGGAGAGTATCTCAGTAACTTTCTTCCACTTCCACTTCACACGTCCCATTGGGGAGGAGTGTCAGTTTTTCTGAGTTTCAGGGGCTTGTACTGACTGGTTTCTAACCTGTCTCATCCAGAGCGTCAAGGGCCGCTAGTAAAGCAAGTAGGGGCTCCTGAGGAAAGGGAAATTGCTGACCCACAAAAAAGCGGAACGAACCATAAGCCTGGCGCTCGCCCACCTGGGTTTCTCGAAAAGCTAGAGCCGGGGATGGGGGGTGGGAGGGAAGCTTGAGGAAGACCCTATTACCCAATTTGTTCCTCACTGGTCGCCTCTGTTGAAATCTTGGCTTCCCATATATAAGAAGGTGCACAGAGACTTTAACCCTCAGTAGAGAGGCTAGGAATCTAGAATGTAATGCTTCAGCCCTTAGCTTGGGGCTTCCGGTTTCCTTAAGCTTCGAAGGCGTGGTCATTCAGGGTCGCGATTGCACCTCTCGCCGCCTCCGCCCCGCGATTTCTCTGGGAGTTCCGATCTCTTCGCCCGCACTGGAGGGGTTCCGAGGGTCCGAGCGCCCGGAACTGGACGCTCCCCTGTGAAACAGTGGAGAGAGAAGGCCAAACGAGCTCAGCCTCAATTACGAGCAGTCTTCAGTCAGAGGTTGTGGAAGTTAAGACGGAGGCCTTCTTAGGGCGTTTTCCTTAGAAACAGGGTTCAAAGGAAGATGTGTTAATTTCTCACGGCATCTTCCTCGCTGTTCCCCGCCCCTCGCCGGCTGCCGGGACTTTGTGGAGAGAGCCCAGCTCGAAGGGCATGGAGATGGCCCCTCCCTAGCCTGAGTAGTTTACCTCGTCTCTGCACCCCTAGGCGGCGCTGCGCTCCTCTGCACCGACCAGCTCCGCTTTCCCAGACGGCTGCCAAGCCTCCAGTCCCGAGAGTTTAGCTTCCAGCCCGTCAGCCCGGGGCAATTCCAGTATATTCAAGAGGCAGAACGTCGGCGGTCTGTGCACCTCGAGTCCGCTTCGGCGGGAGGCCGGCTCTTGCTCTCTACCACAGTTCGTGCTCTCCGGGAGTCCGGAGCATGGTTCTGGGTCACTGCTGGTGGAGCGGGGACGCCAAGAGGGAGGAGGATGGTGGGCTGGAGGGTGGCGGTTCTATGTCTGTGGGTCTCCTGCTGCTCTGCCGCCAGACAGCTGGAATACTCAGTGTTGGAGGAGACCGTGCGGAGCGTAGCTATAGGTAATGTTTCCGCGGACTTGGGGCTGTCAGCGGCCACTCTACGCTTGCGGAACTTTCGCTTACTTTCCAGCCTCCGCGAGCCCTACTTCGGGGTGGATCTGGCCAGCGGTAGCTTGGTGGTCCGAGAGCCGGCAGACCGCGAACGGCTGTGCGGGACTAAAGCTGCCTGCGTCTTGACCTATGAGCTGGTGCTGGAGGACCCGCTGGAGCTACACAAGATGCGAGTTCACGTCGTGGACATCAACGACAACTCTCCTGTCTTCCCTGCCGGCGACGTGCAGCTGCACATCCCCGAGTTCCTGTTGCCTGGAGCCCGCTTTACTCTTCCCAATGCCCTAGATGCGGACGAGGGAAGCAACGGTGTCCTGACCTACACCCTGAGCCCCAGCCAGCACTTTCGCTTGATCATGGGGTCGCGAGTCGACGGCAGTGAATACCCGGAGTTGGTATTAGAGAAAGCGCTGGATCGGGAGCAGCGTGCCACCCACCAGCTACTGCTCACCGCTAAGGATGGAGGGCAGCCCGCGCGCTCCGGAGAAGCACAAGTTACCATCATAGTGGTGGACACAAACGACAATGCGCCTGTATTTGAGCGCACAGTATACCGTGCCAAGGTACCAGAGACTGCCCCGAACGGGACTTTGTTATTACGAGTTCAGGCCTCGGACCCGGATGAAGGCTCCAATGGGGAAATCCGGTACTCCTTAAGCAATAGCACGATGGTGGAGCTGCGACACTACTTTCACGTGCACCCTAGAAATGGGGAAGTGCGGGTAGCTGCTTCACTCGGTCTACCTGAAACGTTGTTGGAAGCATACATTGAGGCGAGGGATGAGGGTACCTTCGGTCTAGCTAGTACTGTCAAACTGCTGGTGGAAGTGACTGATGTGAATGATCATGCCCCTGAGGTGAACCTCCTGACTCTATCCAGTTCAGTTTCTGAGGACGCAGCCCCTGGCACAGTGATTGCTCTCTTCAGTCTAAAGGACGAGGACCTCGGTCCCAATGGTAAGGTCTTTTGTAGCATGTCCAGTGGAGGCCCTTTTAAGCTGAAGGCTTCTTTTGACAACTACTACAGCTTGCTGACTGATGGGCCACTGGACCGGGAGCAGGTCAGCGAATACCATGTCCTGATTACTGCCTCAGATGGTGGCTCACCCCCACTGAGCACCCGCAGGACAGTGACTGTGTCTGTTGCTGATGTGAACGACAATTCACCAAATTTTGCTCAACCACAACAGGAACTTTTTGTGGCTGAAAACAATGATCCTGGGGCCTCTTTAGGCCATGTTTTTGCCCAGGATCCGGACCTAGGGGAAAATGGCCTTGTCTTCTATGAGCTGTTGGATATTATCTCTGAAAGGCAGACAGCCTCTAGCTTGGTGGCAGTAGAATCATCCAGTGGGGCTATCACTGCCAAAATTTCCTTTGACTTTGAGCAACTCAGGGGGTTTCACTTCCAAGTGGAAGCCCGGGATGGTGGCATTCCTCCCAGAAGTGCAGCAGTGACTGTGAACTTATTTGTGGTAGATAGGAACGACAATGCTCCAGTCATCCTGTTTCCCTTGCCCAGAAATGGCTCTGTTCCAGTGGAAATTGTGCCTCGCTCTGCCAGAACTGGACACTTGGTCACAAAAGTGGTAGCAGAGGATGCAGACAGTGGCTCTAATGCTTGGCTTTCCTACCATATTTTTCAGGCTTCTGATTCTAGCCTCTTCAGAATTTCAGCCAATATGGGAGAACTTCGTACTGCTCGCTTCATTCTTCCCACTGATGCAGTTAAACAGAGGGTGGTGGTAGTGGTTCGAGACCATGGAGACCCCTCACTTTCCTCTTCTGTCACATTAGGTATACTGTTGAGCAACTTTGCCCCTCAGGTCCTTCCAGACTTTGAAGATACCTGGCAAAGAGGAGGCCACCTTTCCACCCAGAACCTGTATTTAGTAATTGCCCTGGCCTCTATTTCCTTTTTATTTCTGGGGTGCTTACTTTTCTTTGTGTGCATCAAGGTGAACCAGAGCCCAGCTTGTTGTTCTCAAAGCTGCTGTCGCTCCTCAGAAGAGCTGAGGCAAGGGAGGAAGATGGCTTCAAATCCTTGTATGACATCAGCCACGATAGATGTCACTACAGTTGAGAGACTTTCTCAGACCTATCTCTACCGGGCCTCTCTAGGACTTGGTTCTGATAATAACAGTTTGCTGTTGCGTGGGGAATACAGTGCTGCTGACCTGAGAAATCTGGCTACTGGGGTAGGACTGAATTTGCCAATATCCTGCATTCACATTCGGAATAGGAAAGGGGATCACGTAAATGTCAATGCCATGGTAAGCAAATCTTGAGGGATTTGATTCCCTT
Source organism: Prionailurus viverrinus (assembly GCF_022837055.1). Classification (NCBI taxonomy): domain Eukaryota; kingdom Metazoa; phylum Chordata; class Mammalia; order Carnivora; family Felidae; genus Prionailurus; species Prionailurus viverrinus. The sequence goes on from NC_062561.1 coordinate 117,501,026, forward strand.
GCCCAGGAGATGGCTGCTAGCTATGTTCTGAAATGCTTCTTAGATGAGCCTTCAGCAACATTTAATCCATTGAATTGAACACTCCTGCTTAGCACCCCCATGCTAAGAATTCTGGGAGTATAAAAATATTAAAAGACTGTCCTTGGCCTCAAGGAGTTTATAGTTTATTTCTGAGAAACAAGGGTAAGAAATTTAAGCCTATTAAAGAACAATAAAAGTAATCTAGTATACAGGACTAAAATTAGAAATAAGGCACCAAAGTTTCTGGTACAGGAAATAAATGACTGGGGATGTCTTTAATTCCTTTTATGAACTTATTCAAGGAATTATTTAAAGCATAAACCCCTTCATTAAAAAAAAACATTTTGAGCAACAGATGTGTAAGGCATTTTTTAAAAAAGTTTATTTATTTATTTTGAGAGAGAGAGAGGCAGAGGGAGAGAGAGAATCCCAAGCAAGCTTGGTGCTGTCCGCAGAGAGCCTGACGTGAGGCTCAATCTCACAAACCATGAGATCATGACTTGAGCCAAGATCAAGAGTCAGACCCTTAATGGACTGAGCCACCCAGGTGTCCCAGATATGGGTAAGGCATTCTGATACCAAAAATGGGAATGAAAAATATGCAAGAGTCTTTACATTACATAAGCATAGTATCATGGAAGATGAGGCATTTGCCCAAACCATTACAATACATGATTTGACAATGATAACCTAAAAAATGTAAAAATAAATTGCAATGGATGTTCAAAGGGAGAGAGAGACTGTGAGAGAACATCTGGGAAGGGAGGAGGAGGAAATCAGAAGAGGAATTGTGGTAGAGATGGCATTTGAATTAGATCCTGAATGATACACCATTTAATAAAATGGCAACATATTTTCTAGGTCATACTTTTTAAATAAATGCCATTTTTGCATAGTAGTCTTTTTTGAGAATGGCACTCTGAAACATAGCTAATGATAGCTCCACACAGTGTTTCTAAGTATATGGAAATTATAAGCATGTCTCAGAATACCTGTTTGTACTGATAGAAAATGAAACCATTGGGTATAGGACTTGACAACCTTTTATTTTACATTTTATTGATATATTTCACAAAGAAGAAAGAGTAGTAATTGTTTTTAAAATTTTAATTCCAGTGTGATTAATATACAGTGTCATATTCATTTCAGATGTAAAATATAGTGATTCAACAATTCCATTTATTACTTATTGTTTGAAAGAGGAGTAATTGTTGTGTCAGAAACATTTGTGTATTCAAGGTGCACTTGCCATTCAAAGTCCATTCAACTTGGATTTAATTTTCTTATTATTTTAGAAGCCAATATACTTTAAAATAAGTAAATGCTATATTTGAAAGTAATGCATGTAGTAAAAGTTAAATTATTCAAATACTTAAATTTATCCTTAGTGGCCCTTTGCATTTCAAAAACTTATCAAATAGAGTGAGGACAGTCTTCAGCAATTTTACAGTATTACTTTCTGATTTTTCATAGAGATCATTGATAAAAGGGAAGGAGGTATGCAGAAATTAGGAAAGGGAATGGAGGATTCCTTGTTTTATGATTCCAGGTAATAGGGGAAAAGTAAGTTATAAGTTAGTTATTCTTCAAATGATGATGTTAACTGAAAATAAAATAGATTTATATGCATTATAATTTTGCATATTTTATGTTTCACATGGCATAAGTGCTTGCTGAATGAAAGAATAAATACATTTGTGAATGGATGAATTGGGTGTTAATGTAGATGGAAGAGTTCAACATCGAGAACAAAGATTTAACTTACTTTTCCACTTTATGTGTATATATATTTAGCAGTTTAAAGATCTCTTTCAAATATATTATTTCAATGATTATTTTCTTCCTCATATATAGTAGTGAAACAACATTAACAGTGGGATTTTCTGGTCCTAGAAAAACCTCAATACTGTGTCTGACACTAAATATGATCACAGTTCCTATAGATGACAAAGTGATTAGTAGGGACACACATGTTTATACTGTGAAAGTTGCAGCAAATACAAATGAAAATGTAGTTAATTTTAAGACAGAAAATTGGTGCATTGTAATGTTAATATTTCAGGTATCAAAACAATGTATAAACTCTCTTCCTATCAAGAAAATGCATCATTTATTTTATTTCACTGCTTTCTATAACAAATAGAGATGAGAATACTGAAGTTTGGGAATCTGAATGTTTGGCAGTCAGGTATTGTTTGAGAAACACATTTTGAGCAGACTTAAAAGAAATGGATCTGGAAGTTGGAAAATTATTTAAAAGGAGGAATATAGCTAGTAACAGAGGAAAATATCCCTTGCCACTGAATTTTTAAACTTATATGAGTGACAGTAACAAAGATAGACTGTTCATACATGCAGGAATACTGTGCCATCCCATTTGTCTACCTGCACAATCTTTTTCCATCAATGTTGATATTTCAAGTCATAGGTAGTCCATTGCCTGCTAATAATTTTTGTGTACTAGATATTTCCTTATATATAAAGAAAGTATAATGTATAAGAACATGAATAAAATAACTTCTAGAAAGCTGGAGTATTTGTAATTCACCCAGGCATTTTATTATTGACTTCTTCCTATCCAATTGCATATCGATCCAATCTTGATTCTTTAGAACAGAATGTTTGTCATAGTGTTCGCTGAATGCCGTAATACCAACTACAGAATTCTAGAAATAAAATATTTACTGCTTGATTTTATAAAACAAAAATCCTTTGAAAAGAATACAATTTCATAATAATTTTAACTGTGTGCCTGAGTCATAAAGAATCTCGTTTAGGGGCACCTGGGTGTTTCAATCAGTTGTGTCTAACTTCAGCTCAGGTCATGATCTCACGGTTTGTGGGTTGGAGCCCCGCGTCGGGTTCTGTGCTGGCAGCTCAGAGCCTGGAGCCTGCTTTGAATTCTGTGTCTCCCTCTCTCTCTGCCCCTCTCGTGTTCACACTCTGTCTCTCAAAAATGAATAAATGTTAAAAAAATTTTTTATTAAAAAAAGGAATCTCGATGTATATATATTTATATTTTTTTCAAATACTAAGCCCTTCTTTTTTACTTAAGTTTTTATTTTAATTCCAGTGTAGTTAACACAGTGTTGTACTAGTTTCAAGTGTACAATATAACGATTTAACAATTCCATACATCATCCATTACTCATGATGACAAGTGCACTCCTTAATCCTCATCACCTATTTGACCATCCCCCCACCCACCTCCCTCTGGTAATCATCAGTTTGTGCTCTATAGTTGAAAGTCTGTTTCTTGGTTTCTGTCTCCCTCTCTGTCTCTGTGTTTTTCCTTTGCTCATTTGTTTTGTTTCTTAAATTCCACATGTGCATGAAATTATTTCGTATCTGTCTTTACTGACTTATTTAGCTTAGCATTATACTCTCTAAATACCGAGTCCTTCTGTCTTGTTTTAGTTTACAGTGTGTATTAACATATTTTACAGTACTAAAGTCTGTCAGTTTAGGAAATTCAGGAAAACATTTTTATCTTTATTTCTCGTATTAATAATACTTTATAGATATAAACAAAATTGATGTACTATGCAACAAGTAGACAACATGTGTCTCATGTTAGTTTTTTGTAAGATTTGTGATGGGCCCTTTAATTTTTTTTAGGTTGGTTACCTAACCTAACATGTTACCTCGGAGATGTACATTTCTGCCTATCATTTAAAATTCATTGCATTGGCTAATTTTTTAGATAATAAATATTAATGTAGCAAAAAATTTACAACAGTGAACAACTGGCTTTATTAAATATTCCACATGAAAATTATAGTGAACATATCAGTGTTATGTTAGTGTATTGTTCTTCTGTAACTGAAGCAGTTTGTCCATTGCCAGGATGTATATGTAGGGTATACAATATTTCTCCTCCTGTGCAGTGTCATTTGTTTACAGAGTGGTAGAATGTTTTTGACATTCTAGGTGTTTTTATTTATTAAAATATATGCCATTAGCAGACTTTCCCATAGGTTGATTAGATATTTCCTCATATCTATTTTGACTTTTAAACTGATAATTGACTTAGAAAATCTTTAGAGTGCTGTAACTAAGGAAGCTTGCAGAGCATATGAAATACATATGGATTAAAAAAACTATGTAGACAGTACAATAGAATTTATTGTATAATAGAGAAACCTCAAACTAGTAAAAGGGAAGGAAAAGAGCTTAATAACTTGAGGAAACAGTAGGAAAAAGCAATGCCTGGGAAATGTATCAATGGGGAAATTTTAACAACATGTCTGATAATGTTAATATCTATTAATGTGTGTTGCCTTAAATATTTACAGTTAGAGGGAAACAATTATATTCCAGAGACTAAATATGTTTTGCTGGGTTGGAGTGAAGATGGATTAAGTCTTAAAGAGACTTTTACATTTCTCAAATGGGGATAATAGGAATATCAGAAATAATTAACATTTGGAAGAATGTCAAGTGAATGTGGATCACAGCCTAGGGTTCTGACTGAAGTATTAAGGGAAGTAAGGAGTTTATTGGTAAAGATTATTCTTAAAAACAACAACTAAATCATAAAAGTAGTTACTTTTTTCCCAATTTTAACTGACAAGATGAGAATGGTTTAGGATATAAATAAGGTACATGTCTCTTTTATTCTGCGTTTATGAAAAAGAAGAGAATTAGGATAACAATTTCCTTCTCAAGCTATAAACACAGAAGGTCATTATATATTCATCTGGAACTTGTCTTTCAATCTGGGAATGAATATGCAATCACATATTCTCTCTCCTGTGCTTCAGAGAAAGAGAAAAAAACTTTTCTGTCACATCCCCAAATCTTGGCTGTTCTAGAACCATCTGGTTGCCATCTACATATATACTGTTTTCATAGCAGAAGTGTAATGGCACACCCTCAGAAATGTATTCTCTGAATTCATGCACATTATGGTTATTCTTTAGAATCTTTAAGCAAAGATTACAGCTGTTTTGTTTAGTCTCAAAATGATGTTCATACAAAATAAAAACAACCAGTTAAGACATCTTCATAATGGGGTTTTGCATCCATACTTACCACTCAAGATAGGCTTGTCATTTTCCTTTCTTATAAGGATTTGATGTCAAGGTTATGCTGGCCCTATTAAACAGGTTCAAAGTATTTTTTCTCTCTCCTCTTTTATATTCTCTGAACATGTTTATTAAGATTGGTGATATTTCTTTCTTAAATATTTAGTAGAATTCGCTAGCGATATTCTCCGTGCCTTAGTTTTCTTTGTGGGGAAGTTTTAAGTCATGAAATTAAATTTTTCCATTAGTAATAGAATTATTTATATTTTTACTCTCCTTGCTTTTTTTTATGAACTGTCTTTTCCAAAAATATGTTAATGTCATCTAAGCTTTCAAATTTTGGTATGAAGTTGTTTATAGTGTCCTCTTATGATCTTAAAAAACATTTTTTATAGAAGTACAATTAAAATACAGTATTATGTTAATTTCAGGTGTATAACATAATGACTCCACAATTCTATATATTACTCAGTGCTCATCATAAGTGTGGTCCCCATCGGTCACCAATGTTGCTACCATCTTAATGACTATATTCCCTATACTATGCTTTTCATCTTCATGACTTATTTATTTTCTTACTGGAAATATACACCTCTTAATCCTCATTATCTATTTCACCCATCTCTCCATCCACTTCCCCTTCGGAAACCACCAGTTTGTTTTCTTTATTTAAGAGGCTGGTTTTTGTTTGTCTCTTTTTCCCTTTGTTCATTTCTTTTGTTTCTTAAATTCCACATATGAGTGAAATCATATGTTATTTGTCTTTCTTTTACTTATTTCACTTAACATTATACCTCCAGGTCCATCCATGCTGTTGCAAATGGCAAGATGTCATTCTTTTTTATGGCTGAGTATATATGACATCTTTATCTGTTTATCTATAGATGGTTATTTGGGTTGCTTCCATATCCTGGCTATTGTAAAGAATTGTAAATAATGCTGCAATAAACATAGGGTTGCATATATCTTTTTGAATTAGTGTTTTCATTTTCTTTTTTTTTAAGTTTATTTTGAGAGAGAGCACGTGCATGCAAGCAGGGGAAGGGCAAAGAGAGAGGGAGAGAGACAATATCAAGAAGGCTCCACACTATCAGCATGGAGCCCAACGCAGGGCTCAATATCATGACTATCACCTTAGCCGAAATCAAGAGCCATATGCTTAACTGATGAGCCCAAGTGTGCTGCAGTGCTTTCATTTTCTTGGGGTTAATTCCCAGTAGTAGAATTGCTGGATCATACAATATTTATTTATTTATTTATTTATTTAAAATTTTTTTAATGTTTATTTATTTTTGACAGAGAGAGAGCACATGAGTGGGAGGGGCAGAGAGAGATGGAGACACATAATCTAAAGCAAGCTCCAGGCTCTGAGCTGTTAGCACAGAGCCAGATGCAAGATTATGACCTGAGCAGAAGTCGAAGCTTAACTGACTGAGCCACCTAGGTGCCCCATATGATATTTATATTTTTAATTTTTTGAGAACCTTCCATACTGTTTTCCATAGTGGCTGCACTTATTTTCATTCCCAGTAGCAGTGCACATGGATTCTTTTCTCTCCACATCCTTACTAACACTTGTTATTTCTTGTCTTTTAATTCTATCTATTCTGACAGGTATAAGGTGATATCTCATTGTAATTTTGATTTGTAATTTCCCTGGTGATCAGTGATGTTGAACATCTTTTTCATGTGTCTGTTGGTCATTTGTGTCTTTGGGAAAATGTCTATTAAGGTCCTCTGCCCATTTTTATTTATTGGTTTATTTATTTACTTTATTTTTATTTTTATTTTTATTTTTTTTTCAGTTTTTAAAACAAGCTCTAGCCAATTTTATTAACGAAAAATTTTACGTGATTTACTTTTCACCAGTCTGTTCTGGCATGCTTCGAATGATATCAGAATCACCTGGATCATTAATAGCCAGTGTGCACACTCTGTAGTATTTCCCACACGCTGTGCCCAATTCAATATTATTGCCGCTGTAGTGACGGACACCAGTTTTGGCCAACATAGCATAGTATTCTATTTCAGACTTCCTCAAGGCTGGGCAGTTGTTGGTGAGGATGACCAGTTTCGCTTTGCCATGTCTGATCATTTTCAGAGTCTGCTTGTACCCCAACACGTACTTCCCACTTTTCATAACGAGTTGGAGCCTAGAGTTGATGGACTCCAGCGACTTTTTCATCTTCTTTGTGGCCACCATCTTCCTGCCTTAGGTGCGGGGCGGACCCAACCAGAGGCAACAGCCAAAATGGCCGAGAGAGAGAAAGGCACTTTATTTTTATTTTAAGTTTATTTATTTTTACACCCAACGTGGGACTTGAACTCACAACCCCAAGATCAAGAATTGTATGCTCCCTTGACTGAGCCAGCCAGGCACTCCCCCTCTGCCCATTTTAAATCAAATTATTATTGTGGGGTGTTGAGTTGTATGAGTTGTTTATGTATTTTGGATATTAACCCCTTATTGACTATGTCATTTGCAGCTGTCTTCTCCCATTTAGTAGGTTGCCTTGTCATTTTGTTGATGGTTTCCTTTGCTGTGCAAAAGCTTTTTGTTTTGGTATAGTCCCAGTAGTTTCTTTTTGCTTTTTTTTTCCTTGCCTGAGGCGATTCATCTAAAAAAATGTTTGTAGAGCTGATGTCAAAGTGCTTACTGCCTATGTTTTCTTATAGGAATTTTATGCTTTCAGGTCTCACATTTAGGTCTTTAATTCATTTTGAGTTTATTTTTGTGTATGGTTAAGAAAGTGGTTCAGTTTCTATCTTTATTGTAGAAAAAAAAATCAATGAAACCAGAAGCTGGACCTTTGAAAAGATAGACAAAATTGATAAACCTTTAGCCAGACTAATCAAGAAAGAAGAACAAAGCTGCTAGTGTCCCAATCCCGGATTGCAAGATATACTACAAACCTGTAGCAATCAAAACAGTATGTAGTACTGGCACAAAAATAGACACACAGATTAATGGAACAGAATGGAGAGCTCAGAAATAAGCCCATGCTTATATGATAAATTAATCTATGACAAAGGAGGCAAGAATATACAATGGGAAAAAGACAAGTCTCTTCAACAAATGCTGTTGGGAAAATTGGATGGCTTTTTCATTCATTTTGAAGAGAATGTCTGCTGTTTGGTATTACAGATATCCAGGTTCATCTTGTAAACTTCTTGTCTCAGACCTGGAATTAAGCATTTGTCAAGGATCCTTCAGTATTTTTTGTGCGCCGTGATATTTAGAGATAGAATCTTGACAACAGGTGTGCTTATTGCTACAGTGTTGAGTCAGTGTTTTAGGTACTTTTAGTTACTGAGCTAAGGGATGTCCATTTTTTAAAAAAATATAAAAGGCATAACAAGTTTTTTTTTTAATTTTTTTAATGTTTATTTATTATTGAGAGACAGAGATGGAGCGTGAGTGGGGGAGGAGCAGAGAGAGAGGGAGACACAGAATCTGAAGCAGGCTCCAGGCTCCGAGCTGTCAGCACAGAGCCTGACGTGGGGCTCGAACTCACAAACCCACAAACCGGGAGATCATGACCAGAGCCGAAGCCGGACGCTTAATCTACTGAGCCACCCAGGTGCCCCAAGGCATCACAAGTTTATACTAATCTGTCTAATTCCAATTCATCACTCTAAGACTTTTACTTAATTCCATCAATTTTACATTTGTGTCTCCTTTCTTCCACAATAAAAATCCCAGTTTTCATTTGTATCAACATAATTACTCATTTGTTACCCCACACTACTCAAAAAACAGAAAACAATACCAGCACTAAACCAACAATATGATTACAGTATCAGTTTAATATTTTTGTCATTATTTTCACTTGGAGGGTATATCCCACTAGGCACATATAAATTATTGTGTTTTAAAGTTTTGGGATGGGGGGGCACCTGGGTGGCTCAGTTTGTCGGGCGTGGGACTCTTGGTTTTGGCTCAGGTCATGATCCCAGGGTCATAGGATTGAGCCCCACATTGTGCTCTGTGTTGACAGTGCAGAACATGCTCGGGATTCTGTCTCCCTCTCCCATGCTTTCCCTCTCCCTCTTTCTCTCTCTCTCAAAAATAAATAAAAAATAAACTTAAAAAAAAAGTATTTTAGCGGGTGCCTGAGTGGCTCATTTGGTTAAACATCCAGCTCTTGATTTCAGCTCAGGTCATGATCTCACCGTTTGTGAGATCAAGTTCCGAGTCTGGCTCTGTGCTGACAGCATGAGATTTGCTCTCTCTCTGAGATTTTCTCTCTCTCTCTCTCTTTCTGCCCCTTCCTCACATGCATTTTCTCTCTCAAAATAAATAAACATTTAAAATATCTTGGAGTAGTTCATCTCTGTGTAGGTAAGCTGCCAAACACATACAGAGTTAGGTTCATTTGTTTTGAGTTACTTTCAAATTTAGGCCTGGAAGTAATATTACACTGTATGTTAACTAACTAGAATTAAAAAAAAACTTTTAAAAACTCAGGCTTGTTTTTTAAAACTTCATTTTCTTTTATAGCTATGTGAAATGTTACAATGGTTCTAAAATTCATAAAAGAAAGTATATTTAGAGAAGTCTAGTATTTACTATGCCTGTTCCTCCACTCTAGTCTTTCTTCTTTTTTAAAAAAAAAAAATCATTTTTACGTTTATTTATTTTTGAGAGACAGAGAGAGACAGAGCACAAGTGGGGAGGGGCAGAGAGAGAAGGAGACAGAATCCGAAGCAGGTTCCAGGCCCAGAGCTGTCAGCACAGAGCCCAACGCGGGGCTCGAACCCACAAGCCATGAGATCATGACCTGAGCTGAAGTCGGACGCTCAACCGACTGAGCCACCCAGGTGCCCCAAGTCTTATTTTCTTCTTATAGGTAATCAAATTTTATGATTTATCCTTCTATTATTCCTTTTTAAATGCATATATAAGTGTATATATATTATATATATAGACACATTTATATGTATTTATACATATAAACGTATATATATTTTAAATATATATATATATATAAATATAAGCAAATGTGTATGTGTGTATATCTTTTTAGGATAAATTATAACATACGAAAACATACTCTTCTCCACTTTGGTTTATTCACTGAAAAACATATACTTGTGGGGTGCCTGGGTGGCTCAGTCGGTTAAGTGTTTGACTTCTGTTCATGTCATGATCTTGTGGTTTTGAGCCTGCATGATGCTCTGAGATGATAGTGCAGAGCAGAAACTGCTTGGGATTCTGTCTCTCCCTCTGTCTCTGCCCCTTCCCCACTCCTTCTTTCTCTCTCAAAAATAAACATGTATATAGATGTATATCTATCTATAGATATAGATAGATATGTATATAGATAGATATACATCTATATATAGATATAGATAGATATATAAACTTGCGATCACTCCATAGGAGTATATAGAGCTACTCTATGTTTCTTAATGATGTCTTTTGATTAACAGGAACTCCTAATTTTAATGAGATCTAACGAAATCTAGTGCATTTTCTTTTTTACTTGGTACTTTTTCTATCCTTTTAACGAAAATGTAGCCTACTTCAAGGTCATGAAGATATGTTCCTATATTATCTTCTAGAACATTGCTGTCCAATGGGACTTTCTGTATGTTGGAAATTTTCTATATCTGCATATATAGGACATATGACTACTGAGCACTTGAAATGTGGCTAGTGAAACTGTGGGACTGAATTTTTAATGTTCCTAAATTTAATTTGAGCTTCAGTTTAAATAGCCATATTCGATTAGTGGTTGCCATAGTTCCAGCAGCTTTCTTGTTTTAACATGCACATTAAGAATCTTAATCCATCTGAAGTTGTATTTTTGTGTATGGTGTAATGTTGGAGCTGAGATTAATTTTTTCCATGTAAAAATCCAGCTGAATTTTCTACATACACAGCACCACTTAATAAAAAGACCATACTTTTCTTGCTATTCTGTAGTGCCGCCTTTGTCATAAACCAAATGACTGTATAGTTGTACCTATTTCTAGACTTTCATTCTGTTTTAGTGGTGTAGTCCTATATTCTTGTGCCGATACCATTCTGTGTTGATACGCACTGATATACAATTGTGTAAGTTTTTCTAGCTTGTTCTTTTGCCTCCTGATTAATTTAGTTATTTTCGGCCCTTTGCAGTTCTACGTAAATTGTGAATCATCGTGTTAATTTCTACCCCAGAAAACTCTGCTCATATTTTAATTGGTGTTACATTGAATCTGTAGAAACTATGAGGCATATTCCCATTTTGACAAACTTTTACTTGGATTTTTATTTACTGTGTAAAAAATAAGGGATTTATTAACACAATGATAATATGTACATAAACATCTGGTCTACTAACATGATATATCTTTCTATTTATTTTTTTCTCACTGTTTATATGTGTTTATGTGTGTATATAGAGATATTTTTGTACAACTTCATTAAATATTTGATATTTTGATATAATTTTAAATGGCATTTAAAAAATTTCATTTTATAATTGTTTTTGTTGCAGGTATATAGATATAAAACTAATTTTTGTATTACGTTTATATCCAGGGTCCTTGCTAAATTTTATTTTGAAATGTCACATTTTTATATTATTTTATATTTTCTATAGACACTGTTTGCCATTTCCAATACTCTTAGTTTTATTTATTTATGTTTTAACTTTCTAATCATATTGTTTCCTTGTTTTATGGTTTGGTGGCATTGCTGAATTGAAGTGATAATAGTCTTGTCTTAATCCTGTCTCAGACAGAAAGTTTTTTATATTTAATATGAGATACATTTTGTTCCAGAGGTCTTTTGTCGGGTTAAGGAAGCTTCCTTCCCTTTCTAATTTAACTAAGGGATTTTTAAAAAATTATGAATGGGTATTAAATTTATCATATATTTTTCTGTTTAAGTGATCATATGATATCCTTTTATTTTATTCAAATCATGAATTATATTGGTTGATTTATTAATGATAAACCAATATTACATTCTTGGAATAAACCCTGGTTGGTTGTGATATATTATCCTTCTTTATATCATTGGATTTCGTTTCCCAATATTTTGCTTAGAATTTTAAAAATCTGTGTTTATGATAGAAATTGGTTTGTAATTTTCCATTCTTCTAATCTTTTTGTCAGGGTTTGGTATCAAGGTTATGCTGGCCTCTTATAGTAAGTGGAGAAGTTTTACCTCTTTTTCAATTCTTTGGAAAGTTTGTTTAAATCATTTTTTTCTCCCATAAATGTTTGGGAGAATTCAGAATTAAGCCTTATTAGATTAGAGTTATTTTCATGAAAATGTTTTTAATTACAAATTCAGTATCTGCAGTAGGTTTAAAACTATACAAATTTTAAACTTCTAGTTGTATAGTTTTGCAAATTGTTTTTTTTCAATAAATTTGTGCATTTATAAAGTAATATATAGGCTTAAAGCTATTCATTATATTTCTCATTATTTTAATGTAGTAGAAACCATAATGTTTTTTTTTTTACATTTCTCATTTTGTATTTTTGCTTTCTTTTTTTTGAAATAAAGTATGCCATAGCTGTATTGATTTTATTAGTTTTTTTAATAATTTTTTTTGACAGCCAGAAAATAAGACTTATTACCTTTATTTTTTATTTTTTTAATGTTTATTTATTTTTGAGAGAGAGAGAGAGAGAGAGAGAGAGAGAGAGAGAGAGAATGTGAGCAGGGGAGGGGCAGAGAGAGAGGGAGACACAGAATCCAAAGCCAACTACTGGCTCTGAGATGTCAGCACAGAGCCCAATGCTGGGCTCAAACCTATGATCTGAGAGATCATGACCTGAGCTGAAGTTGGACACTTAACTGAATGAGCCACCCAGGTACCCTAAGACTTATTACCTTTATTTTATTTTCTATTTTTAAGACTTATTACCTTTAAATGAGCAATAGCAAGACTGACAACTGAACTCTCAAAAAAAAAAAAAAATTGGAAGCCAGAAGACAATGAAATGACATCTTTAAAGGGCTTAAAGAAAACATCTGCAAACTTAGAATTTTATGTTCAGCAAAAAATATTCTTCAAAAAGGAAAGTAAATGAAAATATTTTCAAATGAACCCAAACTGAGGAAATATATCCCAAGCAGATCTTCACTGAGGTAGATAGTAATTTCTTTAGGTATACATAAAATATTTCTAAGTAGAAGCATGAGAAATATAGGAAGGAAGGGAATGAAGGGAGGGAGGGAACAAAGAAGGAAGCAATGGAGGTAAATATTTACGGAATATAACAAAACTAAAATATAGTAGGATTTAAAATATAAAACGAATTCAAGTATATGAGAACAATAATGTGTTCTTATATCTAGAGAAAGGTAAATAGAATTAACGGATTTAATAGAATTGAAATTTAATAGAATTAAAAGAATCTAAGGCCATTATATCATTCCAGAAGTCAAGGATGCATTTATATCTTCTAGGTTAATCCATTTAAAATATTAAAAGAATTGGGGCGCCTGGGTGGCTCCGTTGGTTAAGCGTCCGACTTCGGCGCAGGTCATGATCTCGCGGTTCGTGAGTTCGAGCCCCGCGTCGGGCTCTGTGCTGACAGCTCAGAGCCTGGAGCCTATTTCAGATTCTGTGTCTCCCTCTCTCTCTCTGACCTTCCCCCGTTCATGCTCTGTCTCTCTCTGTCTTAAAAGTAAATAAACGTTAAAAAAATGAAAAAATAAATAAAATAAAATATTAAAAGAATATGAGACCAAAAAGTTATTAATGGGGTTATAATAGGATAAAAATATACTTAATTAATCTATGAAAAGGCCAGAAAGGGGGAAAAAGACAAATAAGAACAGATGGGATTTAAAAAAAAAGTGGTAAAATGACAGATTTAAATTGAAGCATATCAGTAGTTACATTAAATGTAAACAGGCTAAACATTCCAGTTAATGAAGATGGTCAGACTGGTTAGAAATTAAACAACCATATGTCATTTATCAGAGACATACCTTTATTAAAAGGATAAAGAAAGGTTGAGGGGCGCCTGGGTGGCTCAGTTGGGTAAGTGTCTGACTTTGGCTCAGGTCATGATCTCACAGTTTGTGGGTTCAAGCCCCACGTTGGGCCCTGTGCTGACAGCTCAGAGCCTGGAGCCTGCTTCAGATTCTGTGTCACCCTCTCTCTCTGCACCTCCCCTGCTTGCACTCTGTCTCTCTCTGTCTCTCTCTCAAAAATAAATAATAAACATTTAAAAATTTTTTAAAAAGGTTGAAAGTAAAAGGATGGAAAGAGATTATACTATGCAAATACTTATCAAAAAGAAACTGTATACAGTATTTGCTATACAAATATCACTTATAGTAGACCTTAAGACAAGAAACCTAATAGATATAAATAGGGACATTATATAATGAGAAGAGGGTCAGGAAGTTAAAACAATAATAAATTGCATCCTACACGTTTTAATAATAATTATTAGGTTATCTTGCCTTAGAACACCTGAGCAACTTGAGTGTTTACCCGGGGAAAATGTTGGGGTTTTCTCCTAAAAATCCTTTTGGTTTTTACAAGTATGTTGAAGCTCTGTAGCTTATTTCCTCTTAATTTTCCTATTTCCTCATAGTTGTGAAGTGAGATGTTAGAACTATATCTATTTCTTTTAATCATCTATTCCACTGTATAGTTCCTAAACTCTGTATAGTTTCCACTCCAGAAACATCCGTTTGTGCTCTCAGCTTCTAATATTGTCTTATTCTTTCCATTGATGATTGTGATTAAAAATGTTGTCTTTTTAGGGGCTCCTGGGTGGCTTAGTTGGTTAAGCATTCCACTCTTGATTTTGGCTCAGGCCATGATCTCCTGAGTTTGAGCCCTGAGTTGGGCTCTGCA